>NC_064840.1:8797878-9100909 GCF_024166365.1 Elephas maximus indicus
TCGAATGATAGATCATATTTTACTCTTACAGGCTTTTTTGTTTGCTTGTTTAATATTAACTACTAGGTCTCAGCAAAAGCTGCTTTGAAAAGCTGCTTGTGTCCAAATCTCATTTTTGGCTCTAAAAAGTAATTGAATTCATACTCTTACAAATTGGCGCTGAGCCTTCACTGTGCCAAACTCAAATGAATTTGTTCCCACAGCACCGCTTTTCCCCGTGGTGCTTGGGGTTGTAGCCTCCCAGTATGCCTTTTAGCTTTTTCAGGTAGGAGTAGATTTAGGAAGTCAGCACCTGATTCAAATATTTCCTTTGGCTTTTAGCATCCACTTCCAGATTGAATTACGACATGGAAACATTTTAAATGACAACTTGGAAGCCAATAGTATGTACTTCGTGACAACCTTGCTATTCCGGGGGAGAAAAAAAGATTAATTATGCAGCAATATTGCTGTACAAGAGACCATGCTACCTCTTGGCATTTTATCTTAAGAAAATGCCAGCTGGCAATACTAACTGATAAGGCCACATTTGACACAAGCAGTGCTTGTCACTAAGTACGAGATGTTTCTTATATGCACACGTGAGGGAAAAGAGCCTACAGCCAAAATATTAGCGTGTATTTTTGAGAGTCCGTGATGAATAGGAAAAATATCTGATGACAGAAAAAGGCATACTTTCTTTTGTAAGGGGTTAAAAATAACTTTGGAATGATAAGGTCAACTTAATTTTTGAACAATGTCTGGTCAGAAACTACAGCAAATCAATTAAATTATTTGGCAGTTACCTAAAAGAACAGAAGGTATTGGGGAACATTAAGCATGATTTTATAAAGAGCAAATCTTAGTGAGCCAATTGTATTTTCTACTTCGACGACACGATAGGCCAGATGGACAAAAGGGAGGAAGTTCGTTATACTTACAATTATGTAATACAGCTGGACTTCACTGAGGTTTCTGATTCAGTATCACATGGTCAAAAACCCGCTGTGTTGAGGTGACTCTGACTCATAGCAACCCTGCAGGGCAGAGCAGAACTGCCCCGTAGTTTTGTTTTTTTTTTTTTAATTTTTATTGTGCTTTAAGTGAAAGTTTACAAATCGAGTCGGTCTCTCACACAAAAACTTACATACACCTTGCTACATACTTCCAATTGCTCTCCCCCAATGAGCCTGCTCCCTCCCTCCACGCTCTCTTTTCGTGTCCATTTCGCCAGCTTCGAACCGCTCCCCCCCCATAGGATTTTTGAGGCTGTAATTCTTTTCTTTTTTTTTTTTAAGATTTGAAGCTTTTTTTTTTTTTTTTAAATCGTGCTTTAGACAAAGGTTTACAGAGCGTATTAGTTTCTCAAGGCTGTAAATCTTTATGGAAGCAGACTGCCACATCTTTCTTCGGTGGAGCGGCTGGTATGTTTGAACTGCTGACTTTTTTTTGGTTAGCAGCCAACCACTTTAACCATTGTGCTATTAGGGCTCCTTAATCACATGGTAGTTACCCAAAAATCATGTTCTGTGCCACCCATCTGTTAACACAGTTGGTGAGAGGATGTTGAAAAGTAGTAGCATGGTGCTTGGAAAGGATACTGTGCCGGGAGTCATAGGGAGGAGAGTGGCGAAAGGGGGCTAACCTTTATGGAGCACCTTTTATGTACAAGGTTCTGTGCTAGACACTTTCCAAACATACACTCCTTTACTTCTTGCCATCACTCTAGGGGTGTTACTATTATTTCAATTTTATAGTTGAGTGAGGCTCAGAGAGATTATGGATTCACGTAGCTAATAAGTAGCAAAGCTGGGTTCCACGCCTCTCCTGCATCTTTCTGTTGACCTTAGACAAATCACTTAACCCCTCTGCATAATGGTTGAGAATTTGGCTGTTAACCAAAAGTTTAGAAGTTTGAACCTATCAGCCACTCCACTGGAGAAAGATGTGGCAGTCTGCTTCTGTAAATATTACAGCCTTGGCAACCCTGTGGGGCAGTTCTACTCTATCCTATAGAATCGCTAAGAGTCGGAACTGATAGCAATGGGTTGTTTTTTTTTTTAACCTCTCTGAGGTTTCTCCTATAAAATGGTGATAGTTGCCTTTCATTGTTCTTAAAAATAGTTGTCAAAGCTTCTGAAAACTTCAAAGACTCTGTCAACATATAACATTTCACATCATCCCGAAGTAATCATTCTTGCAGGCAGCATGTTACTACTACGTGTGTGAGAAGCAGTAAAATGGTGTGTTAGAGAGCACAGGCTCTAGAACTCAGCGGTTTGAGTGCAGATCCCACCTTCACCACTTACCATACTAGCTTGGTGACCTTGGGCAAGCTTTTTAAGCTCTTTGTACTCAGCTGTGAAAGGTGAACGTTACTAGTACATACCTTGTGGAATTACTGTGAGGATTAAATGAGTTAATACTGCTGAAGTGCTTAGAACACCACCGGGCACATAGTAAGTGGTCAGTAAGTGTTAGCTCTTAATATTTTTATCATTCACTTAGATGAAGAATTGGAAAGCTAGAAATAGCGTTTACATGTTAAATATTAGAAATTAGTGTTCCCCAAAGTGGAAGCAATTCAGTAGAAATAAATATCAAATAGTGTTCTATTTAGGGATAAATAATTTACACAGATTCAAGATAGGGGAAAATATGACTGACGAGAGTTGTTTTAGCTGCCATTCATGGAGCAGTTACTGTGTGTTCGGTATTGCCTTGAGAACTTCAAAAATATATCCTAATTCATCCTCTCAGAAAGTCTGTGAAATAGATATTTTCTTCATTTTACAACTCAGAAAAGAGTCTTAGAGTATTTAAGTAACTTGTCCAAAGTCACGCAGGTAGTGAGTAGCAGAGCAAGGATTTGAACCTAGATGTGAATGCCTCTGCAGATGGAATTCTGTGCTGCTCTGCATTGTGGACAGCCATTAATTGGAAATGTTAGTCTGCCAGAGGTTACACAACGGCTGTTCATTTGGATGTGAACCTTCATCCTTGATTAAGCTTATGTAGTTGATGATTCTTGGAAAATTTTAGGAATATGACTGTTAATAAGGATAAATATAACATTACTATACGTATATAATAACTTATATTCCTTTTGTCATTTTCGTTTTGGAGGTTGGCTAGCAGTTTTTAAGGTTTGGTAATGAGACATGCATTTTGATGCTTCATACCACCATTGAGGTTAGTGCTGCAGATGTTACGTCGTGTCTAAGAGTTGCAGCACTTCTGATTGCAGGCGACAAGTGCTACAGGCATGTGTTCTTTCCGTACTTTTTCATAAGAGCTGTTGATTTGAAATGGTTCATTTTTTTCTAATGTACTTTGGTTACAGCACAGGAACCTGTTAGTTAAACACGTTCTCTTATTCTGTCAGAGTTAATGACATAGGGAGGAATTTCCTGAACGGTTGAAATTATTTCCTCGGTAGTAGAGATAACCATTTTTGCCAGTCTAGCCTATCTTAATTTCTTTCTCTTCACCACCAGCATTTGGTAGGTGATAAGATGATTAAGTTTAGAGACTACTATCTCTTGACAAAGCTAAAAATGGGTTGTTGTTAGGTGCCGTTGAGTCGGTTCCAACTCAGAGTAACCCTGTGTACAACAGAATGGAACACTGCCCAGTCTTGTGCCTTCCTCACATTCATTGCTATGTTTGAGCCCGTTGTTGCAACCACTGTGTCAATCCATCTCATTGAGGGTTTTCCTCTTTTTCACTGACTCTCTACTTTTTCAAGTACGATGTCCTTCTCAGGAACTGGTCCCTCCTGATAACATGTCCAAAGTACATTAGACGAAGTCTCACCATCCTTGCTTCCAGCGAGCATTTAGGTTGTGCTTCTTCCAAAACAAATTTGTTGAACACACCACCCTGCTTGCAGGGTTGGCCGTTAGTTGGTATCTTAGTTATCTAGTGCTGCTGAACAAATAATTTCTTTCATAAAGATCAGCACAAAGCTGGTTCCTATGAGGCAGAGGTTAAAGATGTCTCAAATGCCCAACTTTTCCAAGCCGCTGTACCACTCCATCATCTCAAACGTCAACTACTCCCTCTTCTCTCAATACTCTCCCTCCTGTCTTTGGGTTCCCTAATTCACTGCAACGTCTCACAGAATTCACAAACCATATAAAGGAAATGGCTCACGTGGTTGTGGAGGCAAGCCCCAGATTTGTGGGTCAGACGTAGACTTCTTCCCGGCCCTGTCTCTGCCCCAAAACACTCAGCTTTCTCACTCCATGGGCCAGGAAGCCCACTGCGCCATCTCCTGCAGGTCTCTGCTGTGGGTCTCTCCTTCTTTGGTGTTGGAGGGCTCTCCCCTCTGCCCTGGAATTGGTTCTCTTTTGAGACAAAACTGACCAGTCCCCTTCGTGGTGGGTCACAATTATCTTATTTGCATAGCCCCACCAAATCGCCTGGGTGGGAGTCACAAGACCATGGCTAGAAAGGCTTCACACAAAAGCAATTAATCACACCACAGCTGCTACAACAGAGATACCATGAGTGGATGGCTTTAACAAACAAATATATTCTCTCAGTTTGTTGTTAAGTGCTCTCAAGTCGGTTCCAACTCATAGCGACCTATGTTGCGCAGAACAAAACACTGCCCGGTCCTGCACCATGCCCACAATCATTGTTATGCTTGAGCCCACTGTTGCAGCCACTGTGTCAGCTCATTTCGTTTTTCTTTGACCCCGTGCTTTACGAAGCATGATTTCCTTCCCCAGCGACTGGGGAACCCTTCTGATAACATGTCCTGATAACTTTTGAGTAGTGTTAGCATGGTTTATCTTTTTTCATCCTTTTACTTTTAACCTGTTTGTGTCTTTATATTTAAAGTATACCCCTGTGATTAGCATACAGTTGGGTCTGAATTTTGTATGTACGCTTTATATTGGTTTCCTTGCTCATTTATTCCTTCTTAAGCCCATGTTTTCCTCTTGGATTCACTTTTTATTTTGCTGATGTAAAACTTATGGTGGTCCTTGAAGAAGAAACGGAGTTGATCAGTGTTAAACTTACTTAACTCATGAAAAATAGCTGGAATAGGTATAGAATTCTAGTGTCAAAACAATTTTCCCTCATAACTTTATTAACTTCTCACATCCATTGTTGCCAAGGAAAAGTCAGACGTCAATCTGTAATGCTGTGTCCCCTTGTTTGTAATCTTACCTCCCACAGCAGAAGGTTTTAGAATTTTTCTCATCTTTTCCAACCTAAAATTTCAGTACAGTATGTTTAAGGGTGTAGCTTTTTTAATTCATTCTTTTTAACTTCAGTGAGTCTTTTCATTTTGAGAAATTTTTCTTTATTTCTTTGACTATTTCCTTTTATTCATTCTTTCTCCTCTCTCTATATAGGATGGATATTGGAACTTGTGGCTCTGTCCTCCATGTGGCTTTTAACTTGGCATATTTTTCACCTCATTGCCCTTCTGCATGCCATCATAGATGAGTCCCTTGGTATAGTCTTCCAGATTCTTCTTTGTCTTTTTAGCTTCTTGCCATTATTGATCATTTTATTTCAATGCTAAAAATTTTACTTTCCAAGTATAGCTCTCATAGGTTCTGGATATAGTATTGTCTTCTTTCTAAAAGTAATTAAAAGTACTCTAACATATTCTAGTGTAGTTCTGTTTGTTCAGTTAGCTTTGTTTCCTCTCAGTGAGTTTAAAATTCCTTCATAGTGTTGGTTTTCCTCAAATGTTTGGTGATTTCTGATGTTGTATACATTTTTTATTTGAAGTGGGAGGGGAGGTTGGGGTGTGTACTCAGTCTTCCATCAAATTCAGATTTCTTATTAGTTGCTTCTGCCCTGTTAGAGGAGCCTTTGAGTTCTGAAGAAGTGCCTCAGGGGACAGTTGGGCAGTGTTCTAGACCCCTCTTCCAATTTCAGCCACATCCATTCTGCTTTTATCTGGATTTTATATTGGGGTTCCAAGGAAGAATTGGTTTGAAAATAAAGTTCCAGTCAGTGCTACAAAGAAGTTTGAAACTCACTGAACCAGATGACCAGCCTAAAGTTCCTTCCAGCACTAAGAATCCATAATTTCTGATTATTTACTGGGAATCACTGCCTAAAAATGTGTGAGTAAATCCAAATCTCTGTGTATTATTTTTCTGTATTTTATTACCTGTAGTTCATAAATTGATTTGATATTTGATTCTAGTTAGAATCCACATATGGTTGTTTTAGAATCTTTCACATGCAAACTTGCTGTTATTTGAAATTATGATAACTTCAAATACTGGGTGGGGTAGCATCTTAATGTTCAGTGAACTTAATTTTACATGTTTCAGAGTGTTTTGAAAATGTTAACATAGAAATGTCTTACTTATACAGTACTCAGTGTGTTAGGAGATGGAAAAACTTAGTATTACAGTGTTACAGTATAGTGTAATAATTAATGACCATAATTATGACAGAGTATGTCAGTAAAAGGCTACTGTGATCAGAATGCTTTTCTTGCAATAGCAGAGAGATCTTAGCTAAGTGCATCTCCTCCAGGAAGCATGCAAACCCTGATGTTGTTTCCCCACCCACACCCAGTCCTCCTGAAAGGTACACCCAGCACTCTGCTCTTGTATGTTGTAATATTCATCACACTGTTCATGTTCTGCCTTCCCTGTGTACCCAGTGAGCTTTGTGATGGCAGGGGCATATCTCTTATTCACCACCATTTACTTAGTACCTGGCATGCAGTAGGCAGTTGGTAAATGTATAGAAACCCTGTATGACTGCGTTTAATCTAATCTAGATATATTTTCCATCAGAAAATCTCTTGGCCCTTCTGAGTAGGCTTCAGCAGAATAAGAAAATGTACTTACATGTAACTCTCTGCCCTAACCCATAGCCATTTGTTTCATTTTATAGATAGTTATTTTTAAATGCCTGACCACAAACCTAAATTTGCCATTTAATCTGGTAGCCTCCAGCCAAGTGTTTTTGGTAAGTATGATTTTTGCCAGTTCACAGGTCAGCAATATGAGCCTGGTGACCGTGTCTTAGGTAACGGAAGAGGACAGAAGAGAGCCTCGGCCATGTGTATTAGTGCCATGTAGCTACTGATCTTTACCATCTTAGCCACTTGATATCTCTGAATCTTTCCTTTAATAACGGAGGAAAAAAAACAAAAACAAAAACAAAGAGTCAGCTCCAATGCTGCAGTACTTGTAACCTTCCCAAGCCATCATTCGAATGAATGCATGCCTTTTGGGTCTGAGCTTTTTTCCAGCAACAAGTGAACCTCTAGTTAAGGAGCCACTGATACCTCAGCCACTGAAGGTCAGTCATGGTTGATGGTGTTAATGGTCCATTGTGTTTTCTTCCCTAATCATTACAAGAACTCAGCTGTTTTGTGGTTATAGCTACTTTAAAAATGTGCTTGGTCAAGTAATATTTATAAGCAGCTTTAGAAAGGGCCAACCAATTCATTCTATGGCTACTGACAGAAATCCTAGAGCTAAATTGCAAAGATTATGAAATCTTCTTTAAATACTTCAAAGAGAACACAATGAAGATAAGGGAATCCTGGCAAGATTGGCTGCAGCTGTCAGATCCTGAAAAATGAGGAATCAAATTTTTGACACTTGTAATTGAATCATCCACCCTTCTCGGTGAGCCCAGGCAAGCCTGTGATATTTTTAGAACCTTTCAAATCACATTGTACTCTTCAGAGTTCATCGCAGGACCCGAGGCTCCTAAAATTTCCCAAGAGTTGTAACAAAACAGAATCAAATAAATTTGGCTCAATCCCCTGTAATAGAAGTAGTGTATTATGCATGCAGCCTAGGTAATGTCATCTTTTTTAACCCAAAATCTGAAGATCTGGAGAGTTAGCTGCTGGGACAGCAGTTGAAAACCCCATTAGAGAAATAGTAACAGCTGCGTGGTGCTGATTTGATTTATAATAGAAAGAAGCACAGAGCCCTTGCATGGTATGATTAACTGTGGTTCCCAGATGGATGTTCCTATGCTACGAGTTTCATTTAAGACAGACTTCTACCAGTATATATCATGTTGCTGCTTTTTATAGACTCTCTAAAAAGAATTAGCAGCTAACTATCCACTACCATATGTAGGTAATTACATTCTTTATGCTTGGCTTGCAGAGATTGTCTAATTTAAAGTTAAAAACGTAACAGTAACAGGTTGGAAAAGGTTAGGATAGTATTTGTGTACGTGTTTATATGGCGCTAGTTACGGTGGATGATTTGAAAAGACTGTCAGCAAGAAACAAAGGTTGCTTTGAAACATTTTCTCTTGCCTTCAAACAAATGGCAGCAACTTCAGGGAGTCCAGATGGTGGAATGGAGAGGGACATGACAAAATGACCTTTTCAGGTTTTTCTGCAAGTCTGAAATCAGACAGAACACAAGACACTGACAAATGAGTGAAAACACTGGGGCCATTGGACATATTCATGTTTCTCTCACATAGGCAGTGTTATCTCATCTCCCACCTAACTCCCTGTAGTTTTCTCTGATTGAAAAACAGTTGTTGGAATAACTGACAAAGACTTGATTTAGTTGAGAAATGGGAAATAGCATGGCTGTTGGCCTAAGGATTTACGGACAGCAGTGCTACTCTAGTCCCACTTTTATAACTTGCTGAACTCTGGTGAGTTGTATTAATTTCTCTATACATTTCCTTCTCTATAAAATGGGAATGTTGTTGTTAGGTGCCATCAAGTGGGTTCCCACTCGTAGTGACCCTGTGCACAATGGAAGGAAACACTGCGCCGTCCTGCACCATCCTTGTAGTCATTGTTATGCTTCAGTTCATTGTTGCAGCCACTGTGTCAGTCCATCTCGTTGAAGGTCTTTGTCTTTTTCGATGACCCTCTCCAGGGACTGATCCCTCCTGATAATATGTCCTGGTGGTGCAGCGGCTGCTAACAAAAAGGTTGGCAGTCTGAGTCCACCATCTGCTTCTTGGAAACCCTATGGGGCAGCTCTGCTCTATCCTATAGGGTCACTGTGAGTCAAAATCGACCTGACGGCAGTGGGTTTTAAAACGGGAATAGTGTTTTCTAAAAAAAAAATCTCTTTGTGATTCTTGAACTATGTAAAATATTTACTATATGGTTGTCTTATAGAAAGTCCTCACAGCTAATTACTATGGAAATAGTTTTCAGGCCAGATGTCAAGGTGGAAAGTTTGCAGCCAGAGTGGAGATTCTTGTATTCACATAAATACCCAGAATACTCTTGAGTAGCACTCGTAAATGGTCAGATACTTAAGGAAATAAGCTGCCCCATCCGTTTAAAAAGCTGGCCAGATTTTGACCATTACTGTTAAAGATCCTAAAACATTAAGTGGATAAAAAGAGAAAGAAATCTGTCAAATTCCCTTTTAATCACAAAGGAGCTGAGTCTATAAAATTGGTTTGTGGCCAGAAGCTAGCACTATGAAGCATTTATCCATTACCAAAACCAAACGCATACAGTGTTTGAAATAAAGATTAGAGCTTCCCACAACTGAGTACTCTCTGAGCACCTACTGGCATAAACTATAAAGCATTAATCTTATTGATCTCAGCATCTAGAATGACAGCTGCTCTTTGATAAATGACAAATTTAGATTACAAACGTGTATTGGTCCAAATGATTAGCAATAGCTTCTGTAATGGGCCTTCCTGCCCAGCTGCAAGCTTTGTAGTTCTCTTTAGTGACAAATTGCTTGATTGACCTGCTTGGTAGTACACTACAGGCGGCTTTTCCCTTAATGTTCCAAGGATTTATGGCTCACCTCCTGTGCCAGAGTTCCTTTCAAAATTATTTTTAAAATATTAAAATTAGAAATTTCATAGAATTCACTCATAACCCTGCCTGCCCAAGACAGCAGTTTTTATTTCTTAATTCTTTCCCAATCTTAGTTTATAGACATACATACAAAATTTTACATAGTTGTACTCAGAATATGTAAATTTGTAGTCATTTGCAATAGTGTTTATACAATTTTAGTTCTAAAGGGCATCCATCACACCTAGACCTTTACTTTTCTGCTCGTTCTAATTATTTGAGTTTTAAAATTTTTTTTTAGTGTTTAGAGTAGACAATACCATAATCAGTTCTTATTTTCTAGACACTCTTTACCTGTTCAAACAAAAGTGTCAGATATTAGTCTTCATTATTCCATTTTAATAGAATTTTAGTACATTTTACTGATCTTGTAGAAAAGTTACTCAGAATATTTTTATTTTAGACAGTTAACATTCATTTAAGAATATTGAACACTGTGTGTTTTGATCCTTAAAGATTATAAAAGTGCTTTACAAAAATATGTGGTATAGTAAAAAATTGGCTACTAAACTGGCAACTGTTTTAAGGTTATGGTAATTGTAGATATTTAGGTCAGAATTTGTTTTTATGTTTTAATTAGGTCAGGATTTATGGTAACAATGCTAGCTACTGTTTATTTAATGCTGCCCTAGGTACTGTGCTAATTGTCTTACATAAATTTTTCATATGTAATCCTCATAAGAACTTTGATACATGCATTGTTATCCCTTCCCTCCCCCTCTTTTTTAAGTTAAACAGATACATAAAGAGAAAAAGTAACTTGTCCAAGGTTACCTTAAATGGTGGACTCAGGATTTGAAATTAAATTTCTCTGATTCTTAACTATTCTCTGAATTACTTCTGTGACCCTGTTGTACTGCCCCATGACATTTAGTGATTAATTTCTAAATGAAATTACTTGTGAATATGTGCTTATGTAAGTTATTAAAACACACAATTATGCATACATTCAATTTTTAATACACAAAGTCTATTCAAAATAAAATCTGTCAACTGTTAGGTTTTTGTTGGTGTTGTGCTTTTGGGTATGTTCTTTTAGTTTAATTAATTATGGTTTTTTTTTAGAATAATATACATACATAGTTTAAAAAGTACGACAGTACTACAAAGCTCATAATGAAGATAATGATCTCCTTCCACATTCCCAGTGTATACTTCCCAGAAGCAACCGCAAGTAACTCTAGTTGTTTTTTCTAGTGTTTATTTCCTTATTTCTAAATAACATGTTTATGCTGAAATTTCTTGATTTTTCTATTATGAAATACTACCATGGAAAATGAGGATTTAGTTCTTATACTTCTCATTCCCTTCCACCCTCCGTACCCAAACTTCCATGCTCTGTAGCCTCCCAATATAATTATGATTTTTGGTTAAATTGTTATCTAATGCATTCATTATGTTTATACAAACATTGTTTACTGCTAAGCCCCGTATTGTACTGTGATTACATTTCCTATCTTGTACTTTTTTTTTTCCTTAAATTAATACTGGTCTCATATGTTTTGTTTGTTTATTTGCTAAGTTTTCAATGTACCTATCACTCACAGCTTCAGACTTCCTGATAGAGCTGTACAGTTTCTCTCAATGTGGTATATGGCCCTACTTGAAACAATTTTCCTTTGATTCATAGCTCCACTACTCTGTGCACACCAGCCTGCCAGCCCGCACCTCTGTGTAACTAACTCCCCAACCCCACTCACCTCCCGGCACCCTGGCCTCTGGCCCATGTCCCTATGCAGCTCCCAATCCTGCCTCACTGCCTCACCTCTCCAGCCACCATCCTGACTCTTCTGCACCAAGAAGGGAAGGAGAGAGCAGTTTTCACTCTCTCATGAGTGCGCACTGACAGTTACCAGGGGCTACGTGAGTGATGATGCCATCACTCTGGCAGCCAATAGAATGTGTACTTGTGGTTTCATGTGTTTTAAGTGTTTCTCAGTTTTAATTTCTAATACGGTAAATATTGATAGATATAATCCATATAAACAAAATCTTTTTGGGGACCTTCAATAATTTTAAGAGTATAAAGGGTTCCTGAGACCAGAAATTTCAGAATTATTGTTATAGATCCATTGGAAAAAGACAAACACCCCAATAGAAAAATAGGCCAAGATAGGCAAATCATTAAGTGAAAAATCCCCACATATGCCCAGTGAACATAAGGAAGAAGTGAAGATCCCTAAAAATTAAAGAAATAAAAATAAGGTAGGTATATAAATTGACATAAGCTTTCTGAAGAGCAGCACGGCAGCATGCGTCAAATGGCTATGTTCCCTTTGACCATTTCTGTAAATAATGTCCTATAGAAATTATTAAGAATGTGTTCAAAGATTTAACTTGAATGTGGGCATCATGGTGTTTTGACAATATTGAAAATTCGGAAATAACCTAAAATCCGGATGATAATTACAAGAAACCTCCAATGGAAGAAAAACATTGGTGATGTGTTTTCTTTCTTCTAATTAATTCAGGGGTACAGCAGAGTCCTTAGAGTATATCGATGCCCACCTGTTGCTTAATTGTTTGGAACTGTGGTTAATCTGGGAGCCCTGGTGGTACAGTGGTTAAGAGCTACAGCTGCTAACCAAGAGGTCGGCAGTTCAAGCCCACCAGCCACTCCTTGGAAACCCTACAGGACAGTGCTACTCTGTCCTAGAGGGTTGCTAGGAGTCCGAATCGACTGGATGACAACAGGTTAGGTTTTTTGGTTTTGATGATTAATCTGACCCTGACTACCCTTCCCTTAGGTAGTATGTACAGTGAATGTCAGATAATACCCAATCAGCATAGAGCACATTGAGTAATTTGTGGGTTTGTTCCTGCACCAAAAGCATTTATAGCTTTTAGCTTTTAAAAATAGTTCTGGAGCGCAGCAAGCTAGAGAAGAGGAAGATTGGCCTAGATATCACAGAGGACAGCAGATGAACAGGATCGATTTCGTTTTGGGCATTTTGCCTGGGACACTTTTAATAGGACATATAGTTACTCTAGGGATTTTGAGTCTGTGATTATGTCAGGCTTACACATTTATTCTTTAAAAGGAAAATTCGCAAGTTATTAGACTCTAGGTACATTGGTATGACTTAAATTTTTAAAGCAGTTCTTGTAATCCAGCCTTTGATAATTTGCTGTGTGTGGGCTGGATTTCTTAATATTCAAACTAACTTAATCATGGATTGAAAAATATTTTGCACTTCCTTCCTCTAAAGCACAATGTGTTCTTCATTTCTTTAGAAATTTAAGTCAAGTTTAAAAAGATGTCTAAACTAGGAATTGGAAAATTATTTTTATGTGAAGAATTTTCAATCTCGTTCTTAAGGAGTTTTTTGTGTATTAAAGAATCAATCAAGCCCTTCCAGAAAATAAAAAAAGCCCAACTTTTAGAAATGCTATACTCAGGGTAGTTTGCTGTCTTATAATTTAGAACGTCTGACCTTAATTTAGCTTTAAAAATTGGAAGAAAAAATACCAACATGTTAATAGACCTTGAGTTGGGGTAGTGGCTTTGAATTTTCCCTTTTTTTCTGTTCTATCAAATTTTAATAATATGCTCATTATTTTTATTATTTATAAAATTTATGACCCAAAAAGTGAGCTTTAAAAAGCACTGGGCATTAAAAAGGCTTAGATTTGCCAGGAATTATATTATGTAATAAAGAAGCTTGCTTTAGTTTTGAACTGATGTGTACATAACAGGTGATAGGGGAAAAAAAGGGTTGTGTTCTGTTTCAGGAATTTGTCTCTCACATTGATTTCTGACGTCTGCTTCTCATATTGAGCATTACTTTTAGTGAGCCAAGGCTGTTCCCTCTACATGGGATGTTCTTCCCTGCCTCTTTCCTCCTTCCTCCACCATGCCTCAGCACACCTCTATTCCTTCAGTTTTGGCTTAAATATAACATATACTGAGAAGCTTGTCGTAACCCACCTCCCCTAAATCCTACTCCTCACCTTTCTACCTCTATCCCGATCTAGGTTAAAACTGCTGCTATTTATTATCATGGTACCTACCCTTCTTTGTAATGTTCACATGGTTGTAAATACCAGTTCAATTTTTTTTCCCCACTGTTCCTTAAGCTTGACGAGGGCAGGACCTGTGAGTATCTTGTTTAGAATTGTATCCTCAGTGTCTAGCACAGGGCCGAGGACATAATAGATAATAAATTGTGTGCTGGTTAAGTGCTATGGCTGCTAACCAAAAGGTTGGCAGTTTGAATCCACAAGGCACTCCTTGGAAACTGGGGCAGCTCTACTCTGTCCTATAGGGTAGCTATGAGTCGGAATTGACTTGATGGCAACGGGTAATGGGTGTGTGCCCACAAGTCGATTCCAACTCATAGCAACCCTATAGGTCAGAGTAGAACTGCCCCATAGGGCTTCTAAGGCTGTAACGTTTATGGGAGCAGATTGCCAGGCCTTTTCTCCCTTGGAGCTGCTGGTGTGTTTGAACCACCAACCATTCGATTAATAGTGAAGTTCTTAACCATTGTGCTACCAGGGCTCCTTAGATAATAAGTAGTACTTACCAAATGAATTCGTTGAAGTATTATGTTTGCTTCATTTAATTTGCTCCTCTAAACTCTACTTGCTATTACTTAATAATGGGTCTTTCCATTAGAGTGGTGTAATTATAACTTTGACATCATGAATAGATAAATGGATGAATTAAACAACCATGAGTTTCCACCAACTTGGAACATTCTTAGCATTTTAATATTTGGGATGGGTTTTATCTTAATGTATCAAATGCTTGTTAGGATATATGGTAACAGTACATTTCTTAAGTGATCAGTAGTGACTTCAAGTGTTAACTATTGTAGTTACTGGTATTAATTCCAGTAGATCCAATATGTTGTTGTTGTTAGGTGGTATCGAGTGGGTTCTGACTCGTAACAGTTGTGTAATCCTGTGTTAGTCATCTAGTGCTGCTGTAACAGAAATACCACAAGTGGATGGCTTTAACAAAGAGAAATTTATCTCCTCATAGTAAAGTAGGTTAAAAGTCCAAACTCCGGGCGTCAGCTCCAGAAGAAGGCTTTCTCTCTCTGTTGGCCTTCTCATCAACGTTCCCCTGGACTAAGAGCTTCTCCACACAGGGACCCCAGGTCCAAAAGACACGCTTTGCTCCCGGCACTGCACTCTTGGTGATGCGAGGTCTCCCTGTCTCTCTGCTCGCTTCTCTCTTTTCTATCTCGAGAGATTGCTTCAAGATTCAATCCGACCTTGTAGGTTGAGTCCTGCCTCACTAACACAACTGCCACCCATCCTCCCTCATTAACATCTTAGAGGCAGAATTTACAACATATAGGAAAATCACACAATACCAGGAATCATGGCCCAGCCCAACTGGTGCACACATTTTGGGGGGGACATAATCCAATCCATGACAGCGATCCTGTATACAACAGAACGAAACACTGCCTGCTCCTGAGCGATCTTTGCTACCAAGATAGTATACCACAGTACGTAAGTTATGCCATGATAAGACCACAGCCATAATTGTTATCATCTCCTTTTTTTTTTTTTTAAACATTTTTACCTTTATAGGGCTGAGTTTGTTTTCCGAGCTCTTATTCGTAAAGCCCCAAGTGAATTAGCCTTTACATAAGGATTTAGAATATTTAGACGGGTCCAAAAAATAAAACATACACAAAATATTTTAACTTAGCAGTTTATCTTTTCAGGTTTTCCAATAAAACTAAGTTATTATTATATACTTGTGACACACGTAAGGTAGACTTTCTGTAGCATATTGGACAGAAGCAGAGAAAATTTTTCCAATTCTTTGAAGTTATATATGATATTACTTTTCTGCTCATTAGAGTATATATTATGCTCTCTTACAGTTCAAACGATATGTCAGTAAACTTCGAAGCAAGAGTACAGTTTTCAAAAAGAAGCATCAGATAATAGCTGAATTTAAAGCGGAATTCGGTCTCTTACAGAGGACAGAAGAACTTCTTAAGCAACGTCAGGAAAACATTCAGCACCAACTGGTAACACAGTGTTGTCTGGGACTGCCAGAAATACAGACGCCAGATGGGTTGTGGGTTACATCTTTATACTGAGGGCATTGTTCTTACCGGAAAAACCACAAAATTATTTATTTTCTCTGATTAATTACAGAGATGTCATATAAGCGGATACATTTATTTTGACCGTAACAGTAAGCACTTTTTTTTAATGTGTGCTAACTTTGAGGATATTAATATAAATTGAATTCCAAATGGGTTTGTTTTTTTTTTTGGTTAGCTAGTTAATATGAGTAAAATTATAATACCAAGAGAGTGTAAAATATTTATTATCATGGTCTGCCGGGTAAAAATTTCTAAGCAGCCACTTTCAAGGAGCTTTGGAAAGAAATATCCAGGGAAGAAACTGTGTAGAAGTTGCTTGCAAGCTTGTTTCTTTTGTATTTGTGCTGTAAACCAAAAAACAACCAAACCTATTGCAGCTGAGTGAATTCTGACTCCTAGCAAACGTATAGGGCAGAGGATAACTGCCCTATAGGGTTTCCAAGGAGCATCTGGTGGATCCAGACTGCCAGTCTTTGGTTAGCAGCCAAATGCCTAACCACTAAGCCACCCAGGGCTCCATTTGTGCCTTGGATGTCAGAAAAGTCCCTCTAACCACAAAGCTGTCTCATTGTAAAGGCCAGTTACTTCTGAGTTTTCTTGGTTTGGCTTTTTTTTTTTTTTTTTCCATGGGGAAACTGTTTCATCAGAATGCTCGTTTACCAGATAGCAGTAATCCTGTTGAGGTAAATGAAATGTCAACCATTTGTAGTTCCATTTTGCTGGTGATAAGAACTTTCCTATCTCATGCTGTCGAATATTGTTAATATACTTAAGATTGAAGATTTACTGTGAATCAAACATGGATGCAAACAGGCACTAATTTTTTTTTTTAATAATACTGTGTTTTAGGTAGAAGTTTACACAGCTAGTTTCCCGTTTAATAATTTTTATATAAATTGTTCTGTGCCATTGGTTATAATTTGTACAATGTGTTAGCTTTCTAGTTATTTCCATTCTGTTTGTTTCCATTGATCTAGTGTCCCTTCCCCTCCTTGCCTTCACATCTTTGGTTTCGGGTAAATGTTGACCATTTGGTCTCACATAGCTAATATTTAAGACAGCACATTACTCATGGGTGATATTGTTTATTTTATAAGCCAGTCTATTATTTGGCTGAAAGGTGACCTGCAGAAATAGCTTCAATTCCAAGTTCAAAGGGTATCTTAGGGCAATAGTCTCAGGGATTCCTCTAGTCTCTGTGGTTCCAATGGTCTGGCCTTTTTTAGGAATTTGAGTTTCATTCTCCATTTTTCTCCAGTTCTATCCGAGACCTTCTATTGCATCCTGGTCAGAATGGTTGGTAGTGGTAGCTGGGCACCATCTAATTCTTTTGGTCTCAGGTTAGAAGAGGCTGTGGTTTATGAGGGCTGTTAGTCCCATGGACTAGTTTCTTCATTGAGCCTTTGATTTCCTTCATTCTGTTTTGCTGCATACAACTAGAGACTAATAGTTGTACGTTACATGGCCACTCCCAATCAAGATGATGACTCTACTCACCAAACTAGGATGTAGAATACTATCTTTGTGAACTGTGTTATGCCAGTTGACTAAGTTGTCCCCCAAGAGTATGGTCCCAAGCCTTTTAACCAATAAACCAATCCCACAACTTGTTTGGATATGTCTAGGAAGCCTCCGTAACTCTACTCCCTGTATGGTTTGTTATACATACAGATACATGTGCAGCACACACAAACATGCGTATACATTTGCCTACAGATAAACTTATACATGCACGTGCATTTATTCATATATGACAGGTGCTAAACTTTATAGTTGATATGTAGTAACTACATTATTGCTCACATCAAAATAATGTCTAATTTCTATTGTGATTTCTTTGATCTATGGTTTCTTGCTTAATTTCCAGACTTTGGAGAGTTTCTGGTCACCTTCCTGAGGCAATTGATCATTCTTCCCTCCTATAAAATTCTTCTTCACTTGTCTCCTAGGACACTGCACTCTTCTGGTTTTTCTCCTTCCATATTAATGTTCCCCTTTGTACACCATTGCTGATTTCTTCTCATTTCTTCAAGGTCTAGATATTGGAATTCCCCAAGGTTAGCCCTTGGATCTCTTCCTTGGTGCTCTTATCCTGTCTCCTGGATTTAAAGACATTCCATCTGGTAACAACTCACAAATTTTTATCTCCAGCCTAGATTTCTCCGTGAATTTCGTCCTGTATATATAACAGCTTGACATCTCCACTTGGATGTCTAGTACCCAAAACGATGTCTAGTAGACATCTCAAATTTTAATGTGTCCAAAACTAAACTTCCGATCTTCACCGCCTCTCACATCTGTTTCCCCAGTCTTCCTCATCTTAACAAATGGCAGCTCCATTCTCCAGAAACCTTGGAATCACTCTTCACCCCTCACTCTCTGTCACACCCTACATGTTATCTGTCAGAATATCTTGCCGAATCTACCTACAAAATATATACAGAACCACTTCTCAGGACCTCCACCACCACCACCATGATTCCAGCTACTGTCATCTCTAGCTGGAATTACTGGAATAGTCTCCTGGCTGACTTCCCTTCATCCACCTCTGCCCCTGTATAGTCTGATCTCAGCATAGATGTTAAAGTGATTTATTTTAAAAGTTCCTTCACGCTAAACCCTCCAGTGCATTCTCACCTCATTTGAAATATGTCACAGTGCTTTCATTGATCTAAAAATAGGGCAATGATATACTTTATCATCTAAAGTAGGACACTTCTGTGAGTGAACATGATAATAGACATAAACCAAGACTGTCCCAGCAAACCAGCTGAGCCTTGTATGATCCCCTGCTTACTCCCCACCTCATGCTCAGTCTTCCTTCAGCCATGGCCTCGTGGCTGTTTCTTGAACAGGCCAAGTATGCTCCCGCCTTAGGGCTTTAAAACTTCCTGATCCCCTGGCATCTGTGTGGCTCACTCCCTTACTTCTTTCTTGTCTTTGCTCAGATGCCATCTTCTCAGGAACACTTTGTTATTTAAGATTCCAACCCCATTCTCACCTCATACTGTAATATAAATGTAAAGAAAAATAAGTAAATAAATAAGTACGTTTTATTTATTTACTTGTATTTTGCTTGTTTACCCCCACTAGAAGCAAGCTCTATGAAGGAAGAGCGCTTTCTTTTTTTTCTGTCATGTTCACTGCCGTATACCTGGTGCCGTGTTTGTCACTTTTAGGTATATAATAAATATTTATTGAGTGAATAAATGCAAATACAGTCGATCACTTGAAAAGTCATTCATTCACCAAGTGTTTATTGTATGCACACTGTGTTTCAGGTTCTGTGATAAGCATGTAGCGTTATTCTAAAGTCTAAAATGACAAATGCTTCCTATGCACCTGAAGATACCATGACAAAATTCCATGTATATTTACGCCCTGTGAAAGCATGTCATTATTGTCGAATCCAATAAAAATTATCCTTTCAGATTCTTAACGGAGTTGTTTTATTTAAAACTTTATGTATTAAATCTGTATGCTTCTTATGGGAATCATCAAGGTTTTGACACTTGTTTTGTGCCCTTTGCATTCTTTACTTATAGCAAAGCATTGAGGAGAAGAAGGGTATATCTGGGTATAGTTACACCCAAGAAGAGCTAGAAAGAGTGTCTGCACTGAAGAGTGAAGTGGATGAGATAAAAGGACGGACACTGGATGACATGTCTGAGATGGTGAGGCCACAGTTGGTTTTAAGTTTCTTTTATTGTGTAGCCAGAAGGTTGATGTTTTTGAGTTTGTTTTGATTTCAGTGACACATTCGAACTTTTCATTTCTGCACGAATTTGTTCATTTAATAGTCTTTCATCTGCCTTTATTGATCTCTTTTGAATTTTTTCTTTCTACTAAGGTTATTTAACTGCCAATACTTCATGCACTTGTGTGTTTTTTAAGTGTGTAAAAGTTATGTAACATTAAAAATTTAAGATAAAAAGTTTTCCCAAATCATACCACCCTAACAAATACAATTATGTCATTTCTGGGTGTGTCCTTAGTGTCTGTCTACATTCTGGGCTGGTGCTCAGTCAGAGTGCACAGGTACAGCTGCACCAAGCATCAAAGCATTTAACTCTTCCCTTCCTTCTTGGAAGATAGATGCTGCCCAATATACTCAAGAGTGCCTCCCTCCGGCTTCCTTGGCAACGTTGGCCACTCCTCAGGACCCTCTGGGCATCTTCACAGTCTGACTGCTAAGAAACTGACGTTGGGCACAGCAGACATCTCCCAGACCCTGCTCGTCAGTGGCTGGTGTCCATTCTGATTGGCCAGTACTTATGCCAGTCAGGTCATTAAGTATTTTGAATATCATGCCATCCATGTATATGTATATTTTATATAAACTATGTATTTGTAGATACATATTTTATATAATACAACATAATCATAGTTATATACAGACAACTTTGTATTTTGTTTTATTCATTCAATGTTAATTTATAAATATTTTTCCATGCTGGCTTACAGTCTTGATCGTTGCCATTTTTAAAAATTGTATTTTGGTAAAATACATATAACTTAAGAATGGTCATTTTAATCCTTTTTAAGTGTACATTTCAATGGCATTAATTATATTCACAATGTTGTATAACTATTATCACCATTTCCAAAACTTTTTCATCACCCCAAACTCTCTACCCATTAAGGACTAACTTCCTATTCTCTCCTACCCCCACCCCTTGGTAACCGCTAATCTAGTTTCTGTCTCTGTGAATTTGTCTATTCTAGATATTTCATATGAGTAGAATCATGCCATATTTGTTGTTTTGTGTCTGGCTTCTTCACTGAGCATAATGTTCTCAAGGTTCGTCTACACCGTAGCGTGTGTCAGTACTTCATTCCATTTTACGGCTGAATAATATTCCATCATGCAAAGGCATTCAACTGTGTGGATCATAACAAATTATGGGTAACATTGCAAAGAATGGGAATCCCAGAACACTTAATTGAGCTCATGCAGCATCTGAAGATAGACCAAAGGCAGCTCTTTGAACAGAACAACGGGATACTGCATGGTTTAAAATCAGGAAAGGTGTGCATCAAGACTGTGTCCTTTCACCATACTTATTCAATCTGTATGCTGAACAAATAATCTGAGAAACTGGACTATATTAAGAAGCACGTGGCATCAGGATTGGTGAAAGATTCATTAACAACCAGCGATATGCAGATGACACAACTTTGCTTGCTGAAAGTGAAGAGGACTTGAAGCACTTACTGATGATGATCAAAGACTACAGCCTTCAGTATGGATTACACCTCAACATAAAGAAAACACTCTGATATGAAAAAACAAAGTAGGAGGCATCATACTACCTGATCTTAGAACCTACTATATAGCCATAGTAGTCAAAACAGTCTGGTACTGGTACAGTGACAGACACATAGACCAATGGAACAAAATCAAGAACCCATATGTAAATCCATCCAGCTATGGTCATCTGATCCTTGACAAAAGATCAAAGTCCATTAAACGGGAAAAATACAGTCTTTTTAACAAATGGCACTGGCAAAACTGGATGTCCATCTGTAAAGAAATGAAACAGATCCCATACCTCACACCATTCACAAAAACTATCTCAAAATGGATCAGAGACCTAAATATAAAACCTAAAATGATAAAGATCATGGAAGAAAAAATGGAGACAATGCTAGGGACCCTAATACATGGCATAAAGAGAATACAAACACCAGAAGATAAGCTAGATAACTGGGAGCTCCTAAAAATTAAACACTTACGTTCATCAAAAACTTTACCAAAAGAGTAAAAAGAAAACCTACAGTCTGGGAAAAAAATTTTGGCTATGACATAATCTGACAAGGGTCTAATCTTTGAAACTTGTATAATACTACAACACCTCAACAACAAAAAGACACATAATTAAAAAGTGGGCAAAGGATATGAATGGACACTTCACCAAAGAAGACGTTCAGATGGCCAACAGACACGTGAGGAAATGCTCTCAATCATTAGTTATGATAGAAATATAAATCAAAACTACAATGAGATACCACCTAACCCCCTACATTACTGGCATTAATCAAAAAAACAGAAAATAATAAATGTTGGAGAGGTTGCTGGGAAATTGCAGTGCTGGTAGGAATGTAAAATGGTACAGCCACTATGGAAAATGATATAATGCTTCCTTAAAAAGCCAGAAATAGAAATACCATATGATCCAGCAATCCCACTACTAGGAATATTAAAAAACAAAAAATCCATTGCTGTCAAGTCAAGTCTGACTCATAGCAACTCTATAGGACAGGGTAGAACTCCCCTGTAGAGTTTCCAAGGAGTGCCTGTTGGATTCGAACTGCTGACCTTTCGGTTGGCAACTGTGGCTCTTAACCACTACGCCACCAGGGTTTCCTCTAGGAATATATCCTAGAGAAATGAGGACTATCACACGAATTAACATATACACACTCATGGTCATTGCAGCATTGTTGACAGTAGCAAAAAAATGGAAACAACCTAAGTGCCCATCAAGAGGTGAATGGATAAATTATGGTACATGCACACAGTGGAATACTACGTAATGATAAAGAACAATGATGAATCCGTAAAACATCTCACAACACGGATGATTCTGGAGGGCATTTTGCTGAGTGAAATAGGTCAGTCACAAAAGGACAAATGTTGTATGAGACCACTTCATAAAAACCCAAGAAAAGGTTTACACACAGAAAAAACAATCTTTGATGATTACGA
Source organism: Elephas maximus indicus (assembly GCF_024166365.1). Classification (NCBI taxonomy): domain Eukaryota; kingdom Metazoa; phylum Chordata; class Mammalia; order Proboscidea; family Elephantidae; genus Elephas; species Elephas maximus. Next base: position 8,820,455 of record NC_064840.1, read on the forward strand.
GGGAGGGGAAGGTTGGGGAGGGGAAATCACTAACTAGATACTAGACAAGTGTTAACTTTGATGAAGGGAAAAACAACACACGGTGTAGAGGAAGTCAGACAACTTGACTAAGGCAAAGTCATAGAAGCTTCCTAGACACATCCAAACACCTTGAGGGACTGAGTTGCTGGGTCTGAGGGCTGGGGACCATGGTCTTGGGACATCTAGGTCAATTGGCATGACATAGTTCATATAGAAAATGTTCCGCATCCTACTTTGGTGAGTAGCATCTGAGGTCTTAAAAGCTTGTGAGCGGCCATCTAAGATACATCTGTTGGTTCTAGCATGTTTGGAGCAAAAAAAAATGAAAACCAAAGACACAAAGAAAATATTAGTCCAAAGGACTAATGGACCACATGAACCAGAGCCTCTACCAACCCGAGCCCAGAAGAACTAGATGGTGCCTGACTACAATTGTGACAGGGATCACAATAGAGAGTACCAGGCAGAGTGGGAGAAAAATGCAGAACAAAATTGAAATTCATAGAAAAAAACCAGACTTACTGGTTTGACGGTGACTAAAGGAGCTCTTGAGACTACGGCCTCTGTATACCCAGCTAACTCAACTGAAGCCACACCCAAAGTTCATCTTTCAGCTGAAAATCATACAGGCCTATAAAACAAATAATACCACACGTGAGGAATGTGCTTCTTAGTTTAATCAAGTACACGAGACCAAATGGACAACACCTGCCTAAAAGCAAAGCCCTGAAGGCAGGAAGAGACAGGAAAACTGGATGAATGGATGCTGAGAACCCAAGATGGGAAGGGAAGGGGAAGAGTGCCGACACATTGCAGGGACTGCAGCTAATATCACAAAACAATTTGTATTTAAATTTTTTTGAATGAAAAGCTAATTTGTGCTATAAACTTTAACCTAAAACAGAAAAAAAAGAAAGAAAAATTCTTAGAACTGAACCAATAAACAACATCATGATAAACGGAGAAAATATCGACGTTTTCAAGGATTTTATTTTACTTGAATCCACAATCAACACCCACAGAAGCAGCGGTCAAGAAATCAAACGACATATTGCATTGGACAAATCCACTGTAAAAGACCTCTTTAAAGTATTGAAAAGCAAAGATGTCACTTTGAGGACCAAGGTGCGCCTGACTGAAGCAGTGGCTTATTCAGCTGCCTGTTATGCATTCGAAAGCTGGACAGTGAATAAGGACCAAAGAAGAATTGATGCTGTCGAATTATGTTGCTGGTGAAGAATGTTGAACATACCATCAACTGCCAGAAGAACAGACATGTCTGTCTTGAAAGAAGTACAGCCAGAGTGCTACTTGGAAGCGAGGATGACAAGACTTCATCTCATGTACTTTGGACATGTTATCAGGAGGGACCAGTCCCTGGAGAAGGACATCATGCTTGGTAGAGTAGAGGGTCAGCGAAAAAAAGGGAGACTCTTGATGAGATGAATTGACACAGTGGCTGCAACAGTGGAGTTATACATTGCAGCGATTGTGAGGATGGTGCGGGACCAGGCTGTGTTTCGTGCTGTTGCACACAGAGTCTCTGTGAGTCAGAATCCAGTTGACAGTGCCTGAGAAAAACAATATTCCATTGTATGTATAGACCACATTTTGTTTATCCATTCATCTATTGATGGACATTTGGGTTGATAATTGCCGTTTTGAGTGGCTAAATGAAATTCCATCTTATTGAGGAACCAAGGTTTACTAAATCACTTCACAGATATTTGGCATTAATGTAATTTATAGTTTCTTTACTCATATATGGAAACCCTGGTGGTGTAGTAGTTAAGAGCTACAGCTCCTAGTCAAGGTTGGCAGTTTGAATCCACCAGGCGCTCCTTGGAAACTCTATGGGACAGTTCTACTCTGTCCTATAGGGTTGCTAGGAGTCAGAATCGACTTGACGGCAATAGATTTGGGTTTGGTTTACTCATATATAACACTACAGTAAGTACTTGTAAGTATGTAGTATTTTTGTTCTTTTGAATTTTTTTTAAGCATTGTTTTTTTGTTTGAATGCCAGGTGAAAAAGCTGAATTCACTGGTGTCTGAAAAGAAGTCAGCTCTAGCCCCAGTTATAAAAGAACTACGACAATTGCGGCAGAAATGTCAAGTAAGTGAATTTGGTTCTGTAACATGTTTTTAGCCTTCTGGTTTGTTTTTCAGATGTACTAGTTAAAATCCTGAATATTTTACTAGGGTCATTTACAGAAAACAAATTATTACCATTGTTATTATTGCTATTAAATTTATATGACTCTGCAAAAGAGAGTAATAATATGACCTGTACGGGTTTTTGTTTAATTTGTGCTACTCATTTTGTCATAAATTATTTAGGGAGGGAAGAGAGAAAGGAGGTTAAACTGATATCCACAAGTGCAGCCAGGTGAGATTTTTGCGTTCAATCATATGCGTGTCAGAACGGTGAATATGAAATCATCCTTCTGTGGCCAGGTAAAAGCTCAGAGTGTGCCCAGGAGTGCTGACAAGTTCGCTTGAGACTGGAGCACTTGCTCGCCGGCAGGGCGGGGGTAGACTGTGGTCACTTACGGTAAGTGGTGCAGTAACCATCACTTAGACGCGAATTCTAACCACTGCTTTAAAGATGAGCTGTCAGAAGGTAAATGCCACCCACAAACCCAGATCAGGTGTCCTCAGCCATTTGACATTAGCAGTTGTTATTGTGTCACTCTTCATGTAGTAATTTTAGTTTTGAATATGAGCTGTACTACATGTGCCTGAGGATGGAACTATAAAACTTCATGAATGTCATCCATCAGAGGCAGAGAAGCATAGTGAAAAATCACATGGTCTTTGAGATCAGATAGAGATCATCTCCTTTTTATAGAAAATGCTATGGAGACTGAGGCATTTTATCAAGTTTTTTTTAAGGAGGAAGTGAGAGAGTTGGGAGTGGACTCTGCATCATTACCCTCTCTTGTCTTCTCCCGTTGGTTCATATACAGCACTGCCATCACAAAAGAAATAGGAGAACGAGTCCCTGATCTCCGGAGTCCGTGCTCTAATAGATGAGATGGAATAAACACGTGAAGAAAGTAACGAAAAAAGGAAGATAACCCAACTTAAGAACAAATATAGAAAAAATATAGTCAGAATTGTATGCATAACTGATCAGGAGAGGGGAAGCAGATGAAATGATTGTCAGAAGTTTCAGAAAGGAGGAAACTTTTGAGCAAGGTTTTTAGACTGAGGACATCAAGAATTGTTTTCATGGGTATTCTAGGTCATTGGTTTGTCTTCCTGATTTTCTTGAGTAAGCCACCTGGAGGCAAAAAGGACCAGTTCTATATATTTCTAGTGATGGTAAAATTTCTCCCTACTGCTAAGCTAAAAAATCTGTGTATGTAAATACTTTTTTTAAAAAATGAAATCCATTTATATTTTAAATGTTTTCATTTGTAAAAAAAAAAAAAATATATTAAAAGCTTTAAAAAAAAATCTACCTGTTATTATTTTATGCTATCCAGGTTGCAAGGAACAGACTCTCAGGCTAATTCGAATGTGGAGTTTTATTGAAGGATACTTAGGGCAATAAAAGAAATGTATTATCATGAAAATCCAAGGGTGAGAACCTTGGTATAAGTGGAACAGGTACAGGCACTATAGAAAGCATTTTGGTCCAGGGAAGTTTCAGGGATCTCAGCAGCAGGAAGTTGTGGATAATGATGATGATGATTATAATAATAATAGTATCTATCAAGTGCTTTCTGTGTGCCAGGTGCTATTACCTGTATTGACTCATGCAGGCCTCACTACAACCCAGCAAGGCAGGGACTCCCCTTTACACAAACGAGCAAATAACGGCACAGAGATGTAAGAGACTTTCCCAAGGTCACACAGTTGGTAAATGGCAGACCCAAATTCTTCATACCACGCTATGCCAGTAACATGACTTGGTGAATCTCTTTGTATCTGCTTTTCACTCTGTTTCTGCCACTAGCCGGAAATCCCTTTATTTTCTCTAACTTATAATTTCTCCTTACCCTTTGGATTGACAAACTCCTAACCTCAGCTTGCTGATGGCCTCCCTCGTTGTCTGTATCTCACACTGTGTGGCCTTTCTCTCTGCATACTTTCCGTTGCAGTGTTGACTACTAAGTGCCCTATTCTCTCTGCGTTTTCTAATTCAAATTCCTGAGAGCAAATGTCTAGGGCAGCTGCTCTCTCTTGGAGCAGTTTTTCATGCCAGTCTACCTGATAGGCTACTGGACACCTCTGTTCAGATGAGGGTCCATCCCTAGTCTAATAAGCTATGCTTGGGGGCAGAGGTGGGTTGAGGAGGAAGGAGGGTGATGTGTTACCGAATATGGCTACCTGGAGTTGCCCTAGGCAGGGAATTTTCCCTCTGGAGAGGCTATGAGTATGTCAAGAACTTTAATCAACATGGCTCATACACCACTCATTACCCTATTACTGACAACTGAAAATGTTCATGTTTGCATTTGATCCTTGTCCCCTCATATATACATTTTTACTTCATTAGCATTGCAGTATACATTGCATTTAGTTACTTTTGAGTTCTTTTCACTTAATATGTCACATTTCCCTTGTTGCTATAGTCTGTATAATTATACTTTGCAATAAATAAAAGTAGTACCCAAACGCCGGACGCTCAGTTAGGAGGTCTAAATTAGAGGTAACGAGGGCCAGAACTAGAGTCTTGGCCGAAGAAATGGAGGAGAGGGAATAGATTTGAACGGTATATGGAGGAACACTAATTGTGGACAAGGAAACAAAGGCTAACAAATACAATTTGAGGTTTGAAGCCACTGACAACACAGGTAAGGCATGAGGAGGAGCTAGTTTTGGTGGTGGGGTTGGGCTGAGGAGGGGGCAGTGATGAATGTAGTTATAGACTCATCAGGGTTAGCATCTAGCAAGAATTCAAGAGAAGACACTGTGGCTCAGGCTAGAGTTTGTAATCATCTGCCTAGATAAGATGTTTGATCACAGCCCTGAGAGAAGATGCAATCACTGAAAAGAGCATGTGGGGTGAGACCAGATGAGGTCTGAAGAGAAAAGAGACTTCAGGAAGGATTCTATTTAGGAGACATTGATTTCACTGAAGTTTGGTTCAAGATCATGTAATACAAGTGAAATTTGTGTATTTAATTAGAGTTTATTTTATATATGTTTTAATTGCTCTACCCCTTTTGGAGCCCTGGTGGTGGTGTGGTTAAAAGTTTGGCTGCTAACCAAAAGGTCAGCAGTTTGAATCCATCAGCTGCTCCTTGGAAACCCTTTGGGGCAGTTCTGCTCTGTCCTTTAGGGTCACTAGGAGTTGGAATCGACTTGACAGCAACGGGTTTGGGTTTTTGTTGGTTTTTTATATCCCGTTTAAGGTCCTTACTATAGTTTCACTGAGAGTTGCGAATGCCTGGTTTATAGAACCAAGTTTTTAAGTGTAGGTGCTCAAGAAATAGTTGTTGAATTAACATAACATTTATAAAAGTGTTTTAAAAGTCAAATCAGGTAAACATATAAGTGGAAAGTATCTTCTAGAGATACGGGTCTTGCATCTTGTAGAAATTCTTCGCCAATATATTTCAACAACAGCTTGATTTCGTATAAGATCCTTAGATCATACTTTGTTTCCTTGAGGATTTTTAACATGCAGTTCCACAGTTTTCTAGGGTAAATTGGGCTGTGGATAGATCTGAGGTCATCCTAATTTTTTTAGTGACTTGATTATGTATTTCAGGAAATTTTTCTTGAGTTACTACTTTAAGTATTAGTTCTTTTCATTACTTTTAGTTTTCTTCTTGGGGGTCTTCAATTACGCATGTTTTGGATTACCTTCAGGGCTTTGAACCAGTTCCTTCTGGTTCAAACCTCTGCTGAGAATTTGCACTCCCCGCCCCCAGATATTCTGAATCAGAATCTACATTTTAACAAGATCCCATGGTGATTCTTACGTATAATAAAACTTGAGACCCACTGCTCTGCTAGTGGTTCTCAGAGTTGGTCCCTAACCAGCAGCATTAGCATGGCCTGGGAACTTGTTAGAAAGGCAAATTCTCAGCAGGGGTTCCAGCCTGAACAAACTGGTTCAACGCCCTGATGACCTTCACTTTTGCTTCCATTGCAATCATTCTCTAATCCTTTTTTAACTGTTTCATTTCATTTCATTTTGTTCAATTTTCTTATTCCAGTCTTCTGTGTTTTTAGCACTGTCTGTTTTCCTTTGTGCTTTTTCCAGTTTTGTCTTTTCTGTAATTTTTTTTTTTTTTACTCATTTCCTGAGCTCTGCTAGCTTACATCTCAACTCCAGTTGTCTTGCCATCTTTTCCCTAAGCTCTTGCATCTCTGCTTTGTGATCTTACTTCAAAAAGAGTGATTGCTTTGTTAAGTGTTCTTAATCTGTGGAGAAATGTTTGGTTACCTTTTAAAAAAAAAAAAGGAAAGTTACAAATGAAGAATTAATTATAATTCTTGTTTCATGGCATACTCACGTCGTTAGTTCATACGTGGTCCTCTTATTGTATCAGCTTTATTAAGATATAAAGAAGCCCTGCTAGCACAGTGGTTAAAGTGCTTGGCTACTAACTAAAACGTTAGTAGTTCCAACCCACCAGCCACTCCGCAGGAGAAAGATGTGGCAGTCTTCTTCAGTAAAGATTTACAGTCTTGGAAACCCTCTGGGGCGGTTCTGTCCTGTAGGGTTGTTGTGAGTCAGAATCGACTCGATAACCGTGGGTTTGGTATTGAGATATAATTAAAGTGTACAATGTAATTTTTTTTTCTTAAATTAGATTTACAGAATTGTGGTACCATCACCATAATCTTTTTAGAACATTTGCATCACCCGCCCCCCCAAAAACCTTGTGCCCATTAGCAGTCATACCCCATTCTCAACCCCTAAGCCCTAAAGGCAACCACAAATCTACTTTCTTTGTCTATATGTTTGCCTGTTCTTGACATTTCTTATAAATAAGATCTTACTACGTGTGGCTTCTTTCAGTTAAAATGTTCTCAAGGTTCATTCATGTCGTAGTGTGTATCAGAACTTCGTTTCTCTGTAGCTGAATATCCCATTATATGGGTATACCATATTTTCTTTATCCATTCATCTGTTGATGGGCACTTGTGAATAATGCTGCAGTGAGCACTAGTGGACAAATATCCATGTGAGTCCTTGCTTTCAGTTCTTTTGGGTGAATGCCTAGGAATAGATTGCTGGGTCATACAGTAGTTCTATGTTTAACCTTTTGAGGAATCACCAAACTGTATTCCACAGTGGCTACATCATTTTACATTCCCACCGGCAACAGACAAGTGTTCCAATTTCTCTATGTCCTCACTGTCTTAGTTACCTAGTGCTGCTATAACAGAAATACCATAAGTGAGTGGCTTTAACAAATTTATTTTCTCACAGTTCAGGTGGCTACAAGTCCAAATTCAGGGCACCAGCTCTAGGGGGAGACTTTCTCTCTCTATGACCCCAGGACACCCTTTTAGCTCAGTAATGAAGTCACTCCTGAGGTTTACCCTTCAGCCAAAGATTAGACAGGCCTGAAAAATGAAATGAGACTAAAGGGACACACCGGGCCAGGGGCAAGGACTAGAAGGCAGGAGGGGACAGGAAAGCTGGTAATAGGGGACCCAAGGTCCAGAAGGGAGTGTATTGACATGTTGTGGGGCTGGTAACAAATGTCCCAAAACAATATGTGTACTAATTGTTTAATGAGAAGCCAGTTCCGTAAATCTTCATCTGAAGTACAATTTTTTAAAAAAATGTTCTTTTCTGGACCAGCTGTTATAGGGAATTTAGGGTAGACAAGACCTTGTTACAGGCTGGCTGAGATTTTTCTTAAGATTAGGGCTTGTACAAGGCATTTATCCTTTATTTTGATGCAGCCATTGGAGATCGGCAGCTTGAGATTTTTCCACAGTGCAAAGGCCCTCTTCTCCACGAATGCCACTGCTCCTGAAAACTTGGCATTTCAGCGTGATTCCTCATTTACTTCTGCCACTCCTATTACAACCATACCAGGTCCAGAGAAACTCCTGCTGCCAGCCAGCAGGTCCCATTCCAGTGGTCACAAACCTGGCAGATAGTCTTTGCCCCTCAGAATGGGCTTCTTGTCTTAAAGAAGTGGAGTTTTGCTGGCTCTTCGTGAAGTCTGCACGCACGGTATTCTATCTCCTTGGGGTCTCTTCTCTACTGCTTTTGGCATTCCCTGTGCCCTGCCATCCCCCACTCTGTCTCCTGCTCTTGGTAACCCTTCTGCTTTGAGATCTGGGATCTTAGTTTTGCTGAAAATGGATTTGGCATTATGTTTCTCATTCTACCCATTGCTTTTAGTTAATTACTAGAAAGAGAAATGGGAAATGCTGAGTTTTCCAATGCTATGTTCAGACCAAAAGCCCTCTAGTACAGTATTTTAAACATCTGTGAGTCCGTCCGTTCCTCAGTAAGAAGTAAGTTCCCAAAACAGTACTTGCCCTTAGGATATATGATGCGCTCTTCGTATTTTTTGTTCTATTAAAGTGTTGATCACAACCCACTGCGCTGATGTCACAGTCTACCAGATGAAACACAACCCACAGTTCAAAAAACACTGTCCTACTCCAGCATGACCTCATGTGAACTTAACTAATTGCGACTGCAAAGACCCTGTTTCCAAATATGGTCACATTCACAGGTTCCGGGGTTAGGACTTCAGCACATCTTTTGGAGAGGCACAATTCAGTCCATAACAATTGGTTACTCTTAAAATTTTAGCATATATTCTTAACAGAGTCTTAAGTTAATCAGCATCTCCCAGACAATACAGGGACCTTATAATAATTCACCTCTCCTGCTTTACATGTGTATTGTTATCCTCTAGATGGGTTATTTAGGTGGGTACTGTTTTACTGCTATCTCAGTGCTGTATCTCTAAAGGTAGTTGTCACTGTGGTTGTTGTGAGACTCAGTTATTATTAAGGGAAAAGCTGTGATGCCCTTGCAATTTACGAAGACCAGTCCTCTGCCTAAGTCTTCAAATTTCTCTCTCACCACTTCCCAGACACACTCCAGCATAATAAACTACTTGTAATTTATAAATTATTCTTGTTCTCTCTTGCTTCTGAGCCCTTATATATGGTACGCGTCTTTTCTGAACACTCTCCTTTCCCTTGTCCACCTTCCCCTGACTGGTTCTTACTAGTCCTTCATACCTCAACTTAGATGTCAGTTTCTCCAGGAAGTTGCCCCCACTGATCCCCAAGCCCGAGTTGGGTCCTGTGAGAGTCCTTTGTGCACCTGTAGCACCTTCTCTGTGCCCACCATTGATTGCATTCAGCAGCCTGTTTACCTGTCTGAACATTACTTGAGGGGAAGGACTTTTAATTGTGTTTTGTTCACTCTTGTTCCCCAGCTCCTAACAGAAAGCCTGGCACACAGTTCAGTACATGGTTGCTGTGATTGTTATCAGCACCTTCATCTATCATAACTCTGAAATGTCTGCTTGTTGTATAAATAACTCTTAAGTATGCCAAGAAGCTTAGGTTAAGTTACAAGATTGACAAGGGCGAGCATTGTTCCAGAGCCACATTTGAGGCCTTTGTTTTTCACTTATTCAGTCATTTGCCCTTTTCACACTAGGAACTAACCCAAGAGTGTGATGAGAAGAAATCCCAGTATGATAGCTGTGCAGCAGGCCTCGAAAGCAACCGGTCCAAATTAGAACAGGTAAGAACTGAAGTTAGCAAAAGCTGCTGGTGTGTGCACGCGTACTTTCACCTCACCAACATCAAAAGATTCCCAAATCGGTATTATCATCAGAGTCTGTCTCCTAAATTTCAGAGATCTTTCTTTCTTCAGACTTACTGTTTACACACAGAATTCTCCATCTGTACCATTACCACCAAAGTCCAGGGCACCATCATCTCTTTCCGCAGCTCCCACAATAACCTTCCACCTGGTTTTCCCACATCCACCCGTGCCCTCCTAAAGTGTATTTTCCACAGAGCAGCCAAAGAAACCTTTATAACGCTTAGTCCATCCTCCATTGGCTTCCCACTGCACTTCAAATAAAATCTTAGTTCCAAACCGTGAGCCACAGGGCACCACGTGCTTTGGCCCCAGAGGCCTCATTGACTTCGTATTTGTGGTTTCTCTCCTTGTCCACGGGCTCTAGCCACACTGGCCTTCTTCCTGCCCTTCAAACAGGCCAAGCTCCTTGTCACCTTGGGGCTTTTGCAGTTGCTATTTCCTCTACCTGAAGCCCCCTACCCCCACCTGCTAACTCCTTGCCTTGCTCTCTCGTCTTTTCATCTTTCAGGTCTTAGCCTGAACATCACCTCCTCACAGACATCTTCTCTCTCTAAGGGTGCCCACTCTCCTCCCAGCATGGCCCACTCAGCCTCTCTCCCATTGCACTGCTGAATTTCCTTCAGAGAACTCATCCCTGTCTGAAATTACCTTCGTTATGTGCATCCTTGTTTATGTCTGTTTCCTCTACTTGATTGAGAGCAGAGACCTGTCTCTCTTGTTTACTTCTGTGTCTCCGGTGCCTAGGGCAGTGCTGGTCATACAGTAGTTACTTAATAAGTGAGATTTTAGAGTGACATGAGTAGCTCTAGAAAAGATTGTAAGCTATTCTTGTTTCAGAATACTGAGTTAAAATCACAGAGAGCTAATGGTTGTAATGGTATTTCTTTCGTTGTGTGTTTAAAGCCCTCCTCTGTGCATCTGTATTAGACTTTCAATAATATCGTCCATTTAAAATGATATATTGTAGGAAGTCAGAGGACTCCGTGAAGAATGTCTTCAGGAAGAAAGTAAATACCACCATACAAACTGTATGATTAAGGTAAGACAAAGAAAATGGATATAAAACTTTTCTTAGATTTTTCTGTATCGAGATGTACCTAAACCTTAGCCTTTCCACTTAGAACCTAGAAGTACAACTTCGCTGTGCTACCAATGAGATGAAGGCTTATGTCTCTTCTGATCAACAAGAAAAAAGAAAGGCAATTAGGCAAGTATTTTTGTTGTTTATATAGTGAATCTTAAAGTTTTCATCTATAGAAGTTTTATAATTAAGATGGAATTATACAAATTTGGAGTATTTAAATAAGCATATTTGTTGCTGTTAGGTGCTTTCAAGTTGGTTCTAACTCATAGTGACCCTATGTACAACAAAGCGAAACACTGCCCAGTCCTGTGCCATCCTCACAATGGTTGTTATGCTTGAGCCCATTGTTGCAGCCGCTGTGGTCTTCCTCTTTTTCACTGACCTTCTACTTTTCCAAGCATTATGTCTGTTTCCAGGCACTGGTCCCTCCTGATAACATGTCCAAGGTATGAGAGACATAGTCTTGTCATCCTTGCTTCTAAGGAGCATTCTGGCTGTATTTCTTCCAAATAAGGATATACTAAGATATTATTTGGGACTAAATCTTGTTGAACATCTTTGGGATATTCCAGTCCTGCTAACTAGGTAGGAATGCATATAATTTTACAGTTTTTTTTTTTTTTTTTTTATAAGCACTGAGGTCAGTCTCTTGTAAATGTCCTACACGGCCTGGACTCCAGCTGTCTGCCTACTATCAGAGCTATGTGCGTGACAGCATTTTAGCTGGGAAAACTGTGATTGCAGGATGCCAGCCTTCAGAACGAGAAAGGTGTGCCAACACCACTTAGTCCTGACGTGGTGATTTTTTGTAATCCTAGCTTGTAACATACTGTAATAAATCATCTGCTTCCCTAACAAATACATTTATGGTTAAATTGCAAGCTGTGAAAAGATGCAGTAATTGAACAAGGTAACCCTTCTTTACCCCTCATCACAATCCAAATATTTTGCTTTTACCATCCAGTAAGAATTCAAATAAAGTGTAAGATTCACTTTTATTCTAGATTTCAGTTGAGAGTTTGAGTGGCATATACATTAACTTTATAAAAAGAGATCTAAGAAATAGAATATCTATGCAGAATCTAAATTTTTTAAATATACAGCACCCTGGAATGTAAGCCAGGCTGAAAATATCCTATAAATATGACAGAGTTTTTTCTAATAGTCTAATATATTAGGCTAAAAATATACTTATTTAGATTCTGTAAACTTTGCTTAAAAAAATCTTTAGGGTCAATGCTAAGAAATTTGAAAAGTTAATTTTTTTCTTTAAAATAAGAAGTTTTAGAAATTAGGTTTCATCTCCTCCAAAGCTGACAACATAAATAGGTTAGGTGCTGCTGAATTAAATAATGATTTTCTCATCAGTTTTCAAGCCAATTATTTTTCATAATTTAAAAAATCATTATGAACTCCTACCATTCCATCATTTTCCTATAGAAAAATATTGTGCCTGGGACTAGAGTAGTACCTGATAAGAATATCATGAACAAATTAGAAATGACTACATCTTAAACTGCTGATACTTTTGTGAAATATGATTATAGATATAATATTTTCATTGTTATTCCATTTTCAGCATTTACAGTTACTTTCTGGCAAGACCAAAGGTATAATTAGCTTGGCTTTGAAAATTGTCTGGAAATGTTTATTTAAAGAGGCAGCATGTTTTAGTTCAAAACGCTAGATTGGAGCGCGTATTACTTTGTTTCTAACCCTGGCTTTTCCACTTGCTAGCCAGGCTTAGGCAGGTCACTTCCTCATCTATGAAATAAGGAGAATATGTACCATCAAGGATCAAATTAGATATAATGCAGGTAAAAGTGCTTTGGAAATTATAGTGTGATTCCTTGAGGGCAGGCACCCTGTCAGACCTGTTTTCCACTTTAAACCCTGGGACATACTTGGCACATAATAGGTGCTCCATAATTATTTCTTGAATAGATAATGATTAGATATTAGTTTTATTTGGGGAAATGACATGAGCCTATTGGTTACTTGAGAAGTTTTTATATATATGGAAATTCTAAAAAAATTTGGACATTTCTCAAGCCTAGGGTAGTAAATGAATTATTTAAAGCTATTCTTCTTGAGCAGTATGTCATTTGTATCCTCCAAGCTTGCTCTTTATTGGAAAGCTGGTGAGGCAAACAGTTTGACACAGTGCCTCGTAAATTTTAAGGAAAAATGAAGGTTCATCAGGATTGTGTTTATTCCCTTCCACCCCCCTGCTGTCCACAGATTCTCCCTTCACTTCAGCTCTGAGAGAATTTCGGGTACTTGTGACAGCCACACACTCTACGCTGATCGCTCTTACCTTCCTTTTTGTATAAATGCTAATCTCCCTTCACTTACCAAAAGAACCAAACCCGATGCCATCGAGTCAATTCTGACTCATAGTAACTCTACAGGACAGAGTAGAGCTGCCCCCATAGGGCTTCCAAGGCTGTAATCTTTACGGAAGCAGATTGGCACATCTTTCTCCCTCGAAGCGGCTGGTGGGTTCAAAGTGCCAACCTTTTGGTTAGCAGCTGAGCGCTTAACTGCTGCGCCACCAGGACTCCTTTCCTTCACTTATGCTGCTATATTTTTTCTCTCTCTGGTTTATGATTTCTTAGCTTCCCAATTTTATATTGTTTAATTTCCTATTAAATATTAGAATGTAGCTTTGCACAGGAAACCAGCACATTCTCTCTCTCCATCCAGATTTGAGGTCTAAAGTCTCCTTTGTCTTCTTTGTCATTATCCTTCAGTATTTGTCACTATTATGTTACCCACTGGAAGCCTCACTTCTTGCTTTGTACACTACTAAAAGATAATTATATGTTAAAAAAAATAATAATACAGTGTTATTTGTACTTTTTATTTTTGACATTAAAATATTTGGATTTTTTTAGCTTACCAGAGAAATATTGGGTAGCCTACAGACCAGAAAGAAGAACTAGATGATGCCCAGCTACCACTACCGACCATTTTGACCAGGGACACAGTAGAAGGTCCCAGATAGAAAGAGAGAAGAATGTAGAGCAAAACTCAAATTCCTTAAAAAGACCAGACTTCCTGGACCGATAGAGACTAGAGAAATCCCTGAGACTATAGCCCTAAGATACCCTTTGAACTTGGAACTGAAGCCACTCCTGGTGTTCGCCTTTCATCCAAATACTAGATTGGCTTATAAAATAAACAGTGTCACTTGTGAGGACTATGGTCCCTTCAGTAATCAACTATATGAGATCAAATGGTTAACGTTTACCCCAAAACAAAGATGAGAAGATAAGGAGGGGGAGGGAAGCTAGACGAATGGAAACAGAACAAACAGAATGAAAATAATGAGAATGCTGACACATTGTGAAAAATGTAACCAATGTCACAGAGCAATTTGTATACAACTTGTTAAATGGGAACCTAATTTGCTGTGTAAACTTTCACCTACAGCATAATAAAATATTATTAAAAAATAATAAATACTTGGGGGAAAAAAAAACAGTAACCACCATGAAGCATTATTAGACAAAACATAAATGTGCGTGTTGCCATTCCAGAAATACCTCCTGTTAACACTTTGGTGTACATTATTTTGTATTCTTTTCCTATGCATTTGCTAATATATGTGTGTGTGTGTTATCAAATGCATGGGAAAATAAGACAAATATATATTATTGTCATCTGTGCCTTCAAGTCGATCTGACTCATAGCAACCCTATGTGACAGAGTAGAACTGCCCCATAGGGTTTCTTAGGCTGTAGTCTTCTCCCTTGGAGTCACTGAGTTGGTTTGAGTTGCTGACCTTTTGGTTAGCAGCCAAGTACTTAACCATTGCACCACCAGGGCTACTTATATATACACATATCTGTGTATACAAAAATAAGAATAAACTGCATCTACAGTTTTCTCTTAATAATTTATCTAGAATTTTTCTACTTCAGTATTTATAGATCTGCCTCATTCTTTTTTACCGCCCTATCATATTCCTTCTGATGGCTGTACCATAGTTCATTTAAGCATTTCCCATTTATAGACATTTAGGACATTTGCAGATTTTTACTGCTATAAACAATGTTGAAGTGTGTAGTCTCTCCTTTTACCTTTATGAAGTTATGATAGTGTTTCCGTAGGGTAACTCCCAGAAGTGGAATTGCAGGGTTAGAAGCTGTTTAATATTTATTTAATATGTGTTTCCTTTTTTCCTTCCTGCAAACCACTTCAAAAACAGTGTAATTAAATTGTTTGGCATTGTTTTGAGGGTAAAATAGCCAAAAATAGTACTTAACATTCTAATTCTCTGAACTTAATTTCATATGTGATGTTTTGGGTTTTTTCCTCTTTAAATTACTATTTACTAGAAGAAATAGTGGTAATGGGCTTCATTCTGACTCCAGTACCTTAAACTATATTGTCTAATATAGTAACCAAAACCCAGTGCCGTCGAGTCAATTCCGACTCATAGCAACCCTATAGGACAGAGTAGAACTGCCCCATAGCGTTGCCAAGGAGCCCCTGACGGATTCAAACTGCAAGCCCTTTGGTTAGCAGCCGTAGCACCTAACCAGTACGCCACCAGAATTTCCGTCTGTTAGATATGTTAATTTATAATTTAGTTATATAATCAAATCAAGTGAAGTAACTTGAAACTAAATCATTATCTTGACCCCTAGGGAACAGTATACCAAACATATTGCTGAACAGGAGAACCTTGGAAAGGTAAGAATGTATAATTTTTTTTTTCTATATGTGTTCTCATCTAATTCAGCCTTTCAGTTCATGGTTATGACATTGCCATCCTTTTAAAAAGGTTACAGTACAGTTTTCTAGGGGAAATCAAATCCCTGTTAATCCCTTTCAAAGATGAAGACGCTTACTTAGGAGTTTAGTTTTCTAAAAGTGAAGGCACAAATGGATCTTTGAAAAAAAAAAACTATCTAGCTTTAAATAGCAGAGAGTTCATGAAGAAGTTCTTAATAACAAATAAAAATGCCACATATTGTGCACTGCAGTTTTTCAGATTATTCTGTTATCTCTGTTTTATGAGGTAACTATAAATTTACTCATTTATTTAATAAACACAAAGTTCTTACTATGAGCCAGGCACTGGTCTAAGCTCTTTACTAACATCTGATTCCTGTAATACTAATCACTGAGAAGCCCTCCCTGAGATAATCACCTTTCTTCCTGCCAGCCTTGTATGAGGGCTGCTGAGGATGGGACTGTGGGATGGAGTCTGGTTCTCTCAGTTCTCTGGGCCAGTCATCAAAAAAGAGGTGGTAAGATAGTAAGGACCTTGACCATGAAGACTTAAACTACCAACTAATCGACTCTTCTAATTGACTTCAGAAAGAATACATTTTGACAGTTACTTTGAAGACATCAGCTCTGTGTCATTCTTTAAAAAAAAAAAAAAAACCTCTTTATCAGCAACTTGGAGGAAAGATGACCAGCCTTCTTCAGGTGACCTAGCTTCAGTCTTGGGCTTGTGGCTCTGGACAAGACCTTTAATCATTTTGTGGTTCATTTCCTCATATTTAAACTGAAGTAGGTAGCTACAAAATTTAAAAAAACTAAAAATTGCGTACATAAAGTCTCAGATCACCTTTAATGATTTCAAGTCCATGTTGCATAGTGAAGGCTAACCAAGCTTCCCCGTGTACCATTTCATGTGTTCCTTGTTCAGTTTCACCACTAAAAAGTGAGTTTTCCTCTTAGTTTTTTCTGATGGAAGTGTCACATTTCTAGCATCATAGTTAGGGAAGAGTTGCTACAGTTTTTCTTTTATAATTCTGACTATATACAGGTATATAATTTCACTGTTCAAATACTCTTGAATCTGCAACCTGGGAATGATACATGTATCTCAAAGCTGGTTGTCCATTCTTAAAGTACGAATGAAAAATATGGTTTTGTTTCAGGCTTAATGCATTTGTACACTTTAGCTATTGGTCAGACTCAATAAATTGCTGATGGCAAAATTATTCATGTTTACATTTTTTAGTTTAAATCATTATTAAAACATACACACATTTATGCTTTTACATAAAAACTGAATTCACTCCCAGAAACCTGTATGTAATATCCTAAAGGTCAGCTTCAAAAAAGCGAGTGGTATAACCGCAGGTTCAGACGTTGGTGTATGTACTTGACTGAGGAGCCAATTGGGCAAAGCCGCCATTTGTGGGATTATGACTGAATGCCTCTAAGTCAGAATCTCACCCAAAAGGAACAATACCGCAGTGCCGCAGAGCCTCCATTGGCCTCAGATAGCCAGTCCCCTGCTGTCCCCGCCGGTGAACCCATCGGGTGCTGGAATCAGTGTCCAGTGTCGAGTGCCAGGAAGGGGCCGTTCCCGTGTCCATCACCCGCCGCATGTTCGTGGGGAGCCTGGTGCTAAACTGTTCCTAGATGACCTGCTTTTGTGTCTGGGTCTTATACGTAGCAGTACAGATCCCCCACTGCCACCTATTGAAAGTCAGCCCTCAACGCAATGGAGTAATTGCTAAATAAAGTAGATATGGCCTCGTTCTCTCTCTCTCTCTTTTTTTTCTTTTTTCCTAGCTTTTTATTATGCAAAAGTTCAAACCTATATAAAAGTAGAGAGAATAATATAATGAATCCCCATGTACTCATCACCCAACTTCAACATTTGAACTTATGCCCAGTCTTGTTTTATGTACAACCTTGCCCACTAAACCCAAAAAACCAAATCCGTTGCCCTCAAGTCGATTCCGACTCATAGCAACCCTATAGGACAGAGTAGAACTGCACCATGGGGCTTCCAAGGCTGTAATCTTGATGGAAGCAGACTGCCACATCTTTCTTCCTTGGAGTGCCTGGTGCGTTCAAGCCACTGACCTTTTGGTTTGCGGCCAAGCACTTAACTGCTGCACCACCAGGGCTCCTTTAGTACCCACTACCGTCCTCCTGGAAGCCCTGGTGGTGTAGTGGTTAAGAGCTACAGCTGCTAACCAAAAGGTCAGCAGTTCAAATCCACCAGGTGCTCCTTGGAAACTCTATGGGGCAGTTCTCCTCTGTCCTGTAGGGTCACTATGAGTCGGAATCGACTCGACGGCAGTAGGTTTTTTTTTTGGGTTACCCTCCCCAAAATTATTTTGAAGGAAATCTCAAACATCTTATCATTTCATCTGGTTGTAGTTCAGTATGTATTATAAAGACTTTTTAAACAGAGCCTCAAAACCATTATCACACCTAAAATAATTTATGATAACAATAATTGCATAATACCCAGTCAGTGTTCACATTTCACCAATTGCCTCATAATTTTTTAATGATTTGTTTGAATCAGGATCCTAATAAGAGTTCATACATTGCCGTTAGTTGATAAGTCTCTTTTTCTCTATATTACCCTCCCATCTCATCTGTTTTTTTCTTTACAGTTTATTTGTTGGGAAAAACAAAACAAAACTGATCATTTGTCTTGTTGGTTTTCCTACGTATTGAACTTTGCGTATGGCATCCCTGTGGCATCAATTAGCATGTTCCTCTGTTCCCAATATGTCCTGTGTATTGGTAGCTAGATCTAAAAGGCTTGTTTAGGTATGGCTTGATTTTGGCAAGAATACTTCATATGTGGTGGTGTGCGCTTCCATCAGGAGGCTCTCTTTCTGTGACGTAGGCAGCCATTGATATTCCATTAATCCATTAGGTAATATTATAATTGTGTCATTCTTTCTTCATTTATTGGCTGGAATAACTTTGTGAAGAACAACTTCTCCCTCTCAATTATTTGGTTATCCTGAGGTACACATAGGAGAAAGGCAAAATTAATGCTTGATTCACTTATTTACTGGTTTTCAGAATAGTGAATCGGTTCCTATCATCCTTCAAACGTATCTTTATGCCTCCCAGGTTTAAAAATTTGTAATGTGCTTCAGTCTCTTACTGTTATTATTCCTGTCAGTGCTCCAGTTGCCCCATGTCTGGCCAGTGGAGGCCTCTTCTGGTCATCTCCTGAATCCTTTTGAAACTGCTGTAGTGGACTTGCTGGCTTCCTTACGTTCTGGTGTGACAAGATGTTCCAGGTCATCCCGTACATTTCCTGCCCCAAACCTGGAGTCAGTCATTTCTCCAAAACAGGTTCATCTACTCTTTCTGTATAATTTGTGAATAAATGTCCATCGTATTAATGAGAGTAAATAAAAAAAGAAACCCTTTCAAGGCTGATTTCTCCACTTATCAGAGAACTTATGAGTTCTGTGTGCTTTATTCAGTTTATGGGATGCCATGCTACCCTCAAAAGGAGAGAAGGAAATAATTTGCATGTTTAAGAGCATGCATTTGAATCAAGTTGTGAACATTGCTTTGTGTAGTCCTTTTTTTTTTTTTTGTACTTTAGGCGAAAGTTTACAGAGCACCTTAGTTTCCCATTCGATAGTTTGTACATGAAGTGTTCTGTAACACTGGTTTCATTCCCCACAGTGTGTCAGCATTCGCCCCATTTCTACCCTAGGTTCCCTGTTTCCTTTGATCCTGATTTTCTACCCCTTCCTGCTTTCTCATCTTTGCTTTTGGGCAAATAAATGTTGCCCTTTTGATCTTGTATAATTGATTGTTCTAAAGGAGTACGTTCCTCTCGGGTGTTACTGTTTATCTAACGTGCTTGTCTGTTGTTTGGCTGGAACGTGGTCTCTGGGAATGGCTTCATTTCCAAGTCAGAAGGATGTGTTAGGGCCGTAGTCTCAAGGGTTTCTCCAGTTTCTGTTAGACCAACAAGCTTGGTCTTTTTTGTGGATTTGATTTTTGTTCTATAATTTTCTCCTATTCTGTCCAGGACTCTGCTGTGATCCTAGTCAGAGTGGTTGGTAGTGGTAGCCGGGCACCATCTAGTTCTTTTGGTCACAGGGTCGTGTAGGCTATGGTTCACGTGGTCCAATAGTCTTTTGGACTAATTACTCCCTTGAGTTTTGGTCTCCTTCATTCTCCCTTGCTCCAGATGGGAACAGGCTAATACTTGTATCTTAGATGGCTGCTTGCAAGCTTTTAATACTCCAGACGCTACTCACCAAAGTAGGGTGCACAACATCGTCTTTATGTATTATGTTGTGCCAATTGACGTACATGTCCACGGAGCGTATGGTCCTTTGTCTTCTAGCCTAGGAAATTCATCCCACAAGGTGTTTGGTTATGCCTAAGAGGTTTCCCTAACTATACCCTTTGTGTGCTCTATATGAGCTGCACCTACATGGACATGTTATCAGGAAGGACCATGCTTGATAAGGTAGAGGGCCAGAGAAAAAGAGGAAGACCCTCAGTGAGATGGATTGACATAGTGGCTGCAACAGTGGGCTCAAACAGCAATGACTGTGAGAATGGCACAGGACCAGGCAGTGTTTTTTCTGTTGTACATGGGGTTGCTGTGAGTTGGAACCAACTTGACAGTACCTAACAACAACATAGTCGTGTATGTAGAAATAGCCCCCACCAAACCTATATTTCCCAGTGAGTGTGTTCCCTTACATCCTCCCACACCTCTTGGCATATCCATCCGCCTATTTGTATGTTCATAAATTATCGTTTGTTGATACTATTGCTGCAGGATTGTCTAAGCTATAGTAGTTGTCGTAGCGGCCTTTTATTCTTGCATTCCTTTCAGTGTTCTCTCTTGCCTTGGTCGTGTTGTACTCACTTCCCCCATATTGTATATTGCGTTTCCATTCACCAATATTAACTCATGTCTTCTACCTAATTGGTAATTTTCTCTCCCTCCTCCTCCTGTCCCTGGTAACCATTAAAGAATGCTTTTTCCTTTTTTTCCTGTGTGTAAACCTTTTGTTGTTACTTTATAGTAGTGGTCTTGTGCAATACTTGCCCTTTTGTGGCTGACTCATATTACTCAGCATAATGTCTTCCAAATTCATCTATGTTTCGAGGTGTTTTGTGGATTCGTCATTATTGTTTATCATTGTGTAGTATTCCATTGTGTGTATGTACCATAGCTTGTTAATTTATTCAGCTGTTGATGGACACATAGTCATTTGTGTAGTATTTTAACTACAGACTTTTGTTTTTTTAGGACTTAGTATGGTTATCAATCATTGACTTTCATCTGAACATTTGATATGTTAAGTAATGTACTTTTTTCATATGAAAAACATTTCATTTATTTTAAGAAGTATTCTGGATGGATGCTATGTACAGAAACACTTATCAAACTTTGAATCTTTTCATAGATCCAAAATTAATTGCTAAATCTGACTAGAGATTACACTTTCTTACTGATTTCCCTTCCAATGAAGTGTTTTAATGCAAGGTCTTTGGGAAAAGCTATAGCAGTAGTTCAGCACCGAGTGTATTTCAACAGAACAATCCAGTAGCTAGCTCATATAACACTTGATGGTTTATCAAGTATTTTGATATCCATTAATTCATGTAAAAAGATGATCTTATGAGCAGATACTATTATTTTCTCCTATTATTATCATTAATTGACAGTTGAGAAAACCAAGGTCTAGAGAAATTAAGTGTCTTGTATAAGGTCATACAGGTAGTGACAGATTCAAGATGGAAACTCAAGTCTTTGGGCTTCCAAAATCTACTCTCTGTCTTCTATACCATGGTACTGTTCCACTTTCTTTATTTCCTTTATTTATTTTCCTCTCTTTCTTTTGTATTTTTCTATCCTTTTTAATTTCAGGTTGTCCTTATTGTTGTTGTTAGGTGCCATTGAGTCCATTCTGACTCATAGCGACTGCATGTACAACAGAACGAAACACTGCCCAGTCCTGCGCCATCCTCACAATCGTTGCTGTTTGAACGCATTGTTACAGCCACTGTTCCAATCCATCTCATGGAGGATCTTCCTTCCTCTTTTCTGCCTGTACTCCACCCATCATGATGTCTTTCTCCAGGGAGTGATTCCTTCTGGTAACATGTCCAAAGTATGTGAGACAAAGCCTCGCCATCCTTGCTTTTAAGGAGCATTCTGACTGTACTTCTTCCAAAATAGATTTGTTCATTCTCCTGGTAGTCCATGGTATAGTCAATATTCTTCGCCAACACCACAGTTCAAAGGCTTCAATTCTTCTTTGGTCTTTCTTATTCATTGTCCAGCTTTCCTGTGCATATGAGGCGATTGAAAACACCATGGCTTGGGTCAGGTGCACCTTAGTCCTCAAAGTGACATCTTTGCTTTTTAACACTTTCAAGAGGTCTTTTGCAGCAGATTTGCCCAATGCAGTGCATCATCTGATTTCTAAACTGCTTCTTCCATGGCTGTTGATTGTGGATCCAAGTAAAATGAAATCCTTGACAGCTTCGGTCTTTTCTCTGTTCATCATGATGTTGCTCATTGGTCCAGTTGTGAGGATTTTTGTTTTCTTTATGTTGAAGTGTAATCCATACTGAAGGCTGTAGTCGCTGATCTTCATCAGTAAGTGCTTCAAGTCTTCTTCACTTTCAGCAAGTACAGGTTGTTCTACTATTATAAATTTAATTGACTTTTATAATCTTAGTTTTTGTAATTGTATTTTAGATGAGGCTTTACAGAATAAATTAGTTTCTCATTAAACAATACATATATTGTTTTGTGACACTGTTGCCATCCTATAATCTTAGTTGCGATACATCATAGGATAACCTAGCTTAGTTAACAATTTTTTCAAATGTACAAAACAGGCCACATTCCTCTAATCATAGCAATAGAAGTTAATCCCCGTAACTGAGATTTAATTATTTTTGTTTTTTTTTTTAATAACAGAAACTCCAGGAAAAACAAAAAACTGTACGAGAAAGTCACGGTCCGAATATGAAACAAGCAAAAATGTGGCGTGATTTTGAACAATTAATGGAATGTAAGAAACAGTGCTTTCTAAAACAGCAAAGCCAAACTTCCATTGGTCAGGTAATTCAGGAGGGAGGCGAGGACCGGCTGATACTCTGAGTTCATATGTCACTGTTTGGGTTTTTACTTGATGTTGCTAGTGATCAACACAATCCCATGATGCATTTCTTTTCTTGAAAGTGATTCGTACAGCATTTTGCTTTCAGATTAGCCATCCCCTATTAAGTTTTCTTGGAACGTAATGTTAAGGTAGATTTAAGTTTAAATGTTTTTTAACATATAAATGAGGCTTTTAGTATTTTGCTTAGTTTAGACATCAGTGGTATCTTCTGAGTTTTATGAGACTGGAGATTAAGGTAACGATCTGTAAATATAAATATATGTCCATTAAGAAACATGTAGGTTTTTAAAACGGTGATAACCCAATGTCTTAATGTTTTTCTTAATCTTTTTTTTAACTTTAGAGGAATCTTTTAGGAACTAATATCTCTTGTTTTGAAGAAACATTTATCTGAAGTTCAGCAATTCCTACAGTTTCACCTCAGTTTCTTTTCCTCTGTTAAATTGCAAGAAAATTTAATATTTTGAATAATATATTTGTTCCATTTATGTAATTAAAAAGCAAATAAAACTTGGTACATATATCATGGCTATTTATTTTTAAAGTATAGAGTTGACTTGTGTCAAAGTTTATTCTTTTTTAAGTAAGTATCCCCAGTATAGTATTGTATTAAATTTAAGGATTATTACTTAGTTTTGCCAAAACTATCATGTAGTATTCAGGTCTTGGGAATTTTATTTTAATTATTAAAAAATTGTCATAGAATATAGCTATGATAATATGCTTAGAAGTTAGCATAAGATTCTAAGTGAAATTGAAGACTTCAGAATGCTTTCAGTCTGCTTCATTTGGGCAAGGTACTTGAAGATTTCTTTTCCTGAAGAAAAATACTCAATCCCTTTGCAGCTTTTTACTTCAGCTGTAATTTCAATATTTATCAACATGTTTTGCCTTTAGATTTGAGAACTCAAATTGCAGAATTGTTAGCATGTTCCTACTGGGCTAATTTTTTTCAGTTATTAGTTTGCTAGTGCTGCTGTAAGAGAAATACCACAAGTGGGTGGTTTTAATGAACAGAAATTTATTTTCTCAGTTTAAACCAAACCCATTGCCATCGAGTAGATTCCGACTCATAGTGACCCTATAGGACAGAGTAGAACTGCCTCCATAGGGTTTCCAAGCAGCAGCTGGTGGATTCAAACTGCCAACCTTTTGATGAGCAGCCAAGCTCTTAACCACTGTACCACCAGGGCTCCTTCTCACAGTTTAGGAGAATAGAAGTCAGAATTCAGGGCACAGGCTCTAGGGGAAGGCTCTCTCTCTGTCCTTTCCGGGGGAAGATCTCTCTCAGTTTCTGTAGAGGAGGCATTCCTTGATTCCTCAGCGAGCTCCACGTAGCATGTATCTTCTCCTCCCTTTGTGCTTGCTTGTTTCCATGCCTAACCTATTCTTTTTATGTATCAAAAGTGATTAGGTTTAAGACAGCCTACACTCATGTGCCCCCATTAACATAACAAAGAAGACCGTGTTCCAAATGGGATCACATCCACAGGTATAAGGGTTAGGATTCCAGTGTATATTTTGGGGGGACAAAATTCAGTCTGTAACAGCAATCCTACAAAAAGAAAGAAAAAAAAAATATTTTAGTACAAAAAATTGTTACTACCCTGTACAAAAAGTATACAAACTTGACTGTGGCTTTAGATCTCTTTGTTCCCAGATGTTTCCAAATTTTTGTTTGAGAAGAATGTTTAGAAACCTTTTTCTTGGTATCAGATACCCTCACTAAGGTAGAGATCGTTGGTAATTCTAGGGGCAGTAGCGAGAAGCAGTGGGATCCATCAGACCAAGGAAGGACTGGGTTTACCAGGACAGTGTAGAAAGAAACTTCTTTAAAAGCTTTTTAAGAAAAAAAGAAGATTTCAGTGTTCAGTGTTAGTAAGTGGTTTGAATCTGGTCATCATCTTAGTTTATCCTCTTAGTAGGGCAAGTATCAGCTACCAGCATTTCTCACTTCTGCCTAAAACCATATACTAAAAGATGAAAAGATGTATTTCATTGTGTAGAAAAAAGCCCTCCTTAACTCAATAATCAGTTTTTGAACATTGAGGTAGATATATTTGTGCAACATTAGCTACTGACTTGTTAGTTTTAAGCCTGTAGAAGCCGATACTCCTTTGACCAAGAGAATCCCTCTCCAAATATTTGTAAAAGACTAGGTGCCCTTCACAAAAACAGCATTTTATTTCCCAAAGGAGAATCAACTTGTAAGATTATTAAGCCTAGTGATTAGTTTGTTTTTTTTTTTAACCCTCCACTATCTTTTGTACTCTTCTCTTAATTTTTGAAATTGCTAACAACAGATACTATAAGGAATGCTGATAATTCTACTGATTGGATTATTGCTTGCCATCTTTACCCCACACAGAAAGAGTATGTGGATTAAACACTGAGGCAGCTCTAAAATAACTGTATTAACTGAAGCAGAACAGTATTACTACTTGAAGAAAAACAAACAAAAAAAAAAATCCCTAGAAGTACAGAGTAATTTATAGTTTTTATGTAACATTGGCCATTTAGTAATGTACTTAATGAGCTTTGTGCAATGACCTTCTACTCATCTCTTGGTTTGACTGGAACATCACAAAGCTTTGACTAACTCTGACAGTTCTTGACAGCTGGCTCTTAATGGAAGAAGAGTTTATTAGCTTTTTCCTGCAGGATTGATACTGTAGCTGACTAATTGGTGAGAGGACTTAATCATTTTAGAAAATAATCTGTCTTCCATGTGATGGCCCAAATAAAGGAGAAAAATGTAGCCTGCGAAATCTGCGTCTGCCTTCACAGATGTCCCCCCTCTAGGACGCGGTGGTACCAACTGCTGCACGGAACCGACTGTATGAACTGTCAATTTCAAAAGGCCGCTGCTTGTCTTGTTTTCTGTATTAGGTCAGGAAATAATCCAACTTTAAAGGTTATCCTAAAAGGAATCTTACAACAGGGTAATGTATTGTCTATTATAAATCTACTAACTGAATCCAAGATCGTGTGTGTTATGGATTAAATTGAGTCCTCCCAAAATATGTGTTGTAAACCCTAACCTCTACCCCTGTGGTTATAATCCCACTTGGGAATGGATTGTCTTTGTTATGTTAATGAGACAGGATCAGTGTAGTGGGTATCTGGACTCAGTCTCTTTTGAGATATAAAAGAGATTAAACAAGCAAGCAAGAGAGCAGAGATGGGGTAAAATCAATGCCAAGACAAGTAGAAATCTCTAAGGAACCAGGAAGCAGACGCTGAAGAAACAGGGACCTTCCTGCAGAGCCAACAGAGAAAGAAAACCTTCCCCCAAACTGTGAGAAAATGAATTTCTGTTTGTTAAAGCCACCCACGTGTGGTATTTCTGTTACAGCAGCACTAGGTAACTAAGACAGTGTGTTTTCCAGATCCAGAGAGTGTCCTAGCAAGGTGCTCAGAGGCATGTGGAAATCAAATCAGACCTCAGGAAATGGCAGAACACCTGCCTTTCTTCCTTGGAGTAATACTTTCTAACATGTTGCTTTAATTCAGTGAACAGCAGTAACAAAAGAAGCCATTTCATAGAACTGTCAAATAGCTCCAAATATCTTATCCTGCCTAATTAGTTTATGTAATATATATATATATATATAATTCTTGGAAAATTTTAAGCTCTGTGCATATTCCAAGATGTTTTTTAAGTTTTTAAGCTAGTAGGTAAGCTAACATGATATAGAGCACTTTTTGGTAATTTGAAGAAAGTAAGTGGCTGAATATGTTGCTCAAATACACACACACACACACTCACTCTACATATGTGTATACACACACACAATATAAACATATGCAGAGTTCTTAACTGAATTTGAAAACATGCACAAATAGATAATTTGCCAAAGCTACCTTTACAAAGGCAAAATCAAAATTTGTATTGAAAAATGACTTTGTAGGAGGTATCTGTCTTCTAGAAAGAAACCTCCTTGTCTTACCCAGACATTCACCACCGTGAGGACTAATGAGTATGAATAAAAGACCTGTTTCTACAAAGGGTTCCAAGCATTTACGTCATTACTCTTGCTTGGCGTGAGGGAGTGTTTAGCCCTCGGGAGTGGGTTAAGATAGCACCCTGATGATTAACTTCCCTTGAACTTGGTTATATCAGTAACTTCTCCGTTGTTGTAGTGAAAGTGAGAGCTAGATTATACGTACAACAGATCCTCCTTTTTCAGACAGTCCATGGCAGCCAGGAAGGAAATAGAGTTGCCCCCTTATTAAATATGTCGCTATCTCCCAGAGCTTACCCGCCTGCCTGTTTGGTGTGTGGGAGCCAGGCAGGAGGTGAGTGCTTTGTCCGGGGAGGGTAGAGAGGGATTGGCAGAAGTTATCTGTGTATTTTCAATCTTTGGTCTTCCTGTCTTAAGATGATCTTCAAAGAAGGAAGTTGGCTATAACTGCTGTTTAGTCCCACCCCATCTTTGCAAAAGAAATAAAACACAGAATCCAAATAAGCATTTTTTAGAGACTTGGACAAACATATGCTTCCTGCTCCTGTGCTCCCTCTTTTGGCAAACTGGAAGCACTTTCTCAGCAAACACTGTGCTAATTTTCACCACTTCCTTTCTAGAATTGCTGAGAGACTTGAGTCACCAAACCTGGTGTACAGCTATGGAAATTCACTATTTAGAGCTCAGGAGGAATTGAAAGATTTCTGTTTTCCAGTGAAAGTATTAGTTTCCACCTCACTTCTGAGGGTGGCAGCAGGTTCCTGGCAAGGCTGCTTCTTAATGCAGCCCATGGTGACCTGGTAAGTCATCATAGGGTTCCGGAGCTTGAAAGAAACCTCAGAACGATAATTGTAGTCACTGATTAGACTGGGACCTTTGAAGGATCTCGTGTTCACCTTCTCCACAGTGCAGGAGTCAGTGCTGTCGGCTTCCAGCCTCAGCAGAGCCGCCACAGCGCGGCTCACTCCTGGTAAGGGAGCCTGTTCCATTGTTACAAAGCCTTGTCTGGCTAGCTTTCTTAGTTCTGAAAGCAAAGCAAACTTACAGAGGAAGGAAATTTTTTTTTCTTAATGTCAGTTATGCAAAGCAAGATGTGACAAATTACTCCCTGAAGCTTTGTCATCATAATAATGATGATTATGATGGTGATGGCAATGGCGGTGGTCAGAGCAGTGGTGCCACCACCAATAGCTAATATTTTAACATTACTGAGCGTGTGCCCTGTCCTGGTCACTGTTCTAATCGCTTTGGATGTATGAATTAATACAACTTTCACAATAACCCTGTGAGGTAGGTACTATCATTCCCATTTTATAGATGAGGAAACTGAAGTACAGAACAGCTAAGTAATTTCCACAGTATTAACAAAAGGTGAGAAATGTCACCAACATTTGAAGATGGTACTGGGATTGTCCAATAGGTGAACAGATGCACCCCGAATTTTCTGAAAGTATTTCACAAATCAAAGAGGTTTTTATTTTGTACATTATATCGTGCTTTAGGTGAAAATTTACATAGTAAATTAGCTTCCCGTTCAATAATTCACACACCAATCGTTCTGTGTCATTGGTTGCAATCCCTGCAATGAGAAATCAAAGAAGTTTTTATTGGAAAAATCAGAACCCTGTCAGCCTTCCTTACACTCATTTTATGGCTTAGTTTCATTTTCTTTAATTGCAGATAGTATGGAGGAGACTGTAATCTTTCTACAGTTTAGGGTCTTTGAAAGTTTCAATTCAGCTTTTTGGAATGGAATAAAGGCCAACTGGGTGGTAGAGTTAACACTGCTGAAGAAATTCAAAGGAAAGAATACACTTTGGGCGGGAGCAATCTGGGCAGGCGGGGGGGAGCAGACTGCACAAGCTAACACTCTTCTAGAAGAATGGGTGGAGCCTGGTCCAGGGAGAACAGGAGCTCCATGAGGAAGAGAAAGCCCCAAGAAGTGAATGCCCTGAGGTACCAGCCACACAAGGCTGGTGAGAATGCGGGAAATGAAGTTGGAAACCAAATTGCTAAAGGTCTTAAGTGGATGCTTGTGACTCAGTGTCTGCTTGGTATGTAATCGTTGGTATTGTCCTTAATATCCCAACTCCTTTTGAACCACTGATGCAAGGAGGAGATGCATGACGTCGTAGAGATGACAATCCATCATCTTCATGGGAGACTGCTTTTGTGGGCTAAATTTGGTTCTTTTTTTTTTTTTTTTTAACAAAGAACAGAATAGGCAAGGCAGTAAGCCAATGATAATTTGTTTTCGTTGTTTTTTCTTTATATATATATACTCAACAACTGAACTTTTTTTTTTATTCATGCTACAACTCTGTACTATCTATATCCCAACTTTTTTGTTACATGTAACTTTTTCAGATTTGTGAAAAAGATTTGATAATTCTAAGGAATTTAACTGAGAAACAGAACATTTGAAAGTTCTATTTTTGTTAGGAAAACTTTTATCAGTTTTGTAAGTTTGCATGGTTTCCTCTATTTTAGCAAATGTGAGAAAAAATTCAAAGTGGGTGTTTGTTTCGATGTGCTTGATTTCTTTTTCTTGAGAGTAGGAAAAAGAAATCCTTTTTATTGTAATTACTGTAGTTGCCAAGGAGAGCTTCGGCCCCTAAAGAGAATCACTTGCCAGTGACTTGGTGGTGTCAAACAAATGTCCAACTGTTATTCTGACACTTCTTGAAGAATTTGATTGAAACTATATATGTCCAGATAACACTCAGCAAAGTGCCCTTCTTGCATTTGTTTCAAGATATATTTGGAAACAAGAGAGATGACCTTGGACTCAGCTGCTTTTCCAATTTAGGACTTCTCTCTGGGTCTACTGAATAATAATATTCTCCAACATTTAAAATTCAGTGAGTGGAAAAACATTTGAGTTATTCTATGCCATAAGTCCTATGAAGAGGACTTTTTTTTCCCCCAGCAATATGTTCTACCACTAAAAGAAGAGATATATTTAGACTACAAACTCTATGTAAGCTCTCTAACCATCTACTTCAAAATACATTTAGGAACCCATTTGCTTTCCATCAGAATGTCTTTTTGTAATCTAAATCAAGCTGTCCTTGCTTTTTTAAAATGTTTTAACATCTAAGAAATAAAAAATAAGCAGTAGTTAACCCTCCGCCTTTGCTTTCTGGCATTCAAAATTTGGTTGGAAGCCAGGGTTCATTGTGGCTTGATGTAAGGTCTAAAAGAAGACTTGGAAGCTCTGACCTCCCTTCTAAGGTTATTGCCACCTGTCCTGATGACAATAGAAGTCCTGCTCATCTAACCTCAAGCCTACAAGCTAAGGTTAGCTTCCACTTGTGTCTACATTTAGCTTGTGGGGATGGATGGTTTTAACTGTCATTAAAGCAACATTCTTTCAGTTACCATTTTACATATTTTAGAGGCATAAGCAGTTCCATTTTTAATTTATTGTCACAACCACAGGATAAGACTTAGGTAATCTTTTTGATAAGGTGGTTTTACTTTTAAGCAGATTAACTAAGAATTGTGATCTGATTGCTGTCCTGCATGGCTTATCACCAGGGATCATAACATTTTCTAGTTCCACGTGGTTTAGATGGTATTGTCGTCAATCAGAGCGTTTGTAGAGCTGCTGCTGATGTTAGCACCACTGTCCAGTATGCACAACACATTAATTCCCAATTAAGTGCTGTGTTACACACATGCACACACACGTAGCAACGGATAAACGCACCTGTTACAATTCTTTCAAGGATACCTTGTTCTTGAGGACTCCTTGTTGCTTGATTTGGAATCAAGTATTATGTCAACTCTTAGCCACAAAGTGAGTGCTTTTGAACAGATAGATTTTAAAACTTCTACCATTTATGACCTGTCCCATCAGGTGACAGAACCACTCTTAGTTTTTTGATTGTTATAAATTATTGCATCAGCATTACCCTTCAGTTCCGTAACTCAAAAACTGGTGGCTTTTATCTTTAATCTGACATTTACTCTTTTATAAAAACAGGTTTTGCATGGGCGTGGCTAGCCTGTGTACATTTCCATTCTTTTATTGATGTTGAAGTAGAGCAATTGCTAAATCCACCACACTGCCCTAATTAAGTCAATAAGAGCTTATAGTACCCAAGCTAATTGATTTTACTGGATAAGCAATAACGTTTGTTTTTCCTCATGCCAGAGGGTCCTCCACTGCCCAACTTTTGAACTGTGCTTTTTAAAGATACAAAAAAGGGAAGTAAGGTGATGTTCTACAAAATGTTCTTAGGATCTGTAGCCCTTGAAGAAGGTTTTAATGAGGGAAAATTCTCTCAGAGCAAAGCTCATTTTACTTTAAGTAATAGATTAAATGTGAGTTTGGCTGAATGTTTTCATAAAACATTGTTTTCAAAAGCATGTATTCTTATTCTTCTGAAAACATGTGCAAAACTTTGAACCAAGTGTCAGAACATTCCTGCATGGTTTGTGCTTATTAAACGTATCAGTATGATACAGGAGCCCTTTTCTATCTCCCAGCTCTCCTTACATCTGACACTCTTAACCCAACTGGTACATTATTGCCGCTTTAGTAAGTGTTCGTTGCTTGCTTGAGAGTACGTTCCTCTCTGTCAGCTTTGCTAAGACAGGAGACATTTCTAGCAACTACAGAGAAAACATGTTTCTTTAAACTCTTTATCTGCGCCTTCCATAGATGGAATTCATATCCAGCTATCTGCTGATTTATATAGAATCGAGTTTATCCAAACATTTGCAGTACCATCAAATCAAAGATTTTTTTCTTTTCTTATGCATGTATCTTATCTTGATCTTTTTTGTTACAAAGACCAGATGCGCTTATTTAGTGGAAGCAGATCTAATGTGTTTCTAGCCAAAACTCATTTTAAGTTTTTTTTTTTCTGTCTCTGACTCTGTCCATCTTCTTCTGCTCTCACTTTTTTTTTTCCCTCCCTATTTATGTGTGTCATTCCCTGACTATTCAGCCCTTCTCTGATCGTATCTCACACACATTCTCTTTCAGTAGTAAGTTTACTTTTGGAGCATCTTTCAAGAATATTTTTTATTTTAAAAAAATTTGTGCTGTTGCACAACCCTGTGACTATACTAAAAAATCTTGAATTGTACAATTTAAGTGGATGAATTATATGGTATGTGAATTATATCTCAGTAAAGTTGTTAAAAATACTTAAACGCAATGTAACAAAAATCAAAGAAAATAAAAAGCCCTCACCTACCCCAGTTTCCTCACTTCTCAGAGTTTTTTCCAGTTAGGTTTTAGAATATTCTTCCAGACATTTTTATTGTATATGTTGTTGTCGTGTGCCATCAAGTCGATTCCGACTCATAGTGGCCCTATAGGACAGAGTAGAATTGCCCCACAAGGTTTCCAGGGAGCAGCCGGTGGATTTGAACTGCCGACCTTTTGGTTAGCAGCCTGAACTCTTAACCACTGCACCACCAGGGCTTCTAATTGTATATACAGACGCATGTATGTATTTACATCCTTTTAAAATTTTACACGAAAAGGGTTATATTCACTGTTCTACAACTTCTTTTATGCACTAAACAGTAAATTATAATCATATATGCATATAGAGTTAGCATAGTCTCAATAGTTGCAGAGTATCTATTATGTGGATACAGAACAATTAACAAGTTCCTTATTGACCATCCTTCTGCAGAGATTTTTGCACCTTTATGCAAGTATATCTATAAGAAAAGAAAAAGCCTAGATGTAGAATTGCTGGGTTAAGAAGTATGTGCATTTAACATTTTGATAAATATTACCAAACTCACCCTCCAAAGAGGCGGTGACAATTTGCACTCCCATGGCAGTGTGTGACAGTACCTGTCTTGCTGTATTGACAGCTTAATAGTCTTCACCAATGTGGTAGGCTTAAATAATTATTTTAATTTGTATTTTTAAAGTTACTAATGAGGTGGAATTTTTTATGGGCCACTTTTGGTTTAGATAGCATGTTTTAATTGAAAAAGTTCACAAAATTTTTTGTGGAAATTTTAATGATACAAGAGATAATGAAAATCCCCTCGAATCCCACTACCCAGAGATTATCACAGTTTTCAGTTATATTTGCTCCTAGTCTTTTTTCTGCATAACTTAACAAACAGTGAGGGTTGGTAAAGATTTTTTTTTTTTAATTTAAAACATGCAGTTTTGGAAATGAGGCTACAATGGCAAATGTTGTTACCTATATATTTGCCACAATAAATTGATTTTTAAAAATGGGGCTAGAATTGAGCTACTTAGAGTACTGCTTGAGCTCCTTTGCTGAAGTTGCTGTATAAATATGCAGTGAGGTCAGCTAGTGGAGAAATCATTGACATTCTTTCTCAGACATTGTCCCATCACAACCAGGGCTCCAGCTAGGTGAGATTTGCTAAGAGCCAGCAGGTCTCTTAGTGGAGGAGATTGAATCGTGTGATCCTTGCTGGCATGGAAGGTAGAGGAACTTGTACCTGAAATGACAACTGTGTACATTTCCACACACACATGCACACGTATAATCTCCATACCGTGGAATATTTCTCAGTGATAAAAAGAAATGTGCTAAGTCAACAATTACTCTAAAGCAAAGATGAGAAGATAAGGGGGGAGGGAAACTAGAGTACCAGAAACAGAACAAACAGAATGCAATTAAAGAGAATATTGACACACTGAAAAATGTAATGTCACTGAACAATTGGTATAGAAATTGTCAGATGAGAACCTAATTTACTGTGTAAATCTTTCACTGAAAACACAATAAAATATTTTAAAAAACTGAGCTATCAAGGTATGAAAAGACAGGGAGGGAACCTTAAATGCATATTGCTAAGTGAAAGAAGCCAGTCTGAAAAAAAGCTCATACTGCATATGTGATTCCAACTGTATAGCATTCTGGAAAAGATAAAACTCTAGAGACAGTAAAGAGATCAGGAGTTCGGAAGGGGGGAAGGGATAACTAGGTGCAGCACAGGGCATTCTAAGGGCAGTGAAACTATTCTGCATGATACTGTAATGGGACGCATGTGATAGGCATTAGTCAAAATCTGTAGAACTGTACAACACAGTGAACCCTAATGTAAACTGTGGACTTTACTTAATAATAATGTATCAATATTTCTTCATCATTTGTAACAACTGTGCACACAGGAATGCAAAATATTAACAATAGGAGAAATTGTACAGAGAGGAGAAGGGGCGTATGGGAATTCTCTGTACTTTCTGCACAATTTTTCTATGAACCTAAAACTGCTCTAAAAATAGTGTAGTAAATAAATATATATATGTTTACATATATAATATGTATATTTGTGTGTGTGTATATATGTATAGTCACTACACGCACATGCACACGTAATACAGGAGGTGAGGTTAGTGACCCAGGACAGGAACATGCCCAAGGTGTGGTGAATGCCTGGAGAACAATAAAATGATTAGCACAGAGGGTCAGCCATTCAAAGACACAAGTCCTGCCCTTAATCATGTTTCCTTATCTGATTCCCCTTTTGGACTGTAAGATCATGGACTGTGGGATTGGTCTCTTGTTCACAGTTGTATTCCTTAGGCCTACTTAGGTACATAGGCAACTTTGATCAACAAATATTAGGTAAATGAGGAATAAATGAATGTGACCTTGAGTAAATCACTTAACTGCTCTGAACCTCAGTTTCTTTCTCTGATGACTTTGAAGAATTATTGAAAAGGTCAGATTAGGCAATGACTTAAGGTAGTGGGTAAGACTGAGAGCCCACTCCAAGTAGATTTTCCCCTCCTGGTTTTGTATGGAGCTAGATACAGTTCCCTTTCAGACCAAAAACAAGGAAGCTCTCTCTACTGTAGCAACTGCCCCAGTAACATTTTCTCAGTAAACCGGATAGAAAACAAAGTAAACATAACGTAGCTTTATAATTACAAATAGTCATCCCCAGCCTTTATAGTCTAGCTTATGTGGAAACACGTGACTGGCTTCTTACATACAGAGAGGCAGCCAGTGTAGTCACAGAATTTGCTAGAGAATAAGGGGTCCTGATTCCAGTGTGGAGTCCCTGGGTGATACAAACGGTTAACACACTAGGCTGCTAACCGAAAGGCTGAAGGTTCAAGTCCACCCAGAAGCACCTCGGAAGAAGGTCCTGGTGATCTGCTTTCAAAAGGTCAGCCATTGAGAACCCTGCAGAGCGCAGTCCTGCTGTGACACACAGGGGGTTGCCAGGGGTCCAAACTGACCTGACGGCAATTTTTTTTTTTTGCTGTGTTTTAGTGAGAAAAATTGATAGTATGTCCTGGAGATTTTGGTGTCTTAAGTCACTGCCTCTTTCTCAGTACTCAAGAGTATCTTACATAAATCTAATATTAGACTACACACAAGGCTTAGACTAAAGTCGATAGAAAAATAGATGTTATCTCTTTAAGACACTTGGAAATGCATTTGTATGATGATTGTTTAAAAACAGAGGTAACAACTCAGGAAGGCACATGTACTTGTGTGGAATCCTTAGTAGCTCTTCTTTTGATTGTAATGAACATCCGTCCTTTTTGGCATATTTTGTATCAAGTTGTCAGAGACAGAAGCAATGGTTGCTTTTTAAAGTAAATGTAATGAAATTAAAAAAAAAAATCTATATGAAAGATTTTATGTAGTATTGTGTACTGTTCAAGATAGATCCAATCAGGGAGCTGAAAGAGGAAGTTAATGCATGGCAAAACCAGTTAATATAAGAATACACTAGAAATAACAGCATCAAGCTCATGGGCTTCGAGAAGACACATTCCTAGTAGCCCAGGCCCCAAAATTCAAATTGATTTAAAAATAAGTTTTATAAAAACTTCACATAAGTGGAAACGTTTCTCAGTCCTTTTTAATGTAATACCATAAAAACTATAGAGTAGCAACATAAACTTTTCCCTTTTTCTCTTTGTAACCAAAAGCATTGCATAATCAGGCAGGAACCAGGAAGTAAAAATAATTGCAAAATTAAGCCAAGGGATCTGTTTTTATTTCTCCATCAGAAGTAAAAAGTAAAGACAAGCAGCCAGCAAGTTTCTTCGTCAAATTTGAAAATTCTTTCCATGTCAGTCATACCTTAATAGCAAAATAAAAAATGAAATCTTTATTAAGGCTTTTAACTGTCCTATCCACTGCCTTCCTGAATGCCTGTTTTATGATGGGGTCTGTCCAACTCTTAAACTTTTGGCAAACCATCTCATCTTCACAGATACTGTCTCCTTTAATGTCCCAGAGTATGATCAAATACAGAACGATGAGAAGCAAGTGGAAACACACATTCAGCCTCCAGATCCCCTTTCAAGAAATCAAGATAGGCTTATCAAGGGATAAACAATATAGTACGTTGTCAGTGCAAGAAAAACTCTTTGATGCCAAATTAGCAATCAGGCCTTAAAAGACCTTCGTACTAAAGGTTTTTAGTTGTTTTGTTTTTCTAGAAATGTTTTTGACCTATTCAAACTTTTTTTGAACTGCCTTGTGATGTATCTCTACTGCTGGATTATTTTTTTCTTCTAACCTGTTAACATTCCTTCTAATCTATTCTCGTTGTTAGCGCTATTCCTGTTTGAGAATAACACACCTCCCGTATTCTCTTGTAGAAACAACCTGATGTTCCACATTTCATTAAGAGAATGCAAGTGCCAGCTGAAGGTATTAAGTCACAGACCTAACAAGATCTTTTTTTTAAAGAGGCAGATTTCATTCATTTGTAGTCCTCCTACCTTACTTTTTAAAACAGCTTTATTGAGATATCCACATACCATTCATGGTTTTTAGTATATTCTCAGAGTTGTGCAGCCATCACCGCATTCGACTTTAGAACATTCATCACCCCAGAGAGAAAGCCCACACCTGTTAACAGTAACTCCTCATTGCTCTCAAAGCCCCCAGTCCTCGTAACCACTAATCTACCTTCTGCCTCTATAGATTTGCCTATTCTAGACATCTTCTATAAATGGAACCATACAGTAAGTAGTGTTTTATGACTTCTCTCACTTACTATGATGTTTTCAAGGCCATCCGTATTGCAGCATGTGTCATTAACTTCTTTTTATTGTCAGGTAATGTACCATTGTATGGACAGACCACATTCTGTTTACCCATTCATCAGTCGATGGACATTTGGATTGTTCTGCTTTTTAGCTATTATGAATAATGTTGCTACGAACATTCGTGTACAAGTTTTTGTGTGAACATATATTTTCAGTTCTTCTGGGTGTATAGCTGGGAGTAGAATTCCTGGGTCGAATGTTAACTCAATATTTAACTTCTTCAAAAACTGCCAAATTGATTTCCACAGCAAGTGCATCATTTTACATTCCCACCAGCCCTCAGTGATGAGGGTTCCAGTTTCACTTCATCCTCTCCCACACCTGTTATTGCCTGTCTTTTTGATTATAGCCAACCTTGTGTTTGTGAAGTGGTAGCTCATTGCGGTTTTGATTTGCGTTTCCCTGATGGCTACGGTTGTTGAACATAACAGGCCATTTGTATATCTCCTTTGGAGAAATGCCTGTTCAGATCCTTTGCCCATTTTCCAGTTGAGTTATTTGTCTTGTTATTGTTGAATTGTAAGAATTTTTTTTTTTTTTTTTTTTTACATATTCTGGCTAATGTATTCTAGATACAAGTCCCCCATCTAAGATAAATGTTTTATAGATACTTTCTCCCATCGCATGGGTTTTCTTTTCACTTTCTTGCCCTTTAAAGCACAAAAGCTTCAAATTTTGACCACGTCTAATTTATCTGTTTTTCTTTTGTTGCTTATGCTTTTGGTGTTGCCTAACCTTTTTTTTTTAACCCAAGGGCATGAAGATTTACCCAAGTTGTCTTCTAAGAAGTTTATAGTTTTAACTTGTACATTTTGGTCTATGATCCATTTTGAGTTAATTTTTGTGTGTGATGTAAGAAAGAGATCCAACTTCATTCTTTTACATGTGGATATTCAATGATATCCAATTTTCTCAGCATCATTTGTAAAAAAAAAAAAAAAAGGAAGACTATTCTTTCTCTCACTGTATTGTCTTGAGACCCTTGTTGAGAATCAATTGACCATAACTGTGAGGGTTTATTTTCGGACTCTCAGTTCTATACTGTTGATTTACGTACCTGTCCTTACGCAGTAAGACACTGACTTGATTACTGTGGCTTTGTAGGAGGTTTTTAAATAGGAAGTGTTAAGTCCTCCAACATTGTTCTTTTTTTTCAAGATCATTTTGGCTATTCCAGGTCCCTTACATATCCGTATCAACTTTAGGATTAGTTTGTCAGTTTCTTCAAAAAAACCCAACTGGGAGTTTGATAAGAATTGTATTGAATCTGTAGATCAGTTTAGGGAATATTGTCCTCTTAACTGTTTGGTGGTTTGAATCTACCCAGCAGTGCCTTGGAAGAAAGGCCTGGCGATCTACTTTTGGAAAGATCAACGCTATTGAAAACTCCATGGAGCGCAGTTCTGCTGTGAAACACATGGGGCCAGCATGGATCGAAATCTGCTCAGTGGCAATTGTTTACTGGTTAACAATAAAGTTTTCTAATCCATGAACATGAGATGTCTTGCCATTTATTTAGGTCTTCTTTTATTTTTTTCAATAGTTTTTGTAGTTTTCACTGTGCAACTCTTGCACTTCTTTTGTTAAATTTATTCCTAAGTGTTTTATTCTTTTTGAAGCTACTATAAATGGAATTGTTTTTATAATTTCATTTTCAGATTGTTCATTATTCACAGGAATACAGTTGGATTTTGTATATTGATCTTGTACCCTTCAGACTTCCTGAACTCATTTATTAGTTCAAATTGTTTTTAGTGGATTCCTTAGGATTTCCTATATACAAGACCATGTCACCCATAAATAGAGATGGTTTTACTTTGTCCCTTCCAATCTGGATGCCTTTTCTTTCTTTTTCCTGCCTGCTTTTCCGGCTAGAACCACAAGTACAATGTCGAATAAAAGTAGTGATAGTGGACTCCTTGTTCCTGATCTTAGGGAGAAAGCATTTAGTCTGTCACCATTAAGTGTGATGTAAGCTGAGATTTTTGTAAATGCCTTTTATCAGATTGAGGATTCTATTCCTAGTTTGTTGAGTGCACTCGTTATGATTAGGTGTTGCATTTTGTCCAATGCTTTTTCGGCATTTTTGGATGTTAAACCAACCTTCCATTTCTGGGACGAATCCCACTTACTCATGGTGTATTATCCTTTTATATGTTGCTGGATTCATTTTGCTAGTATTTTGTTGAGGATTTTTTACATAAGAAATATTAGTCTGTAGTTTTTTGGGTTTTTTCACCTTATGATATCTGTGTTTGATTTCGTACCTTACTTTTTATCCTTGCTTAGTTCCTTGTAAACATTTTTTTACAGGGAATGATTATATTCTTGACCCATTTATCCAACTATTTGTACTGCACTCCTATTCTGTCCAGATAGTATTTTGGATACTGGGCATCAGCTGTAGAAAAGACAAAGTCCCCTGCTCTTATGGATCTTGCAATCTAGTGGGAGAGGACACTAAAAAATGTAACAAGCAAGAAAAATGTCACATAGTAATCACATAGTAACGCGTGACCTCATGCCCACTTTTGATGAGGTGCTCAGGGAAAGCCTCTCCAAAGAAGTGTCGTGAATGGTAAGAAGGATCCAGGCATGGGCAGGTAGGTGGGATGGGCATTCAAGAGAGAATATGCTACTAGTGCAAAGGCTGTAAGGCAGGACGGAGCTCTGTGGGCTGAAGACCAGCAAGAGGGCCGGGGTGGCTAGAGCAGGACTGGGAAGGAGTGATACAAGAGGAGGTAGGAGAGAGATGTAAAGTTAGATCAAGTGTCCAGATTAAGGAAAGCTTTGAAGCTGGAGTAAGGAGATTAAAATTTATTCTTAAAGTATTGGAAAGACATGGAAGTTTTTATTAAGAAGGGAGGAAGTGACATGACCTGATTTGAATTTTAAAAGATCACTGACCTGTCGTGTGCCATCGAGCCAGTTCCAACTCACAGTGACTCTATAAGACAGAGCAAAACTGCCCTATAGGATTTCCTGGGCTGTAGTCTTTATGAGAGTAGATTGCCAGGTCTTTCTCCCATGGAACTGCTGGTGGGTTCCAACTGCCGACCTTTCAGTGCTTACCAATTGCACCACCAGGGCTCCTTGATCACTGCCTATTGGGTGGAAAATGGACCATAGGGGTTACGGAACAGAAGTAAGAAGGTCATTTGAGGAGGCCATTGCAGTTGCCTGGATGAGGGCTGATGATGGCTTAGAGTAGAGTAAGGGCAGTGGAGATGGAAAAGAGTAGACGGATTTGGGATGTGCTTTGGAGGTAGAGTCAATGAGACTTTCTGCAGGTGGAGTCAGGGAAACAGGAATCCCAGATGTCTGTAAGATTTTTGCCATGTAGAGTTAGGAAAGATGAAGGGAGAAGCAGATTTAGGTAGGCTGGGTCAATGAAG
The DNA here is from genome assembly GCF_024166365.1 of Elephas maximus indicus. Classification (NCBI taxonomy): domain Eukaryota; kingdom Metazoa; phylum Chordata; class Mammalia; order Proboscidea; family Elephantidae; genus Elephas; species Elephas maximus. The sequence continues at coordinate 8,860,652 of NC_064840.1, forward strand.
AGTTCTGTTTGTTTGTGTTAAGTTTGAGATACCTATTGGATATCCAGGAGGAACATCAGATAGGAGCTACATTTAGGAGTGTGATGTTCCAGGGAAAGATGGGGCTGGAAATAAGATAAAGATTTGGGAGACAACACTATTTAGGTCTCATCACCCCTTCCCACCAACCCCTCCATCCTTTTATGTTCCCTTGGGTTTCCCCTACAGACTTTCTTGAGTTCTTCTCTTAAGGCTTCATAGGTGCTGCGGACCAGGGAGTTCTTCCCAATGTTGCCATTCTCTGGACACGTGTCGCTTATGGAGCCTGCCCACACCAAGGTAAAAACCTTTACCCCCTCAACCTTTCAATTGTTCCTTTTCATTTATATATTAAAAATTTGTAATTAGGGCCACAATAGATGGGCCCTGATTGAAAGCAAGAGAAGTGTGGAAAAGAACCTCAAATTCCTTTAAGAAAAAAAAAAAAAAAACAGACTTAGTGGACTAGTATAGACTGGAGGACTCCCCAAGACTTTTCCCCTGAGATACTCTTTAAATCTTGAACCGAAACTAGCCCCTGAAGCCACCTTTTAGCTAAATATAGATTGGCTCACAAAATAAAGAATACCAACTGTTAGCACTGTGCTCTTTAAAAAAAAAAAAAACTATGTGAGACCAAATGGTCAATAATTACTTTAAAACAAAGGTGAAAATGTAAGGGGACAGGGAAACTACATTAGTGGAAACAGAACAACCAGAACGGAAATACTGAGAATGTTCCCACATTGTGAAGAATGTAACCAATGTCACTGAACAATTTGTGTGGAAATTGTTGAATGGGAATTTAAACTGCTGTGTAAACCTTCACTGAAAACACAATAATTTTTTTTTTTTTTTTTTTTTTTAATGTGTAATTACCCGGAGAATCTAGAAGAGATGAGTAGGTTTGGGAGAGGGAAACTTGGAAACTTAGATGGCTTTATGGAACTGGTTCAGATTTGAATTGGCCCAGAAATCATTGCTAAGTAACAGGAACCAGCAAAAACAATCACTATCAGGTCAACTCCAGCTCATGGTGACACCATGTGTGCCAGAGCAGAGCTATGCTCTGTAAGGTTTTCAGTGGCTGGCTTTTTGGAAGCAGATCACCAGGATTGTCTTTTGAAGTACCCTTGGGTGGACTCAAATATCCAGTCTTTTGGTAAGCAGCTGAGTGCATTAGCTATTTGCATGGTGGAGCCTGAAAAGGAATTGGAATTGGAGTGGGGATGGGTTACAGGAGGGCTTGTTACCATTTTCCACCTGGGTATTTCCAGCTCTTCCAGCCCAAAATGGCTTTTGGTACCTTTTTTAGGGCCATTATAGTTTAAGAAACAGAGATGCCACAAAGGAAGGCCAGGCAAGGCCTTCCCAGGGAAAGCAGCACCTTGCTGTGGCCATCACTTTACAGAGTCTGATGAAAAGTTTTGCAGATCTAGAAACTGGATCCCAGGGACTGGAACATTTCTGTCTCGTTCCCAAGCTACCTCTATACCTATAGTTAGGGAAATCTAAGATAGCCAGCTGGTAATCAGAAGCTCTTGTAGGGAGCCTGGAAAGTAGCTCCTGACTCTTAAGGTATTTTTACTTCTATCTATGAAAGTGCAATTCTGTAGTGGCTGGAAAACTGACCAGGAGACTGTGTCGCTGTCCTTTCTGCATAAGTACTATGTAAATACCATCAGATTCTTATTGGGGGCAAGGGGAGGGTTCTCTTTTTCTCAACATCTTGCAGGTCTTCCCTCCATTTGCTGATGCACCTTTGTCTTAGTCATCTAGTGCTGCTGTAACAGAAATACTACAAGTGGATGGGTTTAACAAAGAGAAATTTATTCTCTTACAGTCTAGTAGGCTAAAAGTCCAAATTCAGGGTATCAACTCCAGGGAAAGGCTTTCTGTCTGTTGGCTCTGGAGGAAGTTCCTTGTCATCAATCTTCCTCTGGACTAGGAGCTTCTCAGTGCAGGGACGCCGGGACCAAAGGATACACTATTCTCCTGGCTCTTGCTTCTTGGTAGTATGAGGTCCCATGTTTCTCTGCTCACTTCTCTCTTTTATAACTCAAAAGAGATTGGCTTAAGACACTATCTAATCTTGTAGATCTCATCAATATAACTGCCACTAATTCATCTCATTATGTCACAGTGATAGGATTTACAACATGTAGGGAAATCACATCAGATGACAAAATGGTAGACGATCATACAATACTGGGAACCATGACTTAGCCAAGTTGACATATTTTTGGGGGACACAAGTCAATCCATGACAACCTTCTTTAGCCTATTAGAGGGTAGTTGAAGAATGGGCCGTTTCCTTGGGTTTCCCATGATGGGGGAGTACACTGGCTCTGGGAACACTGGAGGATCAGTTGTCATTGATGCTAAGACCTGAAGGACGGGTAGAAGGTAGACCTGAAGGATGGGAAGAAGGTAGTCAGGAATTAGAAGTTCCCAGTCTACTCAGATATGTATCTTTTATGATGTATGATGGGTCTATCTTTAGATGACTAACTTTATTTTGGGATTCTTAGTAGTTTTCCTTTCAGAAGTTAATCTTATAAAGAGGTCTGAGGCTCTCTCCCTTCAGGCCCTTTGCCCTGGGCTTCAGTCTTCCTTTCCCCTGCTCCCCACCTTTTCTTTATCTGATCTGTCACTCACATGGGTACATATATACAGTAGAGGAGAGAGTGGTTACAGCATAAGTCATTTTTAGTTTAGAATTAGTATAAGGTTTAGGGATAGTCAGCCAACCCCAAGCCTGAGTCCAGGGATAGCTCAGATTTTAAAATGTACTAACCAGTCCAGTCTGTCCAGGTACCACGTCCCATCGCTCCTTCCTTTAATCCTGTCTTGGCATCTTTGGACCCCCATGGCCTCGTTCTGTCACCTTCTATCAGATTTTGAGGCCGATTGGCTTTGCCTTTGTCAGCTGCTATCTTCTGCCCTCTGCACGATAGGCAGATGGGGTCCTTGTTGCAGCTCTGCCCACTCTGGGTCTGAAGGAAGGCATCTGACAGCATCAGCTTCATCGCTACACCCCTTTTGCACAACAACCCCATCGGAGTTTTAAAATACCCTTTAAATACACCTTTAAAATACCCACAATACCACCGAAACCCAAATCACCCCATCTCCCACTCTCCATACCTTAGAGGAAACAAAGAGGCAGCCTTTAATAGTCTTTGAGAGTCACAAAATTTGAGTAGTAAGAAATGAGGTGGCTCTGCAGAGCAGCCTAGGTGTGAAAGGGCAGGAGAAACCTAGCCAGCAGGCAGAGCCTCTGGGCATTGGCACAGAGCTGTGGCATGGACTTCTGGCTTTGAAGCCCCAGCAGCTCTTCAGGATAAGCCAATTCGGTCCCCTTGCAGTGAGTCTGGGGAACCTGTTAGCTCTGTTCCTAAAGTTAGATTCCAGGCTGTCTGAGAAAAATGGCAGGTGGGGTGGGGAGATGAATGACAAAAAGGCTAGGAAAGGATTTGGACTGGTGCTAGACAAAATGAAAGCTCCTCACGGACTCACTTGTCCAAGGTAGAGCAAAAATCACCTTGACTTGGCAGTGGTTTAACACCTTCCCTCTTTCCCGACTACCTTCACAGCTCGTGCACATAGCACACACACGCAGCAACGCCAAACTCTGGTCTGGAAAACCTTTTCCCTGGGGCGTCAGTAGCTTGCCGAGTGATGACAGATCTAATGGTTTCATATCTCTGCATTCCACTGAGACCACCTACCCGAGACCGCGCCCTCCCGGCCTGGTGAGCTGGGCCTGAGGAGCAGCATGAGAGCGTGCAGTGTCCTGGTATGGGTGAGTCACTTCTGACCTGCTGTGTGACTGCATCCATGTGGCTTGCCCTCTCTGTGATTCAGGCGTCCAAGTTATAAAATGGTACTGAGTGTCTTCTAGAAACATGAGAACGGAGTAGATCATGGTCTTAGGGTGCATGTGCTTCTAGGAAGCAAGGAGCTAGAGAAATCCTGAGCGTTTTTCTCTTTTCTGTTGTTGAGGTGGAGTTACCTAGGCTCTGTTATGTGAGCCTTTGGAAGACATTTAATTAGAGTCTGAGGAAAAGCAAACCTGTTCATAAGAGAAGAGAGACTTGAAGTAACTTATGTGTTTCTTTCCAGATAAAAGTCCAAGAGATTCCTCAGTAGTGTCTGGACCTGAAGGCAGGCGGGTTAAGGTGATTGATTTCTGTTTCTTCCAGTTTCCCTTTCTGTTCTGATCTCTTTTTGAGTGACACTGGGTGGGGTGAACCACAGGTTACAGGAGAAGAGAATGTTTCAACTGCTCATGTTAGCGTATTAAATAATACATCGATCAGCCTGCCCAGCCTTTTTGTTGATTGGCGTGTATTCAATTGTTTGTTTAGAGGAAGCCCAGCTGATCCAGTGCCCGCTGCTGGTCTGCTCATCCTCGTAAGGTACACGGGGAGGGCACAGGCAACTCCGTGGTATCCCAGACATTCACCTGGAATACTGCGTGCCGATTGCCCAGGAACTGACTGGAGGGCTCTTGTCTTTATAAAGTTCCCCAGGTTCTCAGTTACTGTATGAGTTGCCTACCGCTGCTATAACAAATGACCACAAACTGAGTGGCTTAAAACAACACAAATGTATTATCTCACAGTTCTGGAGGTCAGAAATCTGAACTGGGTCTTCCACCCCAGTACCCAGTGCCGTCGAGTAGATTTATGGGGCCAAAATCAAGGTGTCAGCAAGGCTGCATTCCTTCTAGAGGCTCTAGGGGAGGATCCATTTCCTTGCCTTTTCCAGCTTCTAGAGGTTGCCTGCATTCCTTGGCTGGCGGCCCCTTCCTTCATCTTCAAGTGCACCACTTCCACCTCCATTTCCATGGACACATTCTCCAACCCTGACCCATCTGCCTTCCTCTTATAATAAGGACCCTTGTGATTACATTGGGCCCATCTAGGTAATCCAATAATCACCCATGGCAAGATCTTAATCACATCCGAAAAGTCCCTTTTGCCATGTAAGATAACATTCACAGGTTCAGGGGATTAGGACAGAGACATCTTTGGGGGACCATTATTCTATCTACTATAGTTACCTTTCAGATTCCCAAACAGACACTTGAGTCACAATGTCTTTTGTCATTAAGAACAATTGAATTCCACTAATAATCTGAAAAGGAGCTGTGGTGGTGCAATGGTTAAGCCCTCGGCTGCTAACTTAAAAAGTCAGTAGTTCAAACCCTTCAGCCGCTCTGTGGGAGAAAAGTCCTGGCGATCTGCTCCCGTAAAGATCACAGCCTAGGAAACCCTGTGGGGACAGTTCTACTCTGTCCTGTAGGGTCGCTGTGAGTCAGAATTGGCTGAGCAGCATACAACACAACAATGATCTAGAAGTATTCATTTATAGTCTAACTCTTCCACATTCTACTTCTGACCAGAATTGCTCCCAGAGAGAAATCTGGACTGATGTGAGCCCAGGGCTGCCCGGGGAGCCAGGGGACCTTTTGTACCAGGACAAGGATGTACCATGGAAGGGTAACTAGCAGGAGCCCCAGGATCTGACCCAGGAAAGGCTCAGTGAATGCATTCCCGGGGCTCTTGGCTTCTACTCCTTTCCCAGCCCTTCCTGCCCCAGCACTCTCCTTTCCTGGGTATCTAAGGTCTGCTGGGGAATAGGAGTCCCAGTCCTGTCCTTGTCGGCTGGGAGCCAGTGGGAAAGCACACTGGTGAGAGTTCTTGACACTCCCCTCAGGGCAAAGAGGGGGCCTCTTGGGCCCCTCCTGCATACAGGTGTTGTTAATCATTGAAAGGACCGAGATGCAGGGAATGAAAAGGAGAGAATCCGCACATGTCTGGATCATAAGAGTGAAAGCAGACAAAAAAGGGGCCGATAAAAGGGGCTGGTGCCGCAGAAAAGCAGCTAAATTGACAGCATTCTCTTTTGCCCTGGTTTTGGAATCACTTGACCACAGAGCCACCAAACTTCCCATCCGTGAATGCCTTTTATTTTTAGTTTGGGGTATTTTCTATTGTTTGAAGGTTGCCTTGCAACCCGTTTGCCTGGAGGGTTTAAACAATATAGAGTTTCTTTGCTGAGCAGCAACAGTAGCCAAGAGAGACTGAGTGTAAACTTGAAGTCTGTTTTCTCAGAGTTGGTACATCAGCGATGGCTTTAAACAGAGGTGCACACGCCCCTAGCTTTGCCTCTTCCCCGGGGGCGGGGGGTGGGGGGGCTGGAGAACATTTTGTGTTCTCTTATCTTTCATACTAGTGGAAAGGGATAAGCACCAGAATAGGAAAACAAAATATCTGGCTATTAATATACCCTAAGTCCTCTAGCACATGGGCTGGATTTGTTTATTTGCGGAAGAGTAGGGTGCTTCTCCCTGACCTTTGTGAGGGCTCCTGGCAGCTGAAAGGGGGAAACTGGCAAGCGGGGCGCCCTCTGTAAGGTGAAGGGGACAGGGAACCAGGGCTGAACTTCCTACTGAAATTTAAAAGAGGAAAGGAACCCTCAGACTTTCCCCAAGACAAGTCGCTTTCGAGCTCAGCCTGCCTTATTCCCCAGGAGCGTCATTCAGGGAAATTAAGGAAGAGGCAAACAGGATGATTAGTGGTGAAAGAGCCCGAGAGGGTGTCACCTCCGGGTGTCTGACCTGGGAGCCAGTGAGCTGGGGAAACTTGCCAGGACAAAGAACATACAGGTTCCTCCACCCAGCCACTTCATTGACAGGGAGAAAGGCTAAGAAAAGGGCAGAGCCCTGGAAAGAGTAGAGCAGCCCGCTTCAGCTCAGAGGCGAGACCATTCTCAGATTTTCCCTTGGATCCCTTGGTGGTCGAAGAAGGAGTGTGCTCAAGCAGATCATAGTTTTCCAAGGGGGTCTGATGGCTTGTTAATGATAAGCCTCCTAGAAGGGAAAGAGCCAGAAGGGAAGATATTCTGTTCGGAAACAGGAGCCCACACACACCGTAAACCCCATACCTGCCCAGTCATTACAGAGGTTCCAAGGTGCCCTCCTGGCAGGCATCCACCAAGGTCAGGCCCTCTCAGGTCCTTGGGCACCTGCCATCAGCCAGAGCCCCAGGCAGAGACACCACAAGAGGTGAGCAGTATTGTGCTGGCAGGGCCTGCCTTCTCCAAGAGCAAACAGGGACAAAGGTTGGTGTGCTCATAGCTGCCTCTCCCATCCTGCTGCCCGCCTGCCAGGCCAGATGCCCCAGGTTGTCCTGGCATTGTTACATTATGCAGGAATCTGTCATCTCCATGCCTGCTGGGTCACCCCATTACCCCAGAGCCAGTTCCCAGGCAGGGAAGACAAGGACTCCCAGGCAGAAGTTAAGGCTCCGTCATCCAGTAGCTGTAAAACAGGAGTGCTGTCTTGTCTTTACCTGTTCATTTGGGAACCAGACGTCTTTGTTATGGGTGTTATGATGCTATGGTGGAAGTATGTGTGGAGGGGAAGAGCTTTTAAGTAAGCTCCCCGGCCTGTCTGCAAAAGGGGGGCTATCTGTGTGTAGACCGCAGCTCTTCAGGCATTGCTAGAATTTGAGCCTATGTTCTTTTGCAATTGTTTCATATACTACATTTTACTGCTGCTCCGGTGTGTTTGAGTTTGTCTTTACTCCAGCAGTTCTGAGTGCCCACTGGGAATTTAAACAAGTTGGAGGCCCCCAAGGTTGCCAAGTGTAGCCAGGTCTGGCACAGACTTGGGTGAGAGAGAGTAGAAGAAGCCGTGTGCATTATGAAACCAGTGCATCTCTGGCCCATGCTCTCCTTGTTCTGCGTTAGTTTTAGGAGGTTTTGTTTTGTTTTCCCTTCTTTGTACCTGAGAATCCCCTTCAGCCAATGAGATGACATAGCACCTGACATTTATCGAGGTACTGTGCTAAGCACACTTCCTGAATTCTCTCATTTAATTTTCATCAACCCCATGAGGTAGATACAGCACTATCCCCATTGACAGATGAAGACTGAGGCTTAGAAAAATTGGATAACCTCCTTCGGGCCATCTGCAGTTACTACTTGCTAACACCCTACTCTGAAAGTAGAGGAGGACAGAATATGAGGACAAGTATTTCTGAGGGCTGTTAATTGTGTTCAAGTTTCTCAGACATGGGGGACCTCTTAATTTATACCCTATGGGGCCATCTGAGCAATTTGTTTAGCTTCTGCAGTGATAGATGAGGGCCAGGGCACTCTGTTTGCAGCACGTGGGTTGAAGGGCAAGTCAGGACAGCATTTCTTCTCTGGTCCTCATCAGGGACTCCACGAAGCTGACGTCTGGGGCTGTGTTTATACCATTATTTTTAAGGCACCACCACCACCAAAGCAGGTCTAAGCTCTCTCTTCCTTTAGCCACTCTCCATGTGGAAAGAAGCCAAATGGGAGAATTTCCCAGCCATTCTCCCTCAGTGCAGCTGGTACCAACTTGAAACCTAAGACATGTAACACGGCAGCCTGGCTGAAGCCTGGCTAAGCCGTCTTTCCTTAGACACAGCATGAAGTCATTCCAGGGCCTGGTGTCCCAAACCACCTCGGGCTGGTGCTGCTTCCTTGGTTTGACCCTGAGGGGTCAGCTGGCTAAGGAAGGCAGTCAACACTTATCCTGCAAGCTGGGCCTCAATAGTCACCAGCAGCTGATGGAAGAGAGGGGCGAGGCTACCCAGGGGTTGAGCATTTCATTTGGGGTCTGGGTGGAGAGGAGTTTAGAGAATTTTAAGAACTCCCACCATGTGGTGTCCTGGGAGAGGATTGTCCCTATAATGCCTTGTCCCAACCTAAGATTCCTCCAGCTGCTATCTGACCAATCATTATGCCTTCGTCCTTGCTGAAGGACTCCTCCCTAGCCATGCGTTGTTAGTAGTGAACCCGTGGCTGTCCCTGGCCATGCAGTGTTGGTAATGATCCCCTGGCTCTCCCTGGCCACGCAGTGTTGGTAGTGAACCCCTGGCTCTCCCTGGCCATACATTGTTGGTAGTGATCCCCTGGCTGTCTCTGGGCATGCATTGTTGGTAGTAATCCCCTGGCTCTCCCTGGCCTTGCAGTGTTGGTGGTGATCCCCTGGCTCTCCCTGTCCATACATTGTTGGTAGTGATCCCCTGGCTCTCCCTGGATGCCCCCACGAGCCCTGGGGCCTCCACTATGATGCTCCAGCTTGGTGACCAGAAGGCTGGCTCCATCCTACCCAGCTGCCTCTGTCACATGGGCCGCACTCTGTAGTTTCTGAATTACACTCACTGGCAGCCGGCAACAGCTTTCCCCTCCCACTGTCCTGATATCCCCTGGTTAATAAGCAACTCACATAAAGACACCAAGAACTGTTGTAAGAGGTAGAGAAAGGCTGGCACTGTCTGAATTCAGGCCAAGAAGCTCTGGACTTGGCCCAGGAACTCAGTGACTGTTTCTGTTCTCTGCCCTTTGGTAGCCTTCCTCCTGGGTTATAGAAGGAAGAGAAGCTTGAATACTAAATCTAAAGCAGTAGTTGACTAGAGGGCTGTGAGGTATTTATTAGTCAGTGAATCTCGTTGAAGCCTGAGGACCATTTCTAGGGAAATATTCGTTCTCTCTCTAAAAGATTCCAAATGGCTGCCCTTATTCTTTCAAACCGATTTCTAGGAGACTCTCAGGTCTCTCTGTTCATTAAAGCACTGTCTCTGAGCTGCCCAGATGGCAGTTTTCCCTGCCCCCATCTCCCTTCCTCTGTTTTATCCCCCAGGGTTTGGAGATACCCTTGAGACGTCCCTGTGGAAGGAAAATGGGGACTGTGTGCCACCCCCCCATTGTCACTTTGGTCTGAGTCCAACCCCACAGGGGAAGCTAAAGCCCTCTCCCCGGACCTGCCCATTGTCAAGGTCCTGGTCACCTTCGAAGCCTCCTGTAGGGATCCCCATTGCCAGCGGAGCCTTTTCGGAAGCCGGGTACTGTGATATTTTGGACTTGGTATCCCTAGACAAATATGTCTCACCAAGTTGACCCCAGCAGAGGTGCCTGCATAGCCGAATCTATCAAGTACCCCTAGTTCTTGCAGCAAACATTCCTTTTGTTCCAGGCATTGTGTTCAGGGCTGGGAGTACAGGATAAATAAGAATAAGGTACTGTCCCTGTCCTTGGGGAGCAAGCAGACTCCCGAAACAGACACACCGACACCAGAAAGCTCTTCACCTTCGGAATCCTTCAGACACAGCGTGGCTTTGCTTTCCCAGGCTCTCCGAGTCCCAGCTGTCTTGCCACTTACCAACTCTGTGACTTTAGGTTAATTGCTTAATCTAAGCCTCAGGTTCATTCTCTGTAAAATGAGACTATTAATAGTACCTACCTCGTAGGGTCCTAAGGCACATTGCACAGTGCCCGGCCCACAGGGCTAAGTAAATGTTGGCTGTTACTACTTTCCTCCTGAAGATATTTCCTGGAATTGGTTCCCAGTTCCCCCACCCACTAACAAACTGTATGCTTTTGGGTAAAATACCTAATCTTTCTGGACATCTGCTTCCTCGGTGATGAGAACACTTAGCAAGAGTAACTTAGTTGATATATGTGAAAGCACCCAACAGATAGAAGGGCTCAGCATGCGTTAGTCCCTTGGAACCTCTCAAGGACCTGAAGCCCCAGGAAGCCAGACTCAGAGTAGCCAGCTCCTCCCTCTGGAAGTGTCCCCCATTCTCCTGACCCTCCCAGGTTTGGTGCTCGTTATCCTAGAGAGGTGTGGTCCCTGATAAAGCGCGTCCCTCCCTCTGTCCCCTGTGCCTCTGTACTAAGTACTAGGAGGCCCTTGTCCTGTCCACACTCAGTCAGCGCCCGGCCCGAGATATACGTTCAGCTCCCCTAATCTTCCTCCACGGCTCAATCTCTCCCTCTCCTCACCCCCCACTTCATCTCTTGTTCCTCTAGCTCCTTAATCAAATTAAGAGAAAGAAAGGGATTTAGATAGGGCTACTAAATATATTCCTGGTCAGGGGAGGGAGAAAGAGAGCGGAATTGGAAGGAGGAGGTAGAGTGTGAAATTCCTCAGTGGAGCGTGGTCTGTGGGTCTCTGTTCTCTAGAATAAGCCTGTGCACCACATATCTGGGTAGAGTTTTCTCTTGGGCAAAGTGCTCTCACATACGTTATCTCATGATGATATGGCCCAGGTGGCGGAGTGCCCACTCCCCAGAAAGGTCTGCCAAGGCCATCGTACCCCCCAAGCCAGCCTGACCTGGTCTATATATTTCACAGGACACCCTGGCCCCAGAGGGGTGGCTCCGCTTTCTGTGGAGCATGACACCGATGAGGGGCCGCTCACAGATCGAGGTCATGGTTTTCCCCTTGGCGTTCCTTCCACACCAGATTCCAGATCTTTTGAAAATGTTTACTTTTCATATACTATAAGGTGCTTATTGGAGAAACCTTTGAAAATTCACTAAAATACAAAGGAGAAAAAAAATCACCCATAATCCACAACTTAACTACTGGTAATATTTTGGGGTTTTGCCTTTAAGTGTTTGCGAAATGCATGTATGTGTAATTAGCATGTATGTGTGTTAGTGTGTGTGCCTTAATGTGTGTTAGTGTGTGCGTATTTTTTTTATTGTGTGTGTGCATTTGTGTATATGTGCGCATTAGTGTGTGTGCGTTAACGTGTGTATCAGTGTGTGTGCGCATTAGTGTATATAGGTACATTAGCGTGTATGTGTACATTAGTGTGTGTGTTAGTGTGTATGTGTGCATTGGTGTGTATGTCTGCACTGATGTGTGTATATCAGTGTGTGTGCATTAGTGTGTATGGGTGCATAAATGTGTGTATTAGTGTATGTGTGTGTATGTGCATTTGTGTGTGTGCATTAATGTGTATCACAAAAGTGAGATTATATATACAGGCATTGCTTATATCTGCTTTTATATTTAATATGTTATCTTTGTGTTCCATTTTGTCAAAAATTCTTCTGCAATATTTTAAAAAGTATGAATTTGGATTTTCCCCTTATAAAAAAATAATATACGTCCATTGTGAAAATATTATTGCTCACATTTATTGAGTCTTGTAATAAGCCAGGAATTCTGCTAAGCACTTTACATACATTATCATGTTGAATTCTGTCAACAGCTATCCAAGGTAGATGCTCATAAATTCATTTAATAGAAGGAAAAGTGAGACTCAGAGAGGCAAAAGAACTTGCACCAGCTCACAAGGGCTTAAAATGCCCACAGGATTTCACAACACAGACACTCATTGTTGGATCACATTGCTCATACGGTAAATGTCAGTTTTAATGACTACATAATATTCTCTAATATGAATTCATCATGATTAACCATTCTCCTGTTGGATATTTGTTTCTCTCTTTTTTTCCCTATTTTAACGTGGCAATGATCATCTTTGCGTAAAATCATCTTTGTTTGTGTCTCTTGTTATTTCTTTAGAATCATTTCCAGAAGTGAAATTACTGGGTCATCATTTTTAAAGTTCTTGATAAGTATTACCAAGTGGCTTTCCAGAAAGCCATGGTGTACTGCTACCAGCACGTGGAAGAGAAGGCCCTCTCTAAAACAGTCCAGTTTGGTAGGTAGAAATGGTATCTCTTTGGTTGGTTTACATTTCCTCGATTCTTAGTGAGGTGGAGCTTTTCTTTTATGGGTTTATTAGTCAGTTGTAGATTGATGAGTAACGATTACAGAGAGCAGCTGTGTCACTCCTGCTGGAACTTTCTCTCTCTCACTCACTCACTCTTCATCTCCGTTGATTTGGAGTTTCATTCTGGACCCAGATAACTGAAGGGTGCCCCAGCGTGGAGAAAAATGAAGCCGTATTCAAAACATTCAGCAGAACTTTCTTCTTAATGAGAAATTGTGCACCATTCTCCCTCATCGCTCCGTTCCTCCATAGCCATGCTGGGCAGCTCCCTCAGAATTGCCCCATCTCAGGGGAAAGGCCAGATGTCAAGATTTCCCTTCAGCCAACTGAAGCTCAAATCTGTACTCCCAGGCCATTCTTCAGAGAGTATAGTTTCATTCAGGAAGTAACTGAGCCCATGCATCCTACTTTCTCTTCCCAGGAAACCTAAATTCCTTTTGTTCTCAGGGGAGGTAAAAAAGGGTGGAGGCCAGAATCATCAACTCACTTTTCTCACAGCCCTGTGGCAGAAGTGGTCTGCACCCTCCCTGCTGAGCTTCTGACAGGGACCCCTGCTTTTGAGAAGCCCTGTGATCCTTTAGCTGGGGAGGAAGGCACTGTCACCTCTGCTAGGTTATGTTGCCCACCATCAACCTGTAACACAGCTGGACAGGATGGTGCAGTCATCCCCAAGAAGACACTGGCCAATGAGTCACATGCTCACAAGAGTTCCTCAAGTCAGGCTCAGGCTGCCTGTCCGGATAGAGTATGTTCACTTGGGGTGGGGCTCTTCACTGAGTCACCCCATCCTGCCCGTGCCCCAGGACCACTGAATGTCTTCATGCCAGGCTACATGTCTGGTTGTCCTTTTCTCTGCATTGGAAAACTTAGGTCTCCTTTCTGTGGAGGATCCTCTCTCCTCCACCAAGCTCAGTTTTTAGCCCCCATTTTCCCTCTCCCCACCTCCAATTCTGGTTCTTTTTCTCCATTTTGGGGCCAAGGTCATTCCATAGGATTTTCCTTGGATGGGGCCAGGGAGAACTTCAGATCTGGCAGGTTAGGAACTATCTATATGGGATAAAGTGGAAATCCGGCCTCGGGACTAGACAATAAGACCTTTTCCTCAGCTTCTTGATATAACTCCTGTATGTTTTTACATCAGAATAGCAACTTCATCTCTATTATCTGCTTTGAGTCATATTTCAATAGACCTTTTGTTATTCTAGCATGTCCCAGCCCAGAAAATGGGTAGCTATGTTCCACACCATGAAAATATTGGTAGTTTTTCAGGGCCAGAAATTATAAAATGGACCAGAAACCTAAAGATAGCACTCTGCATATGCCAACCAAGCTTCAGAAGCATCGTCCACAAAGTCTGAGCACATTGTTTGGGTAGAGCAGCAGTTTAGTATTAGGGAGACACACACATGTAGAGGTCACAGTGCTGACCTTTGAGGGGCCATCACACATAAAAGTTACGCTGAAGGCCAAGTGAGTGGTCACCAACAGTGGTGATTACACTCACAGGACGGCACACTGATAGATCTGGAGCAGCCAGGAAGGCTTCACAGAGGTGGTGGGGCCTTGTCGATCCAGACCCTGAAGGCAGGATGGGCTGGAAAAGTGGATTCATGGAAAAGAATACTCCAGGCAGAGGGTAAGGAACAAGCAAAACCAAAGAAGTAGAGATGAAGTTGCCACATTGAGGGAACCACGATATTCTGGTTGCTCTAGAACACATTTATAGGGTACTGGGTTTCACCAGTGAAATAAAACCAGTTAACAGATAGGTAGGCAGATAGGTAAATAGATAGGTAGGTAGATAGATAAGATTTTTTTAAATTGTGCTTTAGATGAAGGTTTAGAGAGTAAATTACTTTCTCATTAAACAATACACATATTGTTTTGTGACATTGATTGCCAACCCCATGACATGTCAACACTCTCGCCTTCTCATCCTTGAGTTGTCTGTTTCCATTTGTCCAGCTTACCTGTCCCCTCCTGCCTTCTTCACCTTGCCCATGGGCTGATGTGCCCATTTAGTCTCGTATACATGGTTGAGCTACGTGTATTAGTGTTTGTTTTAAGGGCCTGTCTAATTTTTGGCTGTTTCTTCAGCTGCAAACATCCATTAATAATCAGAATGTGGAATGTACAAAGTGTGGATCCAGGAAGATTGGAAATCATCAAAAATGAAATGGAACACATAAACATCAATATCCTGGACCTTAGTGAGATGAACTGGACTGGTATTGGCCATTTTCAGTCAGATAATCATATGGTCTACTATGCCAGGAATGACAACTTGAAGAGGAATGGCGTAGCATTCATCATCAAAAAGAATATTTCAAGATCAGTCCTGAAATACAACACTGTCAGTGAGAGGATAATATCTATACACCTACAATGAAGACCACTTAGTAAGACTATTATTCAAATTTACGCACCAACTGCTAAGGCCAAAAATGAAGATTTTTACCAACTTCTGCGGTCTGAAATTGATCGAACATGAACATGCAGTCAGGATGCATTGACAATTGCTGGTGATTGGAATACAAAAGCTGGAAACAAAAAAGAAGGGTTGGTAGTTGGAAAATACGGCCTTGGTGATAGAAACAATGCCAGAAATCACATGATAACATTTTGAAGACCAACGACTTCTTCATTGCAAATACCTTTTTTCACCAATGTAAATGGCAACCATACATGTGGACCTTGACAGAGGGAATACACAGGAATCAAATCGACTGCATTTGTGGGAAGAGACGATGGAAAAGCTCAATATCACCAGTCAGAACAAGGCCAGGGGCTGACTGCAGAACAAACTGTCAATTGTTCATATGCAAGTTCAAGTTGAAGCTGAAGAAAATTAGAGTAGGACCATGAGAGCCAAAGTATGACATTGAGTATATCCCACCTGAATTTAGAGACCATCTCAAGAAAAGAATTGAATCATTGAATGCTAATGACCAAAGACCAGATGAGTTGTGGAATGACATCAAGGACATCATACATGAAGAAAGCAAGAAGTCATTAAAAAGACAGGAAAGAGAGAAAAGACCAAAATAAATTCCGGAAGAGACTCTGAAACTTGCTCTTGAATGTCAAGTAGCTAAAGCAAATGAAAGAAATGATGAAGTAAAAGAGCTGAACAGAAAATTTTAAAGGATGCCTCAAGAAGACAAAGTAAAGTATTACAATGACATGTGCAAAGAGCTGGAGATAGAAAACCAAAAGGGAAGAACATACTTGGCATTTCTCAAGCTGAGAGAACTGAAGAAAAAATTCAAGCCTCAAAATGCAAAACTGAAGGCTTCTGTAGGAAAAATATTAAATGATGCAGGAAGCATCAAAAGAAGATAGAAGAAATACACACAGAGTCACTATACCTAAAAGAATTAGTCATCATTCAACCATTTCAGGAGGTAGCATGTGATCAGGAACTGATGGTACTGAAGGAAGAGGTCCAAGCTGCACTGAAGGCATTGGCGAAAAGCAAGTCTCCAGAAATTGATGGAATACCAATTAAGATATTTCAGCAAATGGATACAGCACTGGAAGTGCTCATTTGTTTATGCCAAGAAATTTGGAAGACAACCACCTGGCCAACCAACTGGAAGAGATCCATATTTATGCCAATTCCAATGAAAGGTGGATACCACCGAATGCAGAAATTATCAAAAATATCATTAACATCTTACACGAGTAAAATTTTGCTGAAGATCATTCAAGAGTGGCTGCAGCAATACATCGACTGCCAGAAATTCAGGGCAGATTTGGAAGAGGACGTGGAACCAGGGATGTCATTGCTGATCTCAGAAAAATCCTGGACGGAAGCAGAGAATACCAGGAAGATGTTTATCTGTGTTTTATTGACTGTGCAAAGGCATTCGACTGGATCATAACAAACTATGGATAACATTGTGAAGAATGGGAATTCCAGAACACTTAATTGTGCTCATGAGGAACCTGTACGTAGATCAAGAGGCAGTTGTTCGGACAGAACAAGGGGATGCTGATTGGTTTAAAGTCAGGAAAGGTGTGTGTCAGGGTTGTATCCTTTCACCATACCTATTCAATCTGTGAGTTGAGCAGATAATCTGAGAAGATGGACTATATGAAGAAGAATGGGGTGTCAGGATTGGAGACTCATTAACAACCTGAGTTATGCAGATGACACAGCCTTGCTTGCTGAAAGTGAAGAGGTCTTGATGCACTTACTGATGAAGACCAAAGACCACAGCCTTCCATATGGATTACACCTCAACATAAAGAAAATAAAAATCCTTTCAACTGGACCAATAAGCAACATCATGATAAATGAAGAAAAGACTGAAGTTGTCAAGGATTAATTTTACTTGGATCCACAGTCAACACCCATGGAAGCAGCAGTCGAGAAATCAAAAGACGCATTGAATTGGGAAAATCTGCTGCAAAAGACCTCTTTAAAGTGTTGAATGGCACAGATGTGACCTTGAAGACTAAAGTGCACCTGACCCAAGCTGTGGTGTTTTCAATCGCCTCATATGCATGAAAAAGCAGAGCAATGAATAAGGAAGACCGGAGAAGAATTGACGCCTTTGAATTGTGGTGTTGGCAAAGAATATCGAAAACATCATGGACTGCCAAAAGAACAAACAAATCTGTCTGGGAAGAAGTACAACCAGAATGCTCTTTAGAAGCAAGGATGGTGAGACTATGTCTCACATACTTTGGACGTTATCAGGAGGGCCCAGTACCTGGAGAAGGACATCATGCTTGGAAAAGTAGACGGTCATCAAAAAAGAAGAAGACCCTCAACAAGGTGGATTGACACAGTGGCTGCAGCAGTGGCCTTAAGCATAACAATGATTGTGAGAACAGCACAAGACCAGGCAGCGTTTCGTTCCGTTGTACATAGGGTTGCTATGAGTCAGAACTGATTCAATGACACCTAACACAAATCTTTGGTGGAAGAGTGAACCTCAGGAGTGACTTCAGTACTGAATTGAAATGGTGTCTGGGGGGCCGTACTCTTGGGGTTTCTCCAGTCTCTGCCAGACCAGTAAGTCTGGTCTTTCCTTGTGAGTTAGAATTTTGTTCTACATTTTTCTCCAGCTTTGTTGAGGACCCTCTATTGTGAGCCCTGTCAGAGCAGTCGGTGGTGGTAGCCAGGCATCATCTAGTTGTGCTGGATTCAGTCTGGTAAATACTGTGGTAGTTGTGGTTCATTAGTCTTTTAGACTAATCTGTCCCTCATGTCCTTGGTTTTCTTTATTCTCCCTTGCTCTAGACGAGGTGGGACCAGTGGAGTACCTTAGATGGCTACTGATAAGCTTTTAAGACTCCAGATGCTACTCACCAAAGTAGGATATACAGGGAGGCAGGGCCAAGATGGCAGAGTAGTTGCACGCTTACGGTGAACCCTCTTACAACAAAGACCCCAAAAAACAAGTGAAAAAAAATGATATTTATGACAAGCTAGGAGCCCTGAACATCAAAGGCAAAGTTAGAAAAGGGATTGAGCGTCAGGGGGAGGGAGAGACAGTTCAGAAGCAGAGAGGAGTTGCAGGACCTGAATTGCCCGGAACCCTCAGGCACCATTCCCGGGAGCGACTGCAGTGGGCTGGTGGTAGCATTCGGCCACAGTTCCCTCAGGGAGAAAAAGCCAGCTACACAGCCTACTCACACCTCCGGAACCAGAGAAGAATGATGCTCTTGGCAAAAGCTAAGTACTTGCGTATACCTGACTGCACTCCCAGCCCCCAAGCTGGCTTCAGTGGCTGTCGATTTCCCTGGGCCTGAGATAAGTCCTGCTGCATCCTTGGAGAAGGAATAAATTCACAAATGGAAGAAAAGATAATCTGCAAGCTCCACTGACCTGGGGAACTCAGGACAGAAGCAGCTCTTGTCCAGGCATAAACAGTCCATGGATTTTGAATACCTTTCCCCCCTACATGGACCTGTGTGGGCCTATTTCAGGAAAATAGGCCCTTGTTGGCAGACTGCAGCTGTTTCAGCTGTGCAGTGGAGAGGTGGGTGTTTGATGTTTGACACCACTTTGCCTATTAAACAGGGTCTTCTACACACATCAGGGGCCTTAGGACTGGTGGCTCCACTCAGATCACCCAACCGCCCTCGACAGGGGTCCAAGGATAACTGGTACCTCCCAGTTCTTACAACCAAAAGCACTGGGTACCCATGGTCCGTCTGCAGAACCCACCCACCTGTGCACTCTAGGGAATAGGGACGTGATTTCCTTACAGACACTCGGGGGCTGGTTGTCAGCCCCCTGCCTTGACCCCCTGCTGCAACCAGATACCAGTACCTACACCAATCACCCCTGCCCCTCTAAGACTGTAGGACAGAGCCTGTACCACACACTTGATGACCAGCTACCTGGACACCTAAGCTGAGTCCATACAAGAAAAGTGAATGGACTCCTAGGCTGATATACCTTGTAACAGCCCTAGCCATCTGGAAACAGGATGTTAGAGCTTCAAAGGTGAAAATAACCAAGCTAGCTCAATCAAGCAACCTATTTGGGCATATCAAAACAAAACAAAGCAAGAAGCTAGGATACAGTAAGCAAACATAAAATAAACTAATACAATAACTAATAGATGGCTCAGAGACAACAGTCAATATCAAATCACATAAAGAAGCAGACCATGATAACCACAACAAGCTCTCAAAACAAAGAATCAAGGAATCTTCTGGATGAAGGTGCCTTCTGGAATTTCCAGATGCAGAATACGAAAGATTAATATACAGAACTCTTCAAGACATCAGGAAGGAGATCAGGCAATACGCAGAGCAAGCCAAGGAACACACAGATGAAGCAGTTGAAGAAATTAAAAAGGTTATTCAAGAACATAATGAAAAATTTAATAAGCTGCAAGAATCCATAGAGTGACAGCAATCAGAAATTCAGAAGATTAACAATGAAATTACAGAATTAGACAACTCAATAGAAAGAGCAGAATTGAGCAGGTGGAAGGCAGAATTGGTGAGATTGAAGATAAAGCACTTGGCACCAATATATTTGAAGAAAAATCAGATAAAAGAATTTTAAAAAACGAAGAAATTCTGAGAATCATGTGGGACTCTATCAAGAGAAATAACCTACAAGTGATTGGAGTACCAGAACAGGGAGGGATAACAGAAGAACTAAAAGTATCTCTATTTGCAGATAACATGATCTTATACACAGAAAACCCTCAAGAAAACTACTGAAACTAATAGAAGAGTTCAGCAGAGTATCAGGATAAGATAAACATACAAAAATCAGTTGGATTCCTCTACACCAATAAAAGAAGAACATGAAGAGGAAATCACCAAATCAATACCATTTACCAAGAAGATAAAATACCTAGGAATAAATATTACCATAGACTAAAAGACCTATACAAAGAAAACTACAAGACACTAATGGAAGAAACCAAAAGAGACCTACATAAGTGGAAAAACATACCTTGCTCATGGATAGGAAGACTTAACATTGTAAAAATGTCTATTCTACCAAAAATGATCTATAGATACAATGCAATTCCCATCCAGATTCCAACAACATTTTTTAATGAGATGGAGAAACAAATCACCAACTTCACATGGAAGGGAAAGAGGCCCTGGATAAATAAAGCATTACTGAAAAAGAAGAACAAAGTGGGAAGCCTCACTCTACCTGATTTTAGAACCTGTTACACTGCCACAGTAGTCAAAATAGCCTGGTACTGGTACAGCAACAGATACATAAACCAATGGAACAGAATTGAGAATCCAGACATAAATCCATCCACAAAGGCCCAAAGTCAGTTAAATGGGGAAGGACAGTCTCTTTTAACAAATGGTGCCGGCATAACTGGATATCCATCTGCAAAATAATGAAACAAGACCCATATCTCACACCATGCACAAAAACTAAAAACAGATCAAAGACCTAAATGTAAAATCTAAAATGATAAAGATCATGGAAGAAAAAATAGGGACAACGCTAGGAGCCCTAATACACAGCATAAACAGTATGCAAAACATTATTAACAATGCAGAAGAGAAACTAGATAACTGGGAGCTCCTAAAAATCAAACATCTATCCTCAGCCAAAGACTTCACCAAAGATTACCTACAGACCGGGAAAAAGTTTTTAGCTGTGACATTTCCAATCAGTGTCTGATGTCTAAAATATACTTGATACTGGAAAAACTCAACTACAAAAAGACAAGTAACCCAATTAAAAAATGGGCAAGGTATATGAACAGGGACTTCACTGAAGAAGACATTCAGGTAGCTAACAGATACACGAGGAAATGCAAATAATTATTAACCATTAGAAAAATGCAAATCAAAACGACAATGAGATCCCATCTCCAAGGCTGGCATTAATCCAAAACACAGAAAATAATAAATGTTGGAGGGGTTATGGAGGCACTGGGACACTTATTACAGTGCTGGTGGGAATATAAGATGGTACATCCACTTTGGAAATCGATTTGGTGCTTACCTAAAAAACTAGAAATAGAACTACCGTATGACCCAGGAATCTCACTCCTTGGAATACATCCTAGAGAAATAAGAGCCATTACATGAACAGATATATGCGTACCCATGTTCATTGCAGCACTGTTTACAATAGCAAAAAGATAGAAGCAACCAAGGTGCCTATCAATGGATGAATGGATAAATAAATTATGGTATATTCACAAAATGGAATACTATGCATTGATAAAGAACAATGATGAATCCGTGAAACATTTCATAACATGGAGGAATTTGAAAGGCATTATGCTGAGTGAAATTACTCAGTTGCAAAAGGACAAATATTGTATGAGGCCACTATTATAAGAACTCGAAAAATAGTTTAAATAGAGAAGAAAATATTCTTTGATGGTTACGAGAGTGGGGAAGGGGAGAGGGAGAGGGGTATTTACTAATTAGATAGTACACAAGAACTATTTTAGGTGAAGGGAAAGACAACACACAATGCAGGAGAGGTCAGCACAACTGGACTAAACCAAAAGCAAAGAAGTTTCCTGGATAAGTTGAACACTTCGAAGGCCAGTGTAGCAGGGTTGGGGGTTTGGGGACCATGGTTTCAGGGGACATCTAAGTCAATTGGCATAATAAAATCTCTTAAGAAAACATTCTGCATCCCACTTTTGAGAGTGGCGTCTGGGGTCTTAAATGCTAGCAAGCAGCCATCTAAGATGCATCAATTGGTCTCAACCCACGTGGACCAAGGAGAATGAAGAACACCAAAGATACAAGGTAATTATGAGCCTAAGAGACAGAAAGGGCCACATAAACCAGAGACTACATCAGCCTGAGACCAAAAGAACTAGATGGTGCCTGGCTACAACCGGTGACTGCCCTGACAGGAACACAACAGAGAATCCCAGGTGGAGCAGGAGAGCAGTGGGATGCAGACCTCAAATTCTCATTAAAAGTCCAGACTTCCTGATACCAAAACCAGGTAAAGACATTACAAAAAAAGAGAATTACAGGCCTATATCCCTCATGAACATAGATGCAAAAATCCTCAACAAAATTCTAGCCAATAGAATTCAATAACATATCAAAAAAATAATTCACCACGACCAAGTGGGATTTATACCAGGTATGCAAGGCTGGTTTAATATTAGAAAAACTATTAATGTAATCCACTACATAAATAAAACAAAAGACAAAAACCACATGATCTTATCAATTGATGCAGAAAAGGCATTTGACAAAGTCCAACACCCATTTATAATAAAAACTCTCACCAAAATAGGAATTGAAGGAAAATTCCTCAACATAATAAAGGGCATCTATGCAAAGCCAACAGCCAACATCACTCTAAACGGAGAGAACCTGAAAGCATTTCCCTTGAGAACGGGAACCTGAAAGCATTTCCCTTGAGAACGGGAACCAGACAAAGATGCCCTTTATCACCGCTCTTATTCAACATTGTGCTAGAAGTCCTAGCCAGAGCAATTAGGCTAGACAAAGAAATAAAGGGCATCGGGATTGGCAAAGAGGAAGTAAAATTATCTCTATTTGCAGATGACATGATCTTATACACAGAAAACCCCAACAAATCCACCAGAAAACTACTGAAACTAATAGAAGAGTTTGGCAGAGTCTCAGGTTATAAGATAAACATACAAAAATCATTTGGATTCCTCTACATCAACAAAAAGAACATCGAAGAGGAAATAACCAAATCAATACCACTCACAGTAGCCCCCAAGAAGATAAAATACTTACGAATAAATCTTACCAAGGATGTAAAAGACCTATACAAAGAAAACTACAAAGCTCTACTACAAGAAATTCAAAAGGACATACTTAAGTGGAAAAACATACCTTGCTCATGGATAGGAAGACTTAACATAGTAAAAATGTCTATTCTACCAAAAGCTATCTATACATACAATGCACTTCCGATCCAAATTCCAATGTCATTTTTTAAGGCGATAGAGAAACAAATCACCAACTTCATATGGAAGGGAAAGAAGCCTCGGATAAGCAAAGCATTACTGAAAAAGAAGAAGAAAGTGGGAGGCCTCACTCTACCTGATTTCAGAACCTATTATACAGCCACAGTAGTCAAAACAGCCTGGTATTGGTACAGCAACAGGCACATAGACCAATGGAACAGAATTGAGAACCCAGATATAAATCCATCCACATACGAGCAGCTGATATTTGACAAAGGCTCAGAGTCAGTTAATTGGGGAAAAGATAGTCTTTTTAACAAATGGTGCTGGCATAACTGGATATCCATTTGCAAAAAAATGAAACAGGACCCGTACCTCACGCCAAGCACAAAAACTAACTCCAAGTGGATCAAAGACCTAAACATAAAGACTAAAACGATAAAGATCATGGAAGAAAAAATAGGGACAACTTAGGAGCCCTAATATAGGGCATAAACAGAATACAAAACATTACCAAAAATGATGAAGAGAAACCAGATAACTGGGAGCTCCTAAAAATCAAACACCTATGCTCATCTAAAGACTTCACCAAAAGAGTAAAAAGACCACCTACAGACTGGGAAAGAATTTTCAGCTATGACATCTCCAACCAGCGCCTGATCTCTAAAATCTACATGATTCTGTCAAAACTCAACCACAAAAAGACAAACAACCCAATCAAGAAGTGGGCAAAGGATATGAACACACACTTCACTAAAGAAGATATTCAGGCAGCTAACAGATACATGAGAAAATGCTCTCGATGATTAGCCATTAGAGAAATGCAAATTAAAACCACGATGAGATTCCATCTCACTCCAACAAGGCTGGCATTAATCCAAAAAACACAAAATAATAAATGTTGGAGAGGCTGCGGAGAGATTGGAACTCTTATACACTGCTGGTGGGAATGTAAAATGGTACAACCACTTTGGAAATCTATCTGGCGATATCTTAAACAGTTAGAAATAGAACTACCATACAACCCAGAAATCCCACTCCTTGGAATATACCCTAGAGAAATAAGAGCCTTCACACAAACAGATATATGCACACCCATGTTTATTGCAGCTCTGTTTACAATAGCAAAAAGCTGGAAGCAACCAAGGTGTCCATCAACGGATGAATGGCTAAATAAATTGTGGTATATTCACACAATGGAATACTACGCATCGATAAAGAACAGTGACGAATCTGTTGAACATTTCATAACATGGAGGAACCTGGAAGGCATTATGCTGAGCGAAATGAGTCAGAGGCAAAAGTACAAATATTGTATAAGACCACTATTATAAGATCTTGAGAAATAGTATAAACTGAGAAGAACACATACTTCTGTGGTTACGAGGGGGAGGGAGGGAGGGTGGGAGAGGGTTTTTTTACTGATTAATTAGTAGATAAGAACTGCTTTAGGTGAAGGGAAGGACAATACTCAATACACGGAAGGTCAGCTCAACTGGACTGGACCAAAAGCAAAGAAGTTTCCGGGATAAAATGAATGCTTCAAAGGTCAGCGGAGCAAGGGCGGGGGTTTTGGGACCATGGTTTAAGGGGACTTTTAAGTCAATTGGCAAAATAATTCTATTATGAAAACATTCTGCATCCCACTTTGAAATGTGGCGTCTGGGGTCTTAAATGCTAAAAAGCGGCCATCTAAGATGCATCAATTGGTCTCAACCCACCTGGAGCAAAGGAGAATGAAGAACACCAAGGTCACACGACAACTGAGAGCCCAAGGGACAGAAAGGGCCACATGAACCAGAGACCTACATCATCCTGAGACCAGAAGAACTAGTTGGTGCCCGGCCACAATCGACGACTGCCCTGACAGGGAGTACAACAGAGAACCCCTGAGGGAGCAGGAGATCAGTGGAATGCAGACCCCAAATTCGCATAAAAAGACCATACTTAATGGTCTGACTGAGACTAGAGGAATCCCGGCGGTCATGGTCCCCAAACCTTCTGTTGGCACAGGACAGGAACCATCCCCGATGACAACTCATCAGACATGAAAGGGACTGGACAGTAGGTAGGTGAGAGATGCTGATGAAGAGTGAGCTAATTATATCAAGTGGTCACTTGAGACTGTGTTGGCATCTCCTGTCTGGAGGGGGGATGGGAGGATAGAGAGAGTTGGAAGCTGGCAAAGTTGTCACGAAAGGAGAGACTGGAAGGGCTGACTCATTAGGGGGAGAGCAAGTGGGAGTACGGAGTAAGGTGTATATAAACTTATATGTGACAGTCTGACTTGATTAGTAAACGTTCACTTGAAGCTCAATAAAAGTTAAAAAAAAAAAAAAAGTCCAGACTTAATGGTCTGACTGAGACTAGAAGGACCCCAGAGGTCACAGTCCCCAGACCTTCTGTTAGCCTAAGACAGGAACCATTCCTAAAGCCAACTTTTCAGACAGATTGACCTGGACTGTGGGATAGAAAATGATACTGGTGAAGAGTGAGTTTCTTGGATCAAGTAGACACATGAGACTATGTGGGCAGCTCCTGCCTGGAGAAGAGAGGGCAGAGGGGGTCAGAAGCTGGCTGAATGGACACGAAAATAGAGAGTGGAGGGAAGGAGTGTGGTGTCTCCTTAGAGGGAGAGCAACTAGGAGTATATAGCAAGGTGTATATAAATTTTTGCTTGAGAGACTGACTTGACTTGTAAACTTTCGCTTAAAGCAGAATAAAAATTAAAAAAAAAAAAAAGGATGTACAACGTTTTCTTTATAAACTATATTATGCCCATTGAGGTAGATGTCCCCGGAGACCATGGTCCCCAGCCCTCAGCCCAGTAATTCGGTCCCTTAGGGAGTTTGGATGTGTCTGTGAAGCTTCCATGACCTTGCCTTGGTCAAGTTGTGCCGACTTCCCCAGTATTGTGTACTCTCCTACCCTTCACCAAAGTTACCACTGGTCTGTTGTCTCCTTAGTGTTGATAAAATCTATTGCAAAGATTAGTTTACAGGATTGGGCTGGCTAGGCAAGTCTGAAATCCTTAGAGTGGGTCATCCAGAAGGGCAGGCTGGAAACTCTTGGACTTTGCATTCCACAGATGAAATTTCTTCTTCCTCAGGGAAGACTTGGTTTGCTCTTAAGGCCTGATTGGATCAGGCCTATCCAGATTGTCTAGAAAAATCTTCCAACTGATTATGGGCTTGGATCCCAACTACAAAATACCTTCACAGCAACACCAAGATTAGTGTTGATTGAATTAACTGGTTTTTTTTAATGTGGTAACCAAATTAACACATAAAAGTGACTATCACAAGTACCAGTCAGAAATGAGGGTGGAGAGAGAGAATGGGGTCAAATCCTCTGAGTTTTTAGTACAGGGTTTCCCAAAGCATGAGACTAATGCCAGTATAAGTATGTGCAGAGAGGGCACATGGGCAGACTTTAGCCGGTGCCAAGCATGGCATTACAGTAACAACAAGTATGTCATGGAAAAGCGATTCCCCTTTATAGTCACCTTCAGTCCTCCCGACTAACTGGGGGAGAAAGTCTCAGTTTGGTGCTCTATGATTTTTAACACCTGTAGCCTTTGCTGATAACCTCCCTTTTTTTTTTTTTTTTTATTTAACAGAATGAGCAGAAGCTGGCAGGCAACAGTATATGACAGTATTTAATAATATTTTTGTTGCATTTATGCATTTACTTATTCATTTTTGTTGTATTTATGTTTACATTACTTTTCTATTTATGGCAAGTGATCCTGGTTTTCCATTTATGGTAGTTACATGTTTTTTAAGTATTTTTAAAGTGTGCTGATGTAAAGAAAAATCTTACATAAATAACAGGAAGGTGGTATTTGGATACAGCAAAAATCACAAGGCGAATCCAGGCATGACTGAGGCTTAAGAAGCACAATTACAGGCCATGAGGAATGATTTAAGATGATTCAAGAAATGTTCATAATTGTTGAAGCCAAATAATGGTAAGTAGAGGTCCATTATACTATGTTTCTTTACTGTTGTTATGTTAGAAGACATCTATAATAAAAAACTAATTTTAAAAATGTATATATAAAGCTGGTAGGATGAAAAGGATGAACCAAGATGGGAAAACATTAATGGCAAGGAGACCCAGTAAGTTTATGATTACTTTCTCAGGGAGTCAAATTCCTGTTATCGTCCCTTATTCCAGAATTCTCCAACTGGATGTGACTTTAGTAGATGTCTGTTAGGATCCAAGGAGGGAAATTGGGCTCATCGTGAACCCCCTTTAGGTCTGGAATTTCATTTTTCCAGAGCTAAAGCAAGATAGGTCAGTTCATTGACACAGGTTCCAGCCTACCCATTTTCCCAGTAGACATTCTATCAGTAAGTACTCAGCCCAAAAATTTTTGGGCTGAAGGGAAGACTAGATTTTTAAAAATTTTTCTCTTTCTCTCTTCAACCCTACCCACTACTGAAACTAGAAGGTAAGGTCTCAAAGGGCAACAGTGGTATTTGAACATCTTTGTGTCTCCTTCCATCCCTGCTACCCTTTCCCACATGCCTAAGGGGGACCTCTGAATACCAATAGGTCAGATCCAGTGGTTGAAGCTCAAGGAATCAAGCACTGACAGATGCTAGACTGATCCTGGTTAGCATGGGGTTCAGGATTTCTCGCCTTCAAGAGTAACAGTAACCCAGCTTGCCCGCTGGTGGGCCAACTGCACAGAGAAACAGACTAGAACTTCCTGGTCTGATACGGAGCTTAAAGGGATGAGCTGAGCAAGGACCCCATCCTTCTATGACTCAGGAATTGAACTGAGCATACCTCTGGCCCTTGCCCTGTAAGAACTCAGTGCTATCAAACCCTTCAAGCCACAAGTTACCATGAGGAGCAAGAGAACTAAGAGGGAAGTTCTGCTAAAGGTTTGGATTCTGTGCGTGTGAGCGTCTGGGAGCCAGTTGCAACCCCTCAGTGGCCTGGAGAGCAGAATGACAGAATGAGGCCTGCAGTCTCCTGACAGTTCCATCTCTCTCCCTAAAAGGAAGAAGAGGGAAATAAGAAACAAGTGGCAAAGCTTCCCAGATTTAGAAAGTAAAAAATAGCCGATACGGAATCTGCAATGGCTCGGTCACTGGGAATTCTGGTCCTGGCCCGAGCCCTGCTCCATCTGCATCTGGAGTCGCCCTCAGAGGCCAACCCAGAGGGAAAAACAGGATGGAGCCACCTGAACCCAGAGCACTTGAGGTAGTCAGAGAGTTGAGTCCACAGAGTCAAGAGCAAGGGGTGAAAGAGGCTCCCAAACTTCAGGGGCAAAGCTTAGAGGCAAAGCAAGAAATATAGCAAGGACTGATGATGAGGTGGGCCAAGGTCAAATTCAACTGTGGGTGTGCCAGAGGTTGGCCAGGAATGAACTCGGGAGGGAAGCCTGTCTGTTGTGCAGGTGTGCCCCACACACATGCCTAGGCAGGCTTCCCTGACAGACCTCAGCAGGCCTTGTGGTCCACACCACAACACACTCTGGAAGGCCCAGAACACCCTCTTCATGCATGCTGGCTATTTTCCATGATACCCCCATGCTGATTTTGTTCCTCTAATATTTTTGTAAAATATTTTATTTTTGTTGTTGAAAATATACACAGTAGGACATAATACCAGTTCAACAATTTCTACATGTACAGGTCAGTGATACTGATTACATTCTTCAAGTTGGGCAACTATTCTCACCCTTCGTTTCCAAATTGCTCCTCCCTCATTAACATAAACTCACTGCCCCCTAAGGTTCCTATCTATCCTTTTGAGTTGCTATTGTCAAGTTGATCTCATATAAATAATTATTTAAAAGAGCACAATGCTTAAGGCAGACATTCTTTACTAATTAAGTTAACCACTGTTTGGTTGTTCCTCTAATATTTTGCAAATCAGTTATATACTTTGCCTCTCTAATAATAATAACCAGTGATAAATAGCATTTACTGAACGCTTATTACAAAGGAATTACATCATATAGAGGGAGTAAGGTGGAAATTAACTACACTCACCACAACCCTTGAATCCCTTTAATTAATTGCCAGCAAAGTACCTTACGTATGACTTAGCGTACACAAACCCATGCAGTCATTCTCAGGCAAACTGAAGCTTTGGAACCGCCAAGGTGTATCTCATTGGAAGGATCAAAAGGAATGTGTGCATGCAGAAGTCTGGGCATTCATACCATCGTGCCTTTACAATCACTCTGAAATACCCCTAATGGGGAGGAGAGGGGAGCAGTGGAAAATTCCTGCTGACCTGCAGGTTTTAATGGATTCTCTTTTTTTTAATATTAAGGTACTCCCCAAAGCCTGACAATAGAGAAACTGTCATCAGCCAATACCCCAACACACACACACACACACACACACAAAGTGCCAGACCCCAGGGCAATGCCAACCCCAGCATCTTCCAAGCGGAGCAGCATTCACAGTCTGAAAGAAGGCTGGGACCTGATTGTCACACCAGGATGAGTTCTCTGTAGTACAAACCAAACAGCCTATTGACAGGCAGCTGCAGTGTGAACCCTAAAAGAAGTCTCATCAGCCTTGGAAGCAGGGCAAAAATCACATCTCCCCAAGTCTTCTGGGGAAGAGTGATACAGTGAAATCCTCATCTTTGATTTTTTCTGGGGAACCCAACATTGTAAAAGGAGCCCTGGTGGTACAATGGCTAAGCACTCGGCTGCTAACTGCAAGGGTGGTGCTTTGAACCCACCCAGTGGCTCCGTGGGAGAAAGACCTGGCGATCTGCTCCTTAAAGATTAGAGCCAAGAAAACCCTATGGAGCAGTTCTACTCTGTCTCATGGGGTCGCTATGAGTCAGAATCGACTCGATGGCACCTAACAACAGCAACAACAGTGTTGAAAACTGGTTATCACATAAATAGACCACAGAGAGAAGGGAACCCTGAGGATTTCACCTTTTTCTGTGTTGTCACTTATTATACTTAAATATATGTAACTGTGTAGCAACCAAAAGGAATTAAGTAGAGCAACATGTATCCACATGAATGAATCTCAAAAAACGAGAAACAACATATGATGGTGAGTAAAAAAAACAGCAAGATGTGGGATATGCACAGAATTGGTGTTTATGTAAAGTGTGAAAAATGCGAAACAACACAGCTTGCATAATTGTTTATGGATCTATATATCTGCAGTAAAAATAAGCAAGAGAATAAACCAGTTGCCTTCGAGTCAATTCCAACTCATAGCAACCCTATAGGACAGAGTGTAAGGTTTCCAAGGCTGAAATCTTCACGGAAGCAGATTGCCACATCTTTGTGCCTCTGAGCTGCTGTTGAGTGTGAATCAAGAACCTTTGGGTTAGCAGCCAATTACTTTAAGCACTGTGCCCCCAGGGTAACTTTGCATGAGAATGATAACCCTAAATTTCCACTGAGAAAGAAAGGAGGAGAATGAGATCACAAGATACTTCAATTGTACTAGTAATGTTTTATTTCTTAAGCTGGATAGTGGTATATGGGTGTTTATTAGATTATTACTGTACTTTTTCCTATGCCTGTAATGTTTCTTACTAAAAGAAAGAGGAAAAACGTGAAGACTTTATATCTAATCTTTGGTAGCACAAACAGTTTGCACTTTGAACCTACCCAGCTGTACCACAGAAGAAAGTCCTGGCAATGTGCTTCCATAAAGATTAAAACAACAACAACAAATGAAACCTGTTGCCATTGAGCTGATTCTGACTCATAGCAACCTTATAGGACAGAGTAGAACTGCCCCATAGTGTTTCCGAGGAGTGGCTGGTGGATTCCAACTGCCGACCTTTTGGTTAGCAGCCAAGCCCTTAACCACTGCACCACCAGGACTTCCTATAAAGATTACAGACAAGAAAACACTACGGAGCAATTCTACTCTGTTACACAGTATCGTCAGAATTGACTTGATGGTAACGTGTTAGTTTTGGGGGAGGGATTTTATATCCACTGTTATGTTAGTGGACATATTCGTTGTTCAGAGATTAAGCCAAATGGTTCATGTTTTAGGAGAACTGGGTCCCTAAGATTATCCTAACGTGTGTCTGTGATGTCTTCTGGTACCATTTTCAGACACTGTGCTGCACACCTCACATGTGTCAGCTAACCCTCACTAAAGTCAAACGGGGTACATGGTACAAATAAATAAACAGAGACCCAGGTTAGATAGCTTGCCTAAGCGCATAGTCATTACCTGGTGGCTATAATCCTCTGAATTTGTTTTTTCTCAATTTCCAAAAGGTAATGTGAAGAAGGAGCCTTGGTTGCTCAGTGGTTAGTGTTTGGCTGCTAACTGAAAGGTTGGTGATTTGAGCCCACCGGCCACTCTGAGGGAGAAAGATGTGACAGTCAGCTTCTGTAAAGATTACAATCTTGGAAACCCTATGGGCCAGTTCTACTCCGTCCTGTAGGGTCGGAATGAGTCAGAATCCACTCAATGGCAAAAGGTTTGGTTTGGTTTTTGATTTAATGTTGTGAAGACCTGTGGTAATGTAGAACCTTGTATCTAGAAGAATAGGGCAAAGCACGAGGTAAAGTATACGTAAGCTCTAGCAGGTAAGAAGTACTGTGCTTTCAAAGGAGTGTCATTGCTTGAAGTCTGGCTCTAAGGCCCGCAATCCTTTCCCTCTTTTTAATTGACATTTGATTGTCTGCAGTCAGATTCCTTTCAACCCCTGTGCCTGCGGCCCCTGATCTTGGGGGACTAGTGGGGTTAGACCTGTCTTTTCTTAGATTTCCACTGACTTCTCATTAAGCTGTTTTTCCTTGTGACAATGGGCTTGATTGCACATCTTGCTCTGTTTCCCTCTCTGTGTGCATACTCGGGCAATCAGAATGCCTTTCTCCCATTATCGTTGGTGGGGAAATAAAGAATCCAGCTCTCGATATTAACATGGGCAAAATTAGATCAACAGAATGTGTGGTGTTGAGACAGCAGACACCCTGCAAAGGAACACGGCTCGCTCGCGGTGGGGGCTTACACTGTTTTGTGGCCTGTTTGTGTTGCTGTGCAGTTGTAATGGAAAACGAATAAAAATAAAAATCCCGGGGCCTGTTTTGGCCAGCGCCTCGGAAGTTAATCCCACTGCCTGGCTGCACACCAGCTCAGGTCCCTGTGTTCTGCTGGTGGGGCCTCCTCCTGCACTTCTCCTAGATGTCACTTTCTGGCCCACCGGCACCTGTGCAGTGAATGGAACAGCTGTTCCTTCCCTTTTGGGGAGGCCACATCTCAGTGGGCTCAGGAGGATCAGCTCTCCCTTGGCCACAGTGGGGAGGAGGGACAGATCTGGCACCAAGAAATCAACCTGGTCCACAGGCCACTCAAGGAGGTATTTGCTACAACCAAGATCCGCGTGTGTGTGGGTCTCAGAGTGCTTGTATGCAGTCCGAGGGGCACACTCTGAGCACTAGAAGGTTCTCAGGGATGGTCTAGTTTCCTTCCAAAGATCTGTGCCCATATTCCCTCCATTTGTTTTGTTTAACGTTTTGTCATGCAAATTAAAAAGTTCTCCTTATCTGAAGTACCTGGACATTTCTGTCCCCTCCACACCTATAAATATGCTTGTGTTACATATTTGCATTGTTTTATGGGGTTTTCTTTTTTCAGTGCTTAACTCTCTTCCCCACATGAAAACTTACTGCATTTCATGGTTTGGGGAATGGATCCAAGCTCATTCTTCTCCATACAGATGATCTACTTTTTCCAAAAATATTTGTTGAATCTAACCAAAAATCAGACCCGTTGCCGTTGAGTAGATTCCGACTCATAGCGACCCTATAGGACAGAGTAGAACTGCCCCCTAGGGTTTCCAAAGAGTGGCTTGTAGATTCGAACTGCCTGCTGACCTTTTGGTTAGCAGCTGAGCTCTTAACCACTGCAGCACAAGGGCTGTGTTTGTTGAATAGTGATTTCTAATGTTATAACTTTGACAAATGATATTCTCTCTGAGAATAAGTTTTCTATATCTGGGAAAGCAGGAATGATAGCAATACCTACCAGACTGGCCGGTACAGACGGAATGAGACACTGCACAGAAGTGCCCAGCCTAGTGCATGCACAGCAAGCAAGCAGTGTGCCCTTCCTTTTATCCGCATCCTCCTATTTTTTCTAGAACCCTTTCATGTACCATTGAAATGGAGACTGACTGCAACGATCCCATGATTGTCTGCCCCAGGTTTTCTATTAGGAAGCTACTCAGTGGAAAGGTCAAAGCCAGGAGAAGATGTAGGGACTGAAGCCATTTTCCTTGAAGAGACTCGTTGTGACACATCCACTTTCTTCCCTTTCGGATGCTGTTTCTGCCCAGGCCAGAGAATCCACTTGCAGGATGTTCTCTGTGGACTCAAAATGCTTTCCTCCCCAAGGGGCTGTGTCAGATCTTTAGGGGCAATCTGGTTTTTGAGGACAGAGCTGTGGGGGGTGGGGTGGGGTGGAGGGGGCAGGAGTTGGCAGTGGGTTCGCTGCATTCCAGGAAGAGGGAGGACTCTGCTCTCTGATGAGTCACGGAGGAGAAACGTCTAATGTTTGCAACCATCTCCAGCCAACCCAGCTTTCTTGTGCTCCACCCATCCCCCCATCCCTGCAGATTGGACGCACCTGAGGAAATACAAATGTTAAGATTGAAGGAAAGCAGCTAAGAGAAGGACAGTTGTCTTGTTCCTCTGGGCTTCAGCGAGTGAGGCACAGGGCAGGGCCCTACTATGGGTGCCAAAACAAAGAAACAAAAACCCATTGCTGTCGAGTCATTTCCAACTCATAGCTACCCTATAGGACAGAGTAGAACTGCTCCATAGGGTTTCCAAGGAGTGGCTGGTGGATTTGAACTGCCAAACTTGCAGTTAGTAGCCAAGTACTTAACCACTGTGCCATCAGGGCTCCACATATGTCCCCAAATCAGGACAGATTCTAGGTGGTGCACAGGGCATGAGGACTGAGGGAAAGAGCAGAGTTGCCATGGGGACTGGGCAGGAAGGGGCCCTGCGTGAGAACCCTTCCAGTCAACCCCTAGTCTGCAGAGAGTGTGAGATAGTGTGGGAGATGGGAGCAGAGGGGATGACAGCAAAGAAACCAGCACAGGGAATGAGGGGAAGCCTTGAGACCGATAGAAGATGGGACATCATCTTTTAGGGGAAAATGAGGCTGAGCGGCTGGTGAGGGACGGAACGGGGGAGGTGTGCTGGGAGAGCACCAACTGCTGGAGCCAGACGGGCTCAGGATGCAGCCTCCAGATGGAGCGGCTCAGCATGTCAGACCCCTTCACTCAGGATACACGGTGTCCCCTCCCTCCCCCCTCCAGCATCAGGAGGGGATCACAAGGTGACTTGGGAGGACAGCCAATCTCCTGGCATCTTTCGTGACCTATCAGGTAACTACAGCAGGATCACAATAGGAGACCCAAACATGCCTTCACCCTTCCCCTGTTCTTTTTCTATTGTGGGACATCAAGGGAGCAACTGGTCAGCCAGGAACAAAGGTCCTATTCTAGGAATTTGCCCACTGCAAACCTATCCTCCGTATTCACAGTCCCTGGGTGTCGGCCAGGCTGAAACCCTACCTGCTCCCTGTGGCTTCCACCACTGCTGGAGCAACACCCTGGCACCCGGCAGGAAGGAAGGGTCCTGAGCAACTTGTCATTTAAAGTTAAAATCCGGTCCCATCAGTGCTTGTTTTTTCTCCTGGGCTCACAGGGCTGTGTCTTCCCAGCATGTTAACCATTTCACTGGTTAGGATCTAAGCACCTCGGGGTGGGGGTGGGGGGCTGAGGGGTGGGAAGCAAGCAGGGCTTTAAACTGGTTCACCCGGTTTGGAACCCCTGCTGAGAATTTGCATTTCTCACAAGTTCCCAGGCGGTGCTAATGCTGCTGGCTAGGGACCAATTCTGAGAACCACCAGTAGAGTAGTGGGTCTCACAATTTATCATGCATCACTATGAGTCGGAATCGACTTGTCAGCAGTTGGTTTTGGGTTTAAGAATCACCTGGGGACCTTGTTAAACTGTAGATTCTGATTCCGTATACCCTGGGGTGGAAATGCAAATTCTCAGCAGGAATTTCAAACTGGAATGAACCAGTTCAAAGCCCTGGAAGGAAGGCAGTGAAGAACTTTTGAAATCTTTCCACAAAAAAAAAAAAAAAAATCAAAGAACAAACCGACTGGAGGGAAAAATAGCTGCTATATTTAAACTACATTATCCCATCAGGGAGCTCTGGTTTTGAAAATCATTCCACAGTACTTTGTTTGGCACTGTTGTATAGGTTTCGTTTTTTGCTTTTTTTTTTTTTTTTTAGATGGAGTTATCATAACTTGGCAACTTTTTTTTTTTTTTTTTTTTTCAGAGCAGTAATTGCAAAGGGAGGTCTGGGCTTCGTTAACTTAGTGAGCACCTGCTACATGCCAGGCATTGTGCTAGGCACCGGGACACACCATAAATAAGGAATACTCAAGCAACTCAGTGCATGTAATGACCATGCATCATTCAATAACTTTTATTGTGGTAGAAATATATATAACAAAACTTTGCCAACTGAACATTTTTTACGCGTGCAATTCAGTGATACTGGTTATGTTCATTCCTGTTTTGCAACCACCATCCCTATCCGTTTCCAAATTATTCTACCACCACTGATAGAAACTCAGTGCCCCCTAACCAAGGACTCTACCTTTACCTCTTCCTCCTACCCCTGGTAACTGCTAACAAACTTTGGTCTCTATGTAGTTATTGTTGTTAGGTGCCATCCAATTGGTTTCAGCTCATAGTGACCCTAGGTACAACAGAGTGAAACACTGCCCAGTCCTATGCCATCCTCACAATCATTGTTATGCTTCAGCCCATTGTTGCAGCCACTGTGTCAACCCATCCTGTTGAGAGTCTTCCTCTGTTTCATTGACCCTCTACTTTGACCAAGCATGAGGTCCTTCTCCAGGGACTGGTTCCTCCTAATAACATGTCCAAAGTATGTGAGACGAAGTCTTGCCATCCTTGCTTCTGAGGAGCATTCTGGCTGTAACTTCTGCCAAGATAGATTTGCCTGTTTCATATATGTGGGATCATATCATACAATATTTGTCCTTTTGTGACTGACTGACTTAACTCATAATAATGTTTTCAAGCTTCATTTGTGTTGTAGCATATACCAGAACTTTATTTCTTTTTATGACAGAGTAATTTTCCATTGTATGTATATACCACATTTTGTTTATCCATTCGTCTGTCGATGAACATTTAGGTTTTGCCCACACTTTGGCTATTGTGAACATTGATGTACAAGTTTCTGTTTGTGTTCCTGCTTTCAATTCTTTGGGGTATATACCTAGGATTGGGATTGCTGGATCATATGGGAGTTTTATGTTTATTTTTGAGGATCCACCATTCAATAACTTTTGGTTGTGTGCCTTCTAAGTGTATATGATCTCTGTTCTCCTGGAGTTTATCATCTGCTGGCAAAAGACAGTAAACAAGTGACTTAAAATGATAAATACTATGAAAGAGGTAGAGGGTACTATTTCAGTGTGCGTTAGCTCATTTGCTGTTCCTTCTGCCCCAAATGCTGCTTTGCTCAGCTCTTCGAATATTCAAAGAGCTGTGTATTATTCATGCTTATTTCTTCCCAGGCCTCCACCAGTCACTCTCCCAGGTGAGCCCATGACGCAGTCAAGTGGAGATGTCAGGTAGGCATTTGGGTAGATGAGTCTGGAATGTGTGTTTTATAGACATTTAGATGATGGCTAAAGCAATGGGCCTAAGAAGGGAGCAGGAGAAGGAAGAATGCTAGTGCTGAGCCCAGGGACACTCCACTTTTAAAATTTGAGTAGAAGAGGGGGAGGTACCTGCAGAGAAGCCTGGAAAGAATCACCCAGAGAAGTAGAAGGAACACTTAAGCTATAATATTAATAGTTGAGTAATAAGGAGCCCTAATGGCACAGTGGTTGAAGCGCTAGGCTGCCAACTAAAAGGTTGGTGGCTCCATCCCACCCACTCCATGGGAGAAAGATGTGGCAGTCAGCTTCCATAGATTTACAACCTTGGAAACCATATGGGGCAGTTCTACTCTGTTCTATAAAGTCGTTATGAGTTGGAATCGACTTAAGGCAGTGGGTTTGGTTTTTTGTTTTTTATACAAACTGCTGTGTGAGACACAGAAAAAGGAGCAACTAATTTCTGGAATGGTGGAGATGGAAGTGTTGGAGAGGGCCATTAACAGAAAAGCCTTCTAAGATGGAGTGGAATTTGAGCTTCCATTTTGAAGGACCAATAGTTCACCAGCCAGATCCAAGTAGAAGGAACAGCCTGGGCAAAGGTAGAGAGGAAGGGATAATGGCTCATTGTGGCAGGAGTTTAGACTTAGATGGAGGTTATAGGGGGTATATGGTGGATGAAATTGAAAACTGCAACGGAAGAATTTAGGGCATCTCCAAACAAAAGTTTCCGGTGTTTGTGATTCCTCCATACCAGAGCAGGTTTTTTTTTTTTTTTTCAAAAAAATTTTTTTTTAATTTGGGTTGTCTTAGTTATCTAGTGCTGCTATAAACAGGCAGATAAAACTGCAGGTAAGCTGGTAGCTCAAGTCCCAAGAAGCAAAGGTCAGATGAACAGGAGCCAGTTGCAGGATCCAGAGTGAGGAAAAGCTCACAAGCCTTGTCAGAATGTCCACTTATATCTAATGCAGACCACATGGCCAAGGAAACTCCGTTTTGATTGATTGGCTACTCACAGCACATCCCGTCGTGGAGGTGATCACGTTATATCAAATCTCATCATGGAATTTATCACAACATCATGTGACTGCCAAACCCCTGAGAACCATGGCCCAGCCAAGTTGACACATAACCTTAACCATCACAGTCCACCCCTTGTCAACTTGGTACCTGTAAACATCTCATTAAACCATACATAACCTTTCAATAAAAACAATTATAAAGTCATACTTGCACCTAACACGATACGGCAAACACACATACAACCAAAAATGCACTAGCCGTGTTAGCATCTTATATTTTGTAAGTGAAAAAAACAAAAATATTTGTTGCGCACATGCAAAGCAGAAGTACTCCTAATAATTACAGACAGTCCTCATTTCTGCAACTGGTCACATGGTCGTAACTGGTATTTAGAACTACCTTCTTTCAAAAAAAAAAAAAAATTTTTTTTTTTTTTCTTTCACCACCCATTTTGTATTCCCTTTGCCCTCAGCAAGCACTTCAGCTGGTCATGGTTCTTTGCCTGATGGGGTGACCCAAACCTTCATTCCTGAAGGATCTGAGCCATTAGTAGTCATGTCAGAATTGGGTTGCTGTGAATTTTCCATTGGCTTTAATCACAAGGCATGGTAGTACTAAGATATGCCCTAAGGGGTCTCCTGCATTCCAGACATATTCTTCTTTAACTCCATTATGTAATATCAACTTGATTTCCTCTTCATAATCAGGATAGTCACATCAGCCAATATGGTAACTCCCCTTTTTGCCTGTTGATCCAGAGGCATAAGTAGCCTGAAGTGGCCAAGTGGCATTCTTAGCTTCCAGTTCGATGGAATTAGTGATGTGTCTCCAGTTGGGAGCATTCTTCCCTTTAGAACTAAGACCTCTAGACACACAGAGCTTAAGGTCATGGGGACAGAAAGCAAAAATCTTTTGAGTGGGTGATTAAGAGTAATAGTGAGTGGTACCACTCCCATTTCCACCCCTTGATTCCTGGACTATGATCCTGGCTATGGTAGAAATAGCACTATATATTGGATGCTGATTTAGAGCATGTGCAGCCTCCTGGAGAACATTGCCTCAACCCTGCAAGGTATTGCCACCTAGCTGGTGCCATACTTGTGTCTTTAGAAGGCAATTGCATTGTTCTTTCAAGCCAGCTGCTTCAGAATGATGGGGAACATGGTAAGACCAGTGAATTCCATGACCATAGGCTCATTGCTGTACGTCATTTGCTGTGAAGTGAGTCCCTTTATCTGAGGTGATGCTGTGTGGGATACCACAATGGTGGATAAGGCATTCTGTAAGTTCACGGATGGTAGTTTTGGCAGAAGCATTGCATGCAGGGAAGGCAAATCCATATCCAGAGTGTCTAATCCAGTAAGAAAAAACACTGCCCTTTCCATGATGGAAGTGGTTCAATGTAATCAACTTGCCACCAGGTTGCTGGCTGATCATCTTGAGGGATGGTGCCATATCAGGGACTCAGTGTTGGTCTCTGCTGCTGGCACATTACTTTCCATCTCCCAGTCTTCACCTATGGCCTCATGGGGAGTTCTTTATGGTCAGTTGACTGAGGAAGAGAAAGCTCGTGCCTCGTTTACAGATGGTTTTGCACAATATGCAGGCCCCACTGAAAAGTGGACAGCAATAGCATTACAACACCTTTCTGGGACTTCCCTGAAGGATGGTGGTGAAGGGAAATCCTCTCAATGGGCAGCACTTTGAGCAGTTCACCTGGTGATCCACTTTGCTTGGAAGGAGAAATGGCCATATGTGTGATTGTATACTGGTTCGTGGGCTGTGGCCGATGGTTTGGCTGGATGGTCAGGGACATGACTGGAAAATTGGAGACAGGAGGTATGGGGAAGAGGTATGTGGATAAACCTCTCAGAATGGACCAAAGAAGTGAAGATATTTGTGTCTCATGTGAATGTTCACCAAAAGATGACCTTTGCAGAGGGGAATTTTAACAATCAAATGGATAGGATGACACATTCAATCAAGTGGATAAGACAATGGAGTGCTCCTGTGCACATCAGCTTTCAGTCAGACAACACTCAGCTCATGATGGGTAGCTCAGGCAGCATGGCGATTTGGTGTCCCATGATTAAGTGTTCAGTCTCTACTAAGACCCAGTAACAAGCCAAAAGCTGTTTCTCAAAAGGAGAGTAGTTATCTGCAGAGGATGGAAGGGCTTTGCTCCAAAATCCTAAGGGTCTGCACTGCATTTCACCAATAGGGGCCTGCCGAGGACTCCAAACAGCATCTCTATCTGCCACTGACACTTCAAGCACCATTGGATCAACCAGATCATCTGGCCCAAGGGGCAGAGAGGCTTGCACGGCAACCTGAACCTGTTGCAGAGTCTTCTCTTGTTCCAGGCCCCCCTCAAACTAGCAGCCTTTTGAGTCACTTGATGAATAGGCTGGAGTGGTACACCCAAATGAGGAATATGATGCTTCCAAAATCTAAAGAGGCCCACTAGGCATTATGCCTCCTTATTAATTTTGGGAGGAGCCAGATGCAATAACTTATTCACTTTAGAAGGAATATCTCACATGCCCTACACCACTGACCCCTAGAAATTTCACTGAAGTGGAAGGCTCCTGAATTTTTGTGGGATTAATTTCCCACCCTCTAGCATGCAAATGTTTTACTAATAAGTCCACAGTCATTGACACTTCTTCCTTTCTAGGGCCAATCAGGATAATTTCATCAATGTAATGGACCAGTATGACATCTTGTGGGGAAAGGCAATCAAGGTCCCTGCAGACTAAATTATGCCATAGGGCTGGAGAGTTGACGTAGCACTGAGGTAGGCAACTGAAGATGTATTGCTGGCCTTGCTAGCTGAAGGCAAACTGCTTCTGATGATCCTTCAAAACAGGTATGGAGAAAAAGGCATTAGCTAGATCAATAGCTGCATCCCAGGTACCCAGAAATGTATTAATTTGCTCAAGCAATGAAACTACATCTGGAATACCAGCTGTGATTAGAGTCACCACCTGGTTAAGTTTTCAGTAATCCACTGTCAATTTTCCAAGATCCGTTTTTGGCACAGGCTAAATAGGCAAGTTTAATGGAGATGTGGTGGGAATCACAACTGCTGCATCGTTCAAGTCCTTAATGGTGGCAGTAATCTTCGCAATCTCTCCAGGAATGTGGTATTGCTTTTGGTTTACTATTTTCCTAGATAGGGGCAGTTCTAATGGCTTCCACTTGGCCTTTCCTACCATGATAACCCCCACTCCATTTGTCAGGGATCCATTTGTGGGGTTTCGGCCGGTTGCTGAGTATATCTATTCCAATTATACATTCCTGAACTGGGAAGCTCACTACAGGATGAGTTTGGGAACACACTGGACCTACTGTGAGATGGACATGAGTTAAGACTCCATTAACAACGTGGCCTCCATATGCCCCCACTCTGACTGGTGGGCCAAAGTGACATTTTGGGTCTCCTGGAATTAGTGTCAATTCAGAGCCAGTATCCAGTAATCCCTGAAAAGTCTGATTATTTCCTTTTTCCCAATGAACAGTCGCCTTGTAAAAGGCCATAGATCTCTTTGGGGAAGGTTGGGAGAAAGATTAAACATTTTTGTGGTGTATTAGTCCTTCCTCAGGGGGACCTGGCCTCCCCTTCATTCAAGGGATCGTGGGTCTTTAAACTCCCTGAAGTCTAGGAATTGGTTGAGGGACTGCGACTCTCTATTCTGGCAATTCAAGTTAGACTGCTGTTCACTTGACCTAGAATTCATCTGCTTTTACGGATCAAGTAAATATTTAGAAATCCTATCTGTTTCACTCCTGGGGACACCATGACTAAGTAGCCAACGCCGTAAGTCCATAGGAGGCAGACTATTCTGATTACTGCCTTGACTCTGCTGTCCATTACGATAACCATGCCCACCTTGTCTTTATCAATTGAGCGTTGCCCTTGGCTCCTACTACCACAGGGTCCAGTCAGCCCCATTGTAGTTAAGCGTCTTAATTCAGTTAAGGCAGTTCCTACTGTCAAATCCGACTGACATAAAATAGCTATCACAGCAGTTTTTAAGGATGCTGGGGCTCCCCTCACAAATTTGTTCCTCACGGTTGTGGTGAAAGGTGTGTCCTCTTGGGCACTCCATGTGTGGGTCTGTGGGTCTAACCTGATAAATCCACTTTAGCATGCCAATTTCCCTAAGCCTTTAGATACCTTCTTCTATAGTATACCAAGGCAGGTGTGGTACTTTGACTTGATTTAGTGTAGGCCACCACATAATCCATGCTTCAAAAATCTAACCAAATAAACTATTAGATCCTTTCCCAACTTCTTGAGCTGAAACACTGAGTGAAGAATCTGTGCTTAGTGGGCCCATAACAATAAACTCAGACTGATCCATCTTTATGTTCCTTGCATCATTATCCCACACCCTTAAGAGCCATTCCCACACATTTCCCCCAAGTTTGTTTGTATATAATTTTAGAAAAGTCAAGCAGTTGTTTTGGATTGTAGCTTACCTAGAATTCATCCACCTGTACAGATCAAGTAAACATTTAGTAGATTTCCTATCACACTTTGTACTTCACCATTTGGGGCTCCTTGGGACTTAAGCCTATTTATAGGTCTAGAAGTCAGAATGGGGGGGGGGTTTGAGAACCTTCAGCATTGTCTTGTAAAGCATCTGCCTCAGGTGATCCCCATGCAATGACTCAGACAAAAACTCTTTAGACACAGCTGGGTGGGGTTAATCTTAATAGATGGGGGTGGAGGGGCTAATGGTTTTACTGGGGAGGGTGGTTTAGCAGATAAACACGGGGTAATCTCTTCAGACGGGAGTGAGAGAGCTGGTTCTTTTGGCAGGAGTGATTCAATGGAATTTAGGGGCTCAGTGTCTTCGGCTTCTTGATTATCTGCTCATATGTCCCCATCCCAAGTTTCAAGATCCCATTTCTTCCCAGTTAGTGCCCTCATTTTGACTTAAGATACTTCTGAAGGTTGGCAATTGAATTGGCATTATAATTCAGGCATTCTTAGGATAAGACTCTGGGTTTGGTTTTCGGCAATAGCAGCTCTGTTACTACAAGAAATAAGGCTTTCTTTCAAGGCACAAGTAGAAACTTTGAGGTCATTTATGTGGCACTTGAGCTTTGACTCTGAAGCTCTGAGTTCATCTCTTTTTTTCACCAGTTTGTTTAGCAAAAGTAGGACCAACCAACCAGCTTCCTTATACTTTTCATTATGACAGAATTGTAGAAAGGTATCACATGCAATCACCAGACCCTTGCCTTTCACCAATACCTGATAGTGGTGATATTTTATGTATTTCTATTGCCACCCTCGCCATGGATTAGAAATGTCCTCTTTACTAGTGGAAGCAGAGACATCAGCATGTTGAAATTAAGACTAACCATATTTGAGAACCAATTTAGAAAACACATTCTTACAATTTTTTTTTAATTGTAAATATATAGGTAACAAAACATTTGCCATTTCAACAGTCTTCACATATACAGTTCAGTGACATTAAATAAATAAGTTCATCATGTTGTTCAACCATCACCATTAACCATTCTTGAATTTTTTCATCACCCTTAAAAGAAGCTCAGTGTCCCCTAAACATTGTTTCTTCCTTTTCCCCTCCCTCCCGCCTGCCCCTAGTAACCACTAATGTCAGGGTAGATTTTTTACTTTTCTCAGTGAAGTGGACATCCATTATTTTGCTGGCCCAACATTCATTCCCCTTCTGATGACTGCACTATGATTTTCCTTTGGGGCATTGTTTTCCAGGGTCTGGGTCTTTGAATGAAGGCATTAACCCACCCAATCACCTGAGAACTTGTTAGAAATGCAAATTCTTGGGCCCCACCCCAGATCTTAAGAATCAGAATTCGGGAGAGGGTGGTGGTGGTGTT
Source organism: Elephas maximus indicus (assembly GCF_024166365.1). Classification (NCBI taxonomy): domain Eukaryota; kingdom Metazoa; phylum Chordata; class Mammalia; order Proboscidea; family Elephantidae; genus Elephas; species Elephas maximus. The sequence continues at coordinate 8,904,227 of NC_064840.1, forward strand.
GTTAAGTCCTTTATGTCCATGCACAACAAAAGGCTCAGCTATCTGTGTTTTCACAGACCTCTCTCCATTGGAATTAGGTGGTAGATTAAATGGGAGATGTCCAGGGCCATGTTTGCCACCACCTGGAGAGCCTGAAAGTAAAAAGCAAGGGCAATCCAGGCAAGCCAAGAGATGGAGATTCACAGTGACTCTGAGCCTGTGGATCAAGCTGTTCTGAACTGGGAGTCTACTCTCAGTAAGTCCTTTTTTTGCATAAGCTAGTAAATTGGGTTTTTGCTACTTTGCTATCAAAAGAGTAGTTATTAGTGGGGGGGGGAGGCAAATTCTGGAAAAAAGACATTCTGTTGAGTTTGGTAGATTCTCATAAATGTTATAGTTTGTGGGCATGTAGAAAAAGTGGTCACTAGGCACTAGCCTGTGTTCAGTAACACAAGTGATATCAAACTAAGCACACTTGCGTGAAAAGATCCCTTCTTGTTGTTGATAGGTGTGGTCAAGTCAGCTCCGACTCATAGTGACCCTATGTACAACAGAACGAAATACCTCCTGGTCCTCCACCATCCTCACAAATGTTGCTATGTTTGAGCTCACTGTTGCAGCCACTGTGTCAATCCATCTCATTGAGGGTCTTCTTCTTTTTCACTGACCATCTATTTTATCAAACATGAGATCCTTCTCCAGGGACTGATCCCTCCTGATAACATATCCAAAGTATGTGAGATGAAGTCTTGCCATCCTTGCTTCTAAGTATTCTGGCTGTACTTCTTCCAAGATAGATGTGTTCTTTCTTCTGGAAGTCCATAATATATTCAGTATTCTTCACTAACACCATAATTTAAAGGCATCAGTTCTTCTTCAGTCTTCCTTATTCATTGTCCAGCTTTTGCATGCACATGAGGCAATTGAAAATGCCATGACGTGGGTCAGATGCACTTTAGTCCTCAAAGTGACACCTTTGCTTTGTAACACTTTAAAGAGGTCTTTGCAACAGATTTGCCCAATGAAATATGTCCTTCGATTCCTTGACTACTACTTTCATGGGTGTCGAAAACATCCCTAGAATGTAGATTTGGAGACTTGTAGACAATACGAATCTTAGCAAAGAATTTGAGAGAGGCTTCTTATTAAATTCTTAAGAACAGAGGAAAGAAATGTGGGCTGGATAATGGTGTGGTGGGCTAGAATCTGCATAATACCATAAATGACTTTCCTTGGCAATTTAAACAGCACAGGCAAATCTGCCCACTATCCCACTCAACAAGCTTGTGACCAGGAGTGAATGAGACATGGCGGGTGGATGCGAGTCAGCTGGATGGTCTTAGTTCCTGCCTGCCTCTGATGGTGCAAATTAGTGACTTTTCATATCATATGATCCTTAAGGCAAGGTGACTGCATCAAGTGCTCAACCAAAGGGAGAATGAGCTGTTCCAATGCTGTATAATAAAGTATTATGTGTGATTTGGGCTGGGAGAGGGCTGTATTGTAAGATTTTTACTTTACTGACTTTGGAATCCATAGTTAAGCTGGTTTATAGCATTTGAACAATTAGATCCAGTTGATTAGTTCTTTTCAATCTGGGTGATTCTCTAGAAGTTCTGTTGGATAAAGACATAGAAGGCATGCTGATCAAATCTGTGGGTAATCCAAAGCTGGGAGGTATAGCTAAAACATCTCTTGAGAGATGAAGACTCCAAAAGACCACAACATACTGCCAATATGAACCTGCTAACATTCAATTACAGGCAAAATTTCATCTGGGTTAAAAAGAATTAACAAAGCAAGTACATGCTGAGAAGATTTAACCTGTCCGCAGCTCACATACAGAGGACTCTGTTTTGAGTTGACTGTTAACACAGATCAACCATGTGCAGGTGAAAGGATCCAGAAGGTGGGTAGTGATAACTGTCCAGAGTTTTGTGTCCGTTAGTGGGCATCTGCAGTACTGGATGACAAGGATGCTGAGAGGCAGCAGAATTATGCTGTAGGAAGAACAACTCAGGGACTGAGCTGCTCTTTTTCAGCTGGGAAAAGAGACTTTTAGCACAATAGACATCTTGAAAGGGATATCACATAGAAGAATTAAAGTTATTCAGAGTGGTTCCAGAGAGCTAAACAAGAACCAATGTATAGAAGTTAATGGGAGGTATATTCATATTTGGCCCAGAATGAGACTGCTTTACTGTTTAGAGTGGTCCCAGTACGGAACAGGCTGCCTTTTGCAATCTCCATCACTTTACAGGAGGCGCATGGAAGGTTGGGGAGCTGACTGGAGCCTCTCATTTCCAAGTCACTCTTTTTGTCTCCCTAGCTTTTTAAACCAGGCTGCCTGACCAGCTTCTGTCCCCCTTTATTGATGCCTTTGAAGTTCTTTGATTAAATCATCTGTCTTTCTGAATCACAGGTTCCCTTCTTCTTTTCTCTCCCTGTCCTCAATTTATTGAATATAGCTGGAATCCTTGGTGGAAAAAAGAGAATATTTATACAATCCAATCTTGTTTTTAACCTTGCTAAGAAGAAACAAGTGTAGTTCAATAGATGAAATATATTGAGCACAAGTTTACTTCTACATAAGAGAAACTAGATCCATCTGCCTATGGGAGGCTGGGTTTATGGTAAATTTGGCCACCTATAAACATGCTTCAATATTCCAATTCAGAGATATCAACAGATTGAGAAATCAAGGGTATAATAAAAAAACCAAACTATTTGCCAGCGAATCAATTCCAGCTTATGGCAACCCCATGCGTGTCAGAGTACCACTGTACTCCATAGGATTTTCAATGGCTGATTTTTCATAAGTAGATTGCCAGGCCTTTCTTTCAAGGTGCCTCCGGGTGCACTTGAATCTCCGACCTTTCTATTAGCAGCCAAGCCCTTGACTATTTGCACCACCCAGGGACTCCAAGGGCGTAATAATTGGTATGATAATATAGAAGGGGGCAACCCTAGGTGAAAAATCCAGCCTACAGGAGATAAAAAATACTTGTGAAGAACAGCCGAGCCGAGGAGGGTGATGGCAATGTGGTAGCAGTACCAATGTGAACTTAAACATTACTCATCTCTGAGAAACCTATAATGTTGTCTAGCTTTGCTTTTGTTTATTTTAAACCTGATGAACCTTCATAACCATTCCTATGAGGCAAGTAGTTCAGAGTTCCTCCTATTTTTCACAAATTGGAAATCAGTGATCTTTGGCTCAGCAAAACTTCCCTGAGGCCCTCCCATGGGCAATGCCCTTTGCAAGCCATTGAACAGTTGGGGATGGGGGGACTCATTCATTCATTCCAATAGTAGGCACTCAGTAATTGATGAGTGTATACCAGAGACCGCTCTGGGTACTGAGGATGGATGAGACAGCCAACATCTTTTCATGGAGCTTACCTATATCCTAGTCAGGGGAGATAGGCAGCAAACAGCACCACAAAAATGCAAAATCAGGGATAAGAGCTGTGAAGAAAACAAAACTGAATAATGTCATAGAGGGTGCCTGGGGAGGGTAGCCATTTCAGATAGAGTAGTCATCAAAGACCTCTCTGGGAAGGTGATGTTTAAGCTGAGCTCTGAATGATAAAATGGAACTAGGCATGTGCAGGTCTGAAAGACCACCATTCCGGTTCTTCCAGTACAAAGGGCTGAGGTGGGTCAGGAGCCCCTCAAGAACCTCATGATTGCCCAGAGGCGCTTACAACTGTCATGTAGAGTCCGGACCACAGAATGAAGATCCAAAGTCAGATGCCCAAGATAATTTCCAGGCTGAGAAGAGGTACTGATCCTCCTGCCTGTGGTGCTTCTATCAGTGCTGAGGGAGGTGAAGCTGAAGAATCGGTAAGAAATGGCGGCGCAGACCTGGTGTCCAGGGACAAGAATCACCAGCCTTCTATCACCACATCCCCAACGATGGTCACGTGCTTCCTGCAAGAGGCTTCAATCCTGTGACCCAACCAGTTTCTACCTTGTTCTTTCAGTGCACTGCTTTACGCGAGCACTTTTTTTTCTTGTTTCGTGTAGGGCTTTTTTGGTCCAAGTATCAATCAGAACTGCGCGCCAGCCTCCACTCCTTGGAAATAATGAAATGAAATGACATGCCTGTTTTTTTCACTGGGGTAATATACTATGATTTGCATTTGCTGAAGGAATTTATCTGAAGTCCTGAGGCTGAGCTGTCTAGGACAGCTGAGGTGCTTTTTGCTCCGCTTTTGTTCATGCAGACGGTACACTACTGCCAAACAGTTAAGTGGCCTAAATGCTTCCTTCTGAAATACGCTTCATTAAGAAAGCTTCCCTTCCTTGTGAAGCCAGTATGTTCAGTTTTGCTCAGAAATTCAATGCAAAGGTCCGTCCCTTTAAGTAGGAATTTCTTTATATTGTCGAAATTTCTTTTATCTTGCTTGTACCTAAGCTTCGTACAGACCCCAGAAACAAATTATCTGTGACTTAAGAATAGCGTTAGGAACGAAGTCCCTTCTATTGGGGAAAGTGGAGTCTAGAAAATCACCTTCATCTTCTTCAAGTCCCAGCCAAGCATCCGACGCAATCCTAGCTGCAATTTAGCAGTTACGGTAGCATAGCCTGTAACTTCTATGCAGACATGCATCACAGGCGATATGGGCTATTACAAATAAAAAACCTCCCCCTCCCTCAGACTGGGGTTCCCTGTCAGGGTACAGAGCCCGCTGGAGAAGGGCTGATACGGCGTGCGGTGGCGCCCCGGCTGGGGACGTGGGTTGCGGCGTTCCTGAGGCGACAGATGAGGAATTTGAACCGTGTGGGAAGAAAGCTGCGGAATTCCTCCCCTCGGCTCCTTGGGGATCTGAGGGAGACGCACTAGCACCCAGAGCGCGGTCCTGCAGACAGAGGCGAGACCGCGAGCCGAGAGCACCACCGAGCGCGCCTTGGGGAAGCCCAGCGTGGACCGAGCGCCTCGGCCTCGCCCTCGCCTTCCCGGCCACCCACCCTGGCCGAAGTAGGCCCCGAAGGGCGTTTCCTCGGGGCCGCGAGTGCACGGAGGGAGGCCCCCGAGGCCAATCACACTCTGCCACCCTGGGTTCTGCGTCTGCGGGAGAAGCGCGGGCCGGGAGCCGCAGGACTGAGGAGACGCCGGGGCGCGCTATCCGCCATCCCGCTTCTGCCCTCGGGCCGCAGCGCGCACTGCGCGGGCACAGCGGCGCGCTCCGGCCTCGATCCGGGTTCCTGGGCGGCGCGCGGAGGAGGCGGGGCCTGCGCGGCGGCGTGGGCGCGAGGCGCGCGATAGGGAGGGAGCCGCGCGCGGGGAGGGGGCGGGGCCGCGCCGCCCGCGCCGCGCTGGGCGCTCTCGGCCAATGAGCGACGTCCACATGCCGCGGCGGCGGCGAGAGGGGAGGCAGCAGCGGATAAATGCTATTAGAGCAGCCGCCGCGGAGCCGTCCCCGACGCCACCTCATTCTCCTCCGCCGCAGTTCGCTCCGCCGCTGTCGGGGGTGCGGGGCTGAGGGAACAGGGCGAGCGCGCCGCACACCACCCCGCTGGCTCGCCTCCCTCGCTCCGTTCAGCTCTCTCAGGGGTCCGCCGGCGTCCCCTCCTGCGGCCCAGGCGGGGCGGCTGATCGCCTCAGGAGAGCGGGAAGCACTGGGGGCCGCGGCCTGCGCTGCCGGCGGGCCGTTGAGGGTGAAGGAGGCCCTCCTTTCTGCCGAGGGTCGGAGGGCCGGGGGCCCCCAGCCCGCCAGTGCGGGCGCCGGCGCGGACCGGCCTCGAGAGGGGAGGTTGTCGTGAGAGGAGGCGCGGGGTGATTCAGCGCCCGGGAGGCGGAAGCGGCCGGAGGAGGAGGCGGGGGAGAGGCCGCGATCGGCCAGCGCGCGCCTGGGCGCCCGGGGTGGCACGAGCCGGCGGCGGCCCGAGGGCGAGTCTGAGGCGAGGAGGCCGCGGGGACGCGAGAAGAGGCTGGCCGGGCCCCCGCCGCCATGGAGAACGCGCACACAAAGACGGTGGAGGAGGTGCTGGGCCACTTCGGCGTCAACGAGAGCACGGGGCTGAGCGTGGAGCAGGTCAAGAAGCTCAAGGAGAGATGGGGCTCCAACGGTAGGTGCCGCGCCGGGTGCGGGCGCCGCGTGGGCCCGAGCGCCAGGGAAGATGGCTGACCCGGCTCCGCCGCGTGGGGCTCGGCCGGGCGCCCGCCGGGGTCTGCAGGGCGGCTCAGGGCCCGGCCCCGGAGAGGGGCTGCGGCGGGCCGCCCCGTCGGGCTCGACCCTTGGCGCCCGGAGCTCTTGACCTTCCCGGCGCGCAGCTAGCGCGGTGGCCCCGTTGGAGGGAGGGCCGAGCCCTGCGAGACGTGTTCTCGTCCCGCGCCGCTTTCTGAGGGCGGCGTTGCCGCTGGGAAAGCCTCTGCTCTCGTACTCCCCGAAGTTACACATCTGGAAGAAGTGATGACATAGCTGAAACGACTCCTTCCTTCAGGAGGCCAGTTTCGCCGCGATGCTTTCCTCCTTCGGGTTAGACATAAGGCCCCTAAAAACTATTGTCTATTTCATTCTAGTATGCTTCATATTAAAAAAAAAAGATTGTTCATGTATCTAGGTCTTTCTTTCAAAGACAGAGGTGCTGATAATTTTAGCAGTTCTTTTCAGAAAGGCAAGAGTACTAAAAATTTTTTTTTTCTTGCCCTCTTTCGACATGCTGCTTGGCGAATTTCTTCATTTTACAGAGTTACCGGCTGAAGAAGGTAAGTCATCTTAAAAGGCCCCCCCCCCTCTTTGGTGTGCTGGTGTTAAGATGACAATTATAACAAGTATGTTTGTTTCTAACAGGAAAAACCTTGCTAGAACTTGTGATTGAGCAGTTTGAAGACTTACTAGTTAGAATTTTATTGCTGGCAGCATGTATATCTTTTGTAAGTATAAAGAAATTTATTTCTTCTCCCCCCCCAAAAGTTGAGGATATTCCATAGATGAAAAGCCAGAAAACAGTGGTGTCCATTGGAGGAAAACTTAGAGATTTATGCTGTCTCCATGTTTAAAAAAAAAGAAACATGAGATTTTCAGGTTATAAGCAAAACACTTGAAGCCATTCGTGTGCAGTACATATTAATAGATGCTTGATGTTTACAATGTAATTAGAAATTGTTCCCAAATGTGGCAGGGTCTTAGAAATTTTGTTTTACTACCAAAAAGTTCTTCATTGGGAGGCCTTTTTGGGTTCATCCATTGTTATGTTGTAAGATCGTACTAAGATGCTGTCTGGTGCCTCGTCAACTGTAAATAGAACTTACAAAAGGAATATTCTAGTTGCTTTCCCTTCCTGGTAATGGCAAGGTGACAGTTGTTCCTGAGAGTGACAAGAATGATGACGGCAGTGATGGCACCACTGTTGACCAAATTTGGTCACTGACCTTTAGGATGGTATATTTATCTAAATTGGACCCCTGTCTTGAGTGACTTCTGGGTTGAGAGAACTAGATTCAGTACATTGGTTCTGAATCTTAAAAGAAAAAAACCCAGCATAGGGTTTTTTTCTTGTTCTGTATGTGCTTACCGGCTGGAGTCCTGTACGGTTGCTAAGAAACTGGTGAAATGCAAAGAACTACAATAGAAAGGTTTGAGGGGGGGCGGTATGAGAGGATATTTCTAGGCTATTAATTTTTTTTCTGTTCACTATTAATTTTGTATTGCTTTTTTTTTTTGAGCCATGCACTTTTTTGGTAGATTTCCTAAAAACGTTCGTGAGCAGGACACAGATGTTCCTAATCCTCAAAGCTTGAGATCCCTTTTGTTTTTAAATTAGTTACAGCATTTTATTCTTACGAAAACCGTGATGGGAAGTGAAATTCATCCAGGCGGTACTTTTTTCTGGCTTCACAAAATTGACGCAGCTTGAAGGTTTCATTTTTGTATGTACGTATGCAAGCCCCAGGGATCTATCTCAGTCTGTGACAATCATGGATAGAGGACTATTTTGAGAACTAAATAAACTAGAAGTGGGCATTTAATTAGTTCAGGTGAGGGAAAGGATTGCTTTTATCTTCGTTTTTTTAAGTAGAGGGTGTCAAGAGGTGAACATCTGGTGTGATTTTGTACGTAAATTCTGTCTACTTAGCCAAGTGATATGTAGCCATTAATAATTCACCATCCCCATACTAGAGTCTTTTCTGTGGTGTTCATTGAATAAAATTGAGAGCATCGCATAGCAAACCGTTTAGCATACTGAATCACTCCATATCTCTTGTGTGTATGTTTTTGATTTAATCTTTTTAAAAATTTCCTCCCCTCCCCCGGTAAATGCTGCTGTATCAAATGAGATAAATTGAGTAGACCTGTTCGATTAACTGGAGCTGTATTACGTTGCCACCGGGCAAAACAAGTGACATATTTGGGCTAGTATAATATTTATATTTAAGTAGGCTACATAATTTTGAAATAGTCTCAGTTCACTTTGGCAGATAATAGGGTCCAATTAGGGTTCAACAAACTGTTGCCAAGTTATTCTGTCTGTTGTAACTTAAAGCAGTGTTAGAAATAATGTTGCTGATGTTACAATGAAGTATTTACTGGCTGTTTGGGTGGTTCTTTAACTCTGAAGTCATTATTAGGTGTTAATAGTTTCTAGGCATTTTCAAATGGGTTTTAAGTTTGCTGTGAAGTAGGACGTTGGCTTTTTAGAGCTATATTTTGGATTTGAAATTTGAGTTACGTTTGTGGTAACTAGTTGGGAGTTATTGTTCAGGAAAGAGCAGTGTTATGTTTCTGTTTTTGTGGGTTGCTAATTAACAAATGAATACTAAGTGTTAGGAAGTAGTTTTACTATAGAAATCACTTAAATTTGCCTTGCTTTGGTTTGTTTGGTCAAGAATTTGTGGGTGTTAAATCTGTTTTGTTGATTTCCTTCTTGTGAGGCTGGCACTGCTTTATTGTACTTGACCTTTTCACTCCTCATATCTTTATCTTTCAAAAGAAAGCCCCTGAGTCTTTTTTTTGTGGTAGTTTATTCCTGTTAGTTAAGCAGGAAAAATGTGGTAGGGTATTCTCTTTTGGAGAAGTAAACAGGTAGTTCTTACATACACATACACGATGCATCATCGGGTCCTGTTGGAGTTCAAAAGAAATGTTAGGCCTTAGTAGTTTATTTTAAATATCAAACTAACTAGTAGACTAACTGTTAACCATAGTTAATATTTTGCTGTAGCAGAAAGTTAGAAATGGTATTAATGTTTTATACTTGTGACTGGTAGGGATAAAGTTTAGTTAATTTGTAATATTCACCAAAAAGAAAATTTTTTCTTTTAAGTCACTTGGATTGGGAGAAGTGAGCTATATATTTCCTGGTACGTGTGGAATAATATTAAAAATTCCTCAATTTAACATTTGAGGCCCTCTCATTTCATTTTGTCTTTCTATCCTCAGTTACTGTCATTACCCTTCACATAGCTCATTATATTGCTGCTTAACTGGAATGCCCTCCCTTTTTTATTGAGTACCTGTTACCAGTCACAGTGAACAAAATGGACAAAGTCCCTGGCCAGGGGTGTACATGTTAGTGGGGACAGTCTGTTAGATACTGATAGTGCTGTAGAGAAAAATAAAGCAGGGAGAGCAGTCAGGAAGGGCCTCTAAGAAGGTGACCTTCAGGTGAGCATTAGGACCGTATTCGTCTCCAGTCAACTGTAAGGTCCTCTCTGGTAACACAGGTTCTGTCTACCTTTCGTCCACCTCAGCCACTTAGTAGATGGACCCTAGAATGCTAGTAAGGTTTTCCAGACTGCCACTGCTCACATTTGAAAATTTGTGTATGTCTTCTTTCTGTTAGAACTCCTTGAAAGGTATTCGTCATTCCTTACGGCGCCTGGGGTAGTGCTTTTGATAAAGAACAAGTAATTAAACAGATGAGTTTGTGGAGGTAGCATTTTCAAAATATGAGATTCACTTTGGTTTTCTCTGAAGTATATATTTAGGAAGTATTTGATACTGCATCATGTAATGCTTTTAAATTTTACTGTGTGTTTCTAGTATCTTTTTTTTTTTTAAGGAAAACATAATGGACAATTTTACTGGTTTTCCTAATTTATTTAGAGACTTAAAATATGGTTGGAAGGGTGAATGTGTTTTTGTTTTGATTTGTTTAGAAGATTGTATTCTTAAGTCTGAAAACATTGAAGGGTGTTATTTTTGACATAAGTTTTGTCTCTAGATCAGAGAGAATGAGATCTGGTTAATAATGGTCTAGATTTTCCTTTTTTTTAATTGTGCTTTAGGTGAAACTTCACAGCTCAAGTTAGTTTCTCATACAAAAATTTATATACACATTGTTGTGTGACCCTAGTTGCCTATCCCTATAATGTGACCACACGTTCCTTCTTTCCACCCCGGATTCCCCGTGTCCATTCAACCAGCTCCTGTCCCTTTCTGCCTGCTCTTCCTGCCTCCTGACAGAAGCCCCTCATTTAGTCTCGTGTATGTACTTGAGCTAAGAAGCACACCATTAATGAGTATCATATTATGTCTTATACTCCAGTCTATTCTTTGTCTGAAGAGTTGGCTTTGGGAATGGCCTTAGTTCCGGGTTAACAGAATCTGAGGGCCGTGTCTTCTGGGGTTCCTCCAGTCTCAGACCATTAAATCTGGTCTTTTTACTAGAATTTGAGTTCTGCACCCCACTTTTCTCCTGCTCCATGTTGAGTTCCCTGTCAGCGTGGTCATTGGTGATAGCCAGGCACCGTCTAGTTCTTCTGGTTTCAGGCTGATGGAGTCTCTGGTTTCTGTGGCCCCTTTTGTCTCTTGGGCTAGTATTTTCCTTGTGTCTTTGGTGTTCTTCATTCTCCTTTGCTCCAGGTGGGTTGGGACCAATTGATGCATCTTAGATGGCCGCTTGTCAGCTTTTAAGACCCTCAGTACCACTCATAATGGCCTAGATTTTCAATGGCTGAAAGAATATTTGCTTCCCACTTTTGAAAATTATCGTAACATTACTGGTGATCCTTTTTTTTTTTTTTTTCAATTTGCTAAAGTGTTTAATTTTTGATGCTTAAAAAAAATTCTGGTGTTTGTTTTTTTTGGGGGGGTGGGCCTTGTTAAGAGCTCAGCCCTTTATTTCCACATGTAGGTATATATGGAAACCGAGTCACAGTATCATGACTTTTCCCCAGTTTATACCAGAACACACATTTTTACCGTGGATTAAAATTTGCTTTGTTTGCTAATCTCTGCTATTCAGTATCTTTTGGCTGTCAGATCAGAAGTTAACAGTGCTGTGCAGAGATCGGTCTTCCAGATAACAGTTGGAAGATACCCTGTCCTATCCCATTTAAACAGTTTAAATTGTAGTTTAGTGTTGGATTAGCAAATTGTTACTTCTAAAATGTTACTGTGAAAAATTGGCAGATTCGAAACTTTGAACTTGCTTGCTAATGTCAACCCCAGAATACAAGTACTGTTATTAATAGTATAAAGCAAAGGGAAGAAGAAACACTGTTCAATTTATACCTAAAATTATACTGCAGTAGCCTTTCCTCTTGCTTTCCTTCCATATTGGTTAGGAAGTTGGTTATCCTTTTGGTTTCTTAATGTTTAAGTTTGTGTACTGCCACTTAGGGTCTTGTACCTTAGAAGTTGTATGAACCCTTATTTATTCACGCATTTATTCAATAAATATATAATCATTTTTCTTCTGTATAAGTAAATTTTGTATGTTGTTAGTTGCCATCCAGTCCGTTCTAACTCACGACAACCCCATGTGCATAGAGTAGCACTGCTTTATAGGGTTTTCAATGGCTGTGACCGTTCAGAAGCAGATTGCCAGGCATATCTTCCGAGGCATCTCTGGGTGGGTTCAAACCACTGATCTTTTGGCTGTTAGGCAAGGGCTTAACTGTTTCTGCCACCCAGGGACTCCTTAAATTTCGTATAACTTCTGGTAAACCACAACATGAGCTGGTTGTACTGTAACGATAACAGGGCATCTTTTATTTTGGTGGTAATGTCACTCATCTGGTTTTCCTCCCCATTCCCTGCTCCTTCATGTCTCATGGAGTCTTTTATTTGTCAGTATCATCTTCCCAGCTCCTTGGGAGGCAAAAACGGTTAAGCACTTGGCTGCTGACCAAAAGGTTGCACCAGAGAAGAGGCACCTGGGAAGAAAAGCCTGGTGGTTTACTTTGAAAAGGCCACAGCCGTTGAAAACCCTGTGGAGCAGTTCTTCACTGCACACAGAGGGTCGCTGTGAGTCAGAATCGAATCTGTGGCACCTGGTCTGTTTTTTGTGAGTTTTTTGTCTTACTGTCTTCCTACCCATACAACATAGAGGTTTTCTGATCGGTAGAACAAAACTGTGATGAGACATGATCTGCACGGAAGCAACTGGATGGGTTCTTGCTAGTTAGTTCAGTATGGCAGCCTTTCATTGTGGGCTCTAGCATTTAATTCTTTGGGTTATTTATGGTTTCAAAATAGGCTTTTAAAAAAGTCTCCAGGAAACTGGTGGTTGTCAGTGTTAATAGGTTTGGCTGGCACCGTCCTTCCATCCAAAAAAGATTTGCCCACTAGTTTCTTAGCCAGGCCATAATTAGCTTATCTCTGTAGAAGTTTCAAATAACAATATGAATGCCTGTGTTCACTACACATAAGCATTTGAAGGCCTTCTGCATTGTACATATTAAGACTGTTACATGACTGAGGAACATACTCTGCTCGTGAAGAGGAACTGCACGTTTCTCGAAAGGCAGAGGTTTGCTGTGATGATAGGCCTGTTACCGCTTGTCCTAGGCTTTTCCTGTGCTCCAGCTGTTACAGGGTATTGCTCTAAGTTTGCTCCTCGGACCTAGCTGCCAGGAGGGAAACGCATACCCGCCTTAACAAGGTGTGAAGCTTGTCTTAGAGTTGCTAATGCCTCACTGACCTTTTCAAAAGGTCGTGGTTACTCTTCAAGTTGAGCAATTTTTCTCCCCCAAGAGCTAATTAAGTTTCTTATTTCTGATAGGCTGTCTTTGGCAAATGTTTGGAAAGCTAGTATCAGTACAGCTGTGATCTTGCATCTTTCAAAATTTATAACTTTCTAGAGAAGTTTTCATTCAGGCATTCGGCCCGGCCTTAACCCCAGCAATGCCCTGGTGAAAGCTTGTGGCGGCATCTGTCGCTCTCTGGTGTCTGCCCTGCCTGCACTGGCGGCTGCGGCAGTTGGCATCTGTCAGGAGCGTTTTCCTCCACCCTGGTCCTGGGGCCTCCTGGGTTTCTTCTTGGTCAAATGGATATGTCTTGTTAATTTGTCGTTACTCTGTTGTTCTTGCCCGATGACATATTGGACCTTGCCTTGATTGTCTTTCTGATTGTTTGCCATTTGTAGAAGCTGACTTTAAAGTATTCCACTAGATTCACATGTGTTTCATGTAGTTAGATAGCTTCATCATTGTCGTAAATCCTGTCTAAATATATGCTAAAGGAGATCTGAAAAGATCCCATTCACTGTCCTCTAAATAGCTGTCTTAAAAAAAATGTTGTGAAATACGTAACCATTTTAAACAGTTTTTTTTTTTTTTTTAAGGCAAATCTCATTACCCAGATTGAATCATTAGATCCATTTAACACCATTTCTGGATTGTCTGGTACTTTACAAAAACTGGTTCTTAGATTTTTAACCATTTAGAAAATTTTTTTACTATTTTCTTTTATTATTCAAGATTCCGTGTTGGGGTCTTTTTTACTACCTTATGATGAATGAAGTACGGTGTGGCGCTTTTAAACCTTAACAGGGCTATGATTGTGTAAGCTAAAAGTTGACCCTCTGCTCATTTTGGGGGGGGCAGTCTTCTGTGTCCAGTTCACTGGACTTTGGTTCTCTCTGAGGTGCTGTATTGCTGTGCTAGATGTCATGGAAGGTTACCTTCAGAATACATTCCCAGTCACGGCAACCTTATAGTAATTTCCAAAGGGCCTTCAGTAATAGAACTGAAAGTAAATGGACGACTAACAGTTTAAAAAAAAAAAAAAAAAGTTTACATACCCTAAAATCTGAGAGAGTGATCGAGTTGCTTTTACTATGAATTTAATGCCACCTATGGATGTTATTTGATAGGAATACTAACCAAGTCAACATAGTTGTTAATGATTGCTTTTTACTTTAATTAAATACATAGTGTATGTTTTCTTCTGAGCTATGAAATGAATGGGATTTATTGCCCTCCCCTTCCCCCCCATAATGTTTCATTTGGGTTCTAAAATGGGGTTATTATTAAACTGAAAAATCATTTAACTCTAAGGGTACTGCTAGGATGTTTTGTCATTTGGACTCCCACAAATTATGCACAAGACATAGCTGGTTGTTTGTGTCATTACATTCTGCCACCATTTGTTTCTGGGTAAGGTAAGAAAAGAGATTTTGTCTAGTGTAATTCCTTCAGTGCCAGCCACCTTTGTTATAAAGTGGCATTAGGCCTAAAAACATAACAGTTCTAACAAATGCCATTTCTCTTCCAGGTTTTGGCTTGGTTTGAAGAAGGTGAAGAAACAATTACAGCCTTTGTAGAACCCTTTGTAATTTTACTTATATTAATAGCCAATGCAATTGTGGGTGTATGGCAGGTAAGCAGAAATTCCTGCAAGGCTAAATTGTCAATTTATGTAAGCAATTTAAACTGAGGTCATCTTTCTGGTATGTTTTCCCTGATGTGCTAAGCGAAAATCTCTGTGGAAAGTCTACATGTATTTTTTCTCATGTGTGTATATATAGATATACTTTGCTGTTAAAACTGTTCATCGTTCATGGTGGCATGAATAAGAGAAGCTACTTAACAGGGAAACCAGAAAATTTGAGAACCAGAATTTGTCTTTATGCTTTCTGGCTGTTTTCCTGTGGCAGACTTCATAAGCTCAGTGTCATCTTTTTTGTTCTCATTGCATTTTTTTGAGTTTACCTATAAAAATTGTTTAAATCCTAAATTTTTCTCCCTTCAGAGCATTACTCCTGGCTGTTTCCCCTCAGTTGTCCAGGCTTTCTTACTCAAAGAATGGAATCCTGTTTTACTACAGAAACATAAGGCGATTTTTGTTCTTATTCACAGTTGTTCTACTGCAGATAGCTCCTTGAGAACTTTTAACTTTTTTAGGACTTTGGTTCTGTTTCGTTTTTTGTTTTTTTTTTTGATAGATTTTAACAGACTCTGAGACTAATACTTCAAATTCATTTTGAGTATCGATCTTAATCTTAGATTTTTGATGGCTGTAGTCACTCCTTAAAGGAATAAAATGGCGCAGCATCTTCTAAACATCGTTCTGTCAGAATTGTAAACGTCTAATCTTATTAAATTAATAACTTTTGAAGACGTTTATGTGGTGGGCTCATATAGAAAGATGGCCTACTCAGAAGTATGTCTTAATTGTGCTGTTGCTTTTCTCACTTACTTAAATTTTTTTCTAAAAAAAGACAAATTTGTTTATATTTTAGTAGAAATGGCCCTCTTGTGAGTAATTTAGGCAAAAAAGACAAAATATACACAGAAGTAGATTATTTCCAAGGTAGTAATTTGTATTTTTTATAAATAATAATTTATGCCAGTTTTATTGCATGAGGTTCTTCAGGTACGTTCCCAATATCTTAGTTATCTAGTGCCGCTGGAACAGAGATACCACAAGTGGATGGCTTTAACAAAGAGAAATTTATTCTCTCACAATCTAGTAGGTTACAAGTCCAGATTCAGGGTGTCAGCTCTAGGGGAAGGCTTTCTCTGTTGACTGTGGAGGAAAATTTCTTGTCATCAATGCTCCCCTGGTTGAGGAGCTTCTCAGGCACAGGGACCCCAGATCCGGAGGACGCATTCTGCTCCCAGTGCTGCTTTCTTGGTGGTATGAGGTCCCCAACTCTCTGCTTGCTTCCTTTTTCCTTTATCTCTTGAGAAATAGAAGGTGGTGCAGGCCACATCCCAGGGAAACACCATTTACCTTGGATCAGGGAGGTGACCTCAGTAAAGGGAGTGTTACAATCGCACCCTAATCCTCGTAACATAAAATTACAACCATATAAAATAGAGGGCAACCACAGAATACTGGGAATCGTGGCCTAACCAAGGCCATACACACATTTTGGGGGGGGACGTAGTTGAATCCATGACACCCATTTTATGCTTATAATGATCTTGTAAGGCAGATGATAGCCCCATTTGACAGATGTGGTAGTGAGGTTCGGAGTGATTTAAGTGACTTATCAAAGGCCACAGAGCTCATAAAGTTCTGAGATTTGAATCCAGGCCCAGACTGAAATCTGAAGTAAAATCTTCCAGCAGTTTCACAAGACTTTCAAATTTGTGTTAGGTTTTGTGTTTTTTTTTTTTTGTTGTTTTTAATAACATTCTTCAATCTTAATCCTATTTCCACAATATGCAGAATGATATGAGCAATACTGGAGGGTTCTTGTCTTCTGGAAGTAAGGGAAATGATAATTGTAGAGTGAGGTCTCTGGTAAGTCACTTCCTCACCCTTCATGGGTATGGAGTGGGAAACAAGTATCATTTCTGGTCAGTGTCTTCAAGGAAGGCTTCTTAGAGGAGGTGGCAAGCAGCTGGGATTATAGAGCAGTGGAGTTTCATGGAGACTGGGGAGTGGCATCTGAGTTGGAGGGTTCAAAGTTTGAGTAGGAGATATAACTGGAGGGGTTGGGGGTTGATAGTTTGAATGCGGGGTGGGGGGCAGTGGCTGTTTAAGTGATTTTGACTGGCCATCTTTGTCCTCAAGTGTCTGAGGTGCTTTATTTTTTAAGAGTATGCTGCACCTTTGCTAACTGAATAGGAGCAAATTATGCGGTGTCCTTTGTAAGTTAGTGCTCTTGGGACATCTCATTAACCTTGAGCAGTACAGTTACACTTCACCTGACATGAACTTGAAGAGGGAGAAAAGGAGGTAAAATTGCCACTGTTCATAAATTGGGGTGTGGATCCTATGGAAAAAGAAGTTAGCTTCAGTTTGACTGTAACTGAATAGCAGCCATGCTCAGAATTTATTCTTTCTCCAATAGCAGTAACGTTTCAACTTAACTTGAAGGACCTTGATTGAAATGACGTGAATTCAAGTTTAATATTTTAGCAGTTGCGTAAGTTAGGAGGTGATTTATGTAGATATACTCATTCTTTAAGCGAATCTAATACGGGACTGTGAAATTACTTTTATTATGAATTTCCCAGATTCAAGGCTTCCTATACTTTTTCAGAGATGCATACGTAAAAAGTGAGGCACACATCCTATTTGCTGTCAGTTTTGTGACATCTTTAAGAAGGTTTAGGGATTTTTTTACAACAGGCCATACTTCGTACAGCGAACTGAAAAGAGACCACACGGTATTGAACATTAATTCTGTGCAAGTGAAGGTGAAGTTGAAGAGCTTTAGGATGAAGCCAGAATGTGAGGAGTGAGAATACTTCTCTTTGTCCAAACGCTGAGTAACTTCGCCTGGGCTTGCACTTTGTAGATAGCAGATTCGCTCCTTCACATCTAGTCGTTTTTTTCTAAAAGGAGAGAAGACGAATTTGACACCTTAGCTTTTCTTTGTTTTGTTTTTGTTTTTTTAAAAGCCATTTCCCATAGTATTTTCAATATGATTGTCATTTCAATTCTGCTTGTTTTTTGTTTTGAAATTGGGAATGAATACCTTTGTGACTAAGTCTTGATATATTTGGAGGTGATACTGTGGTAGATACGGTATGTGACTGGCGGTGTGATGGTGATGTTCCAGCCATCCATTGATCTTTAGCACTGGAGAGAGGGTTGCTTAGAAGTTATGAGGCATAACTTGATTTTCTTAATTGGTCACTCATACCATTTATTATGTACCAAACGTGGTTCTGAGCATTATACATGTCACTTTTAATCTTTACAACTCTTGAAGTAGGTACTATTGTCCTCATTGTATTGGCAATAAACCTGTATATCCTGTAACTTATCCATGAACACACAGCTGTCAAGTGGAAGAGCCTGGTTTGAGCCTGGGCCCAGACCATTATGCTCTTCCACCTTTCATGTGAGATAGAACGGACTTAAACAGCGTGGGGTGTGTGGATGGAGGTGAGGGGCGCCCATGTTCTACAATGTGCTTTCAGATGACAGGTTTTGCAGCTGCTTTTTATGTTCAGATTAGAACTCTAAGATTTGATTTGTTGGGCTGGAAACACGTATTTGGACCGTAATCTTCTGCTTTCTTTTTACAGGAAAGAAATGCTGAAAATGCAATTGAAGCCCTTAAGGAGTATGAGCCTGAAATGGGCAAAGTGTATCGACAGGACAGAAAGAGTGTACAGCGAATTAAAGCTAAAGACATAGTTCCTGGTGATATCGTAGAAATCGCTGGTGAGTTGAGTTTATCATTTCTGTTTTATTCAAGATTGTATTTTGAATGTTTTCTTTTTTTCAGGGCTTGTAATTATGTTTAAAATAATTGTCCTCATGTATGAATTATATTACTGGATTTTAGTGGTGTTTTTCTATAATTTCAAAGTGTTTTGGCATCTCCCTTCATGTGGTTGATAAGGTTGTGTTTAAGATTTTTTTCAAGATGTTTTGAGTTACTGTATTTACTAGTTTATGTACATTGTAGATCACTAACTCAAGAGAGGTGATGAACTTGATTTGACGCTTAATTGCACCAAGCGATTTGTTAGAATACTGGTTAATGGCGACACCGTTTTTTTTCTGTTTTGTTTCTTGGCACAACAAGTGTTAATTCATACTTGTAACTGTCAAATTAAGTTGATGGTTAAGGGTAATTTCATGATTCTAAAAGTTATGTTTAGAAATACTTTTAAGCAACCCACTGAGCCAGAGGTCTTAACCTGGACTCTGGGTGGGCTTCAAAGAGTCCATGGATCCCCCACTGCAAGCCCAGAGCTCTAAGCACATCTTGGAGGGCCATTGTCTTCTCAGCCCTAGATGTAGTCATGTGTGTAGACAGCCCCGAATGCCCCCGAAACCAACCAGAACAATCTATTATTATATTGGAATATTGAGATCCTCAGGCACTCCTAGCTCAGAATACTTGCTTTCTTTTTGTGCATCCTCTCATAGTAACACTTCTACTCTGCCTTGTGGGGAGGTGTGCTTCCTCTTTATTGTCTTGTTTCAGCGAAGGGAATTCTCAGGTATCTCTTGGCCTGCTTTTTACAATTTTGGCATCTGAGAAGAAATTGTCTTGTCATTTGTACTCATCTATAATTCTGGTTGTTTTTCCATAAAAACAGCATTGCATATACGCCAATAAGTTGGTTACCTAGGACTGCAAAGTATGTGTGTAAATAAATGATTTAACAACTTGCTTAAAATTATTAGCAGCGGTACATGTGAGAATGAAGTGTTTGGGATTTTTTAAACTTTTTATTTTGACATAATTTCAGACTTAAACATTACAAGAGGAGTAAGAGAATTCCCCTATAGCCCTCACTTTAAAAAAAACCCACTGCCGTCATAGAGTTTCCAAGGAGCGCCTGTTGGATTTGAACTGCCAACCTCTTGGTTAGCAGCTATAGCACTTAACCACTACGCCACCAGGGTTTCCTAGCCCTCACTTAGATTCTGCAGATGTTAATGTTTTACTACATGTACATTCTCGTTCTTTATCCGTACATACCTATATTTTTGTCTTAACCGTTTGAGACACGATACTCTTTACTCGTAAATATGTCAGTGTTTATTTCCGAAGACTGAGAACATTGTCTTAACTAACCCCAGTTCAATGATTAAAACCCGCAAATTGGTATAATAGTGTTGTCAGGTCAATAGACTTTATTCAGAGAGGGAAATCTGGCAGTGACATAGAAAATAGGTTGGAATCGGGAAGGCTAGAACCAAACCAAACCAAATCTGTTGCCATCGAGTCAATTCTGACTCATAGCGGCCATATAGGACAGAGTAGAACTGCCCCATAGGGTTTCCAGGGAGCGCCTCATGGATTTGAACTGCCTGCCGACCTTTTGGTTAGCAGCCAAGTTCTTAACCACTGCTCCACAAGGCCTCCGTTAGAAACAATGAGGGAAGGATTTTAAGAGTTTATTATGATAGTAATTCTTTGCACGTTAGAATCAGCTGGGGCATTCTTTAAATACTTGTCTCGACCCAAAGCATTGTCAGAGTCTCCCTTGGGTATGGAATTCTGGTCATGTGTAGTTTGAAAAAAAAAAGTCTCTGATATAGATGCAAAGCAGCAGATTTTGGTACTGAATGTGGGGTGAAGAGGGGTAGGATGGAGAATCAAAGATACTAGGCGGTTGGGTGTGATGATGCTAGGATGGGGAAGGAGACATGGGAGGAAGAGAGCTTGTCTTTCCACAAATGTACGTACACGTGGTAGGTCGGAGTGCAGAAACCGTCGCTTAAGTGTGTATGTGAGATTCTTTTTGATTTTGTGTGTATTTTCCCAGGTCTACAGCTTTATTTTACTTTTCAGCCTCTCAAAGTAAGATTATTTTGAGCGTTTTATGTTAGTTAGGCCATCTCGTTACCTCCCATGTCCATCCTTAGTTTGCCTCAGTAGATGCATTGGCTGGGGGGGTCGGGAGTGCTGCCTTCATACCTGGAGGCATCTTCCCTACAGCTAGCTTCTCTTCGACAATGGTGGTTTTGATTTCATTTTTCCTCTGAGTTCTGATTTCCTCCGGCCTTTCCCATCTCTGTAAGTCACTTCGGCCACCTAGTTAACTGAGCAACCTGGCATCATCCAGATTCTTCCCACCCTTCTCCACTAAACTGTTTTTAAAGCCCGTTGGTTCTGTCTCCCACGTCAGCCACACTAGTCTAGACCACCACCTCACCCTGCGATGATCACCATCTCTTCGTTTTTTTCTTCCCGTCCATTCTCCAGAGTGGTTTCTTTAAGGGCCATTTGTTTATTTATCCGCTGAAACCCTTCATTGGCTTCCCCATTGCACTTGAAGTACAACCTAAAATTCTTCCTTTGCCTTAAAAGGCCTCGGGTTGTTAGTTCCTCCTTGCCTCTTTGAGCTCGTCTCTGCCACACTCGCCTGCTCCTGCCATGCAGATCTCTCTTCAGTGTTCACTACCACCCCGTTCTCTTGACCTTTTTTGGGAAGTTGAGCATATTTTGTATCATTTATTAATCTTCCTGATGCATAATTCTCAGGAGCATAGTTTTAGTTTTCAGCCCTGATCTACATGACCTCTTACACATTGTGAAATTCCATTCCCTGTATCTATAAGTGCGTTTCTGTAATTGGTTTAACTGTTGGCATTTGGCAGCTTAGGAAGGACAAGTAATGGTCGATCCATAGTGTGTGTAACCTCAGATTCCTGTTTGCTAAGCCTGGGGAGGAGCCCTTTTAGGCGAATATTCTGCTGTCACTGCGCTCACACACATTTAAATCCATTTTCCTTTCAACTATTTGGAATTCTTCACGGGGAATGCTACAATGTCTTGGTAGTTTAACACATTTTTTCTCCAAGTTCTCCTTTCCCAGCCCTCCACCTCCACCCTGCCCATACTAATTTCTAAAAGCACATGCAGGCTTTGACATGGAGCTCTCATAGAATACTCTCTTCTTGAATTTTGACCATTCTCACTGAGGGATGCAGAGCAGAGGTGGTACCTAGTCTAGGGTAGCTGTGGGTATTTTATCAAACACTTGCATACATACTATTAGGCAGTGAGCACGTTGAGGGCAGAACTGTCACACTGACCTTTGTAATCTTGTTGAACATGTAAGAAGCTCTGGGCGAATAATGAATGAAATTTGAACGAGGAGCGTGTGAGGTAGGTTTATCCAATGCAAACGTGCTTATCGTGCAGCTTCTCTGCAGAACAGAACATTTGAATTTATATGTATGTGTTCAGTAATAATAGCTAAACAACTGGGAGTATATGCCAGAGATTGCGATATTCTTAGAGCTTGGCTTTTAACCATCAACCACACTATATAGGTATGTACTGTTACTCATATTTTACATTTGAGGAAACTTAAGTCTTTGTGGTTTATTGCCTCTGTCTTCAACTGCAGTTATTTGCTGTAGAAGGTCCAGTGGATTTAGTGTATACATAGTACGTGTTGTTGGGTCCTGTGAGTGGATTCCGACTCATAGCAACCCCATGTGACAGAGTAGAACTGCCCCATAGGATTTTCTAGGCTGTGATCTTTAAGGCAGCAGATTGCCAGGCCTTTTCTCCCACAGAGCACTGGTTGGATTCCAACCACCAACCTCTGAGTTAGCAGCTGAGTGCTTAGTAACTGTTGCACCACCAAGTAGGGGTGTGTTAACCAGTAAGCAAGGTAGCGTGGGCTTACTAATCTGTGGTGCAGTTTCACATGGGTTTCACCACCTCTTCTGATGAACAGGTGAAACTGCACTACAGATCAGTAAGCACAAGTAAGCCTGTGCGTACCTTGCTTGTTGGATAATCCATTCCTGCCACCAGGGCTCCTTATAGCATATGTGTCAATCATATTTCAGTTTGTTGGAGACCCAAGTCATGATTTTTTTTTTAACAACAGTTTTATTGAGATACAATTCAAATACCACAAAATTCACGCCTTTTAACTGTATAGTTCAGTGATTTTTTATATATCAGAGTTGTGCAGTCATCACCGCTAATCTCAGATTGTGTTTGTTATTGTGGTAAAGTAGATAATAAAAAAAATTTGCCGTTTTAACTATTTTTAAGCGTACAGGTCAGTGGCATTACATTCATAGTGGTGTGCTGCCATCACCACTGTAATTCCAGAACACTTTCATCCCTCTCTCACTAGCTTAGTGGCTGCTGGGGGCTAATGCTGCTAATCTACTTCCTGTTTTTATGGATTCGCTTACTCTAGACATTGCATATAAATGGCATCATACAGTACATGGCTTCTTCTGGCTGACTTCTTTCACTTAGCATGATGTTTAGAGGTTTATCCACGTTGTAGTATGTATCAGTATCTCATTCCTCTTTATTGCCAGATAAAACTCCATTGTATGGATAGACCATGTTTCATTTATCCATTCATCAGTTGATGGACATTCAGGTTGCCTCCACTTTTTGGTATTACGAATAATACCGCTGTGAACATTTGTGTAACACTTTGAAGAACTGCCAAGTTGTTTTCCGCAGTAGCTATACCATTTTGCAGTCCCACCAACAATAGATGGGAGTTTCAGTTTCTCTGCACCCACGCCAGTAGTTGTTATTGTCTTCCTTTTTTATATCTAACCATGAATTAAGTGATACCGTGATTTTGATTTATATTTCCCTAATTTCCTAATGATGTTGAGCATCTTTTTTATATGCTTACTTGCCATTTTGTATGTCTTCTTTGGGTAATTGTCTATTCAATAACCCATTTTAATTGGGTTATTTGTTTTTTCAGTGTTGAGCTGTAAGTGTTCTTTTTATATCCTGGGTACAAGTCCCTTATCAGATGAATGATTTGCAGAAATTTTCTCCTATTTTGTGGGTTGTCTTTTCACTTTCCTTGTGGCATCCCTTTGTAGCACAAAAGGTTTTCACTTTGATGAAGTCCACTTGTTTTTTTCTTTTGTTGCTTGTGCTTTTGTTGTCATATCCAAGAAACTGCTGCCTGATTGAAAGTCAGGAAGATTTTGTGTAGTGTGAGGTAGGGGCCCAACTTAATTGTTTTGGATGTGGGTATTCAGTTGTCTCAACACCATTTGTTGAAAAACTATTCTTTTTCCATTGAGTTGTCCTGGCACCCTCGTCAAAAATCACTTGACCATAAATGAAGGATTTATTTTAAACTCTCAATTCCTGTGCCAGTACAACACCATCTGGTTACTGTAGCTTTGGAGTAAGTCTTGAAGTTGGGAAGCGTGAATCCTCCAACCTTTTTCTAGATTGTTTTGTCACTTCTTGGGTCTCTTGTGTTTCCATATGAATTTTAAGATTGGTTTGTTAACTTCTACAAAAAAGTCAGCTTGGATTTTGGTAAGACTTGTGTTGAATTTTTAGATCAGTTTGGAGAATATTACTGTCTTAGCAGTAATAAGTCTTCTGATCCATGAGCATGGGGTATCTTTCCATTTATTTAGATCTTTCATTTCTTTCAACATTTGTATAGTTTTCAGTATACGAATCTTGTACTTTTGTTAAATTTATTCCTAAAATGTTTTAGTATTTTTAAAAATTATATTTTTTCGAAGGTATTATGAATGGAATTGTTTTCTTAATTTCATTTTCGGGTTGTTCCTTGCTAGTGAAAGGAGCCCTGGTGGCGCAGGTGTTAAAGTGCTGTATTGCAAACTGAAACGTTGGCAGTTCAAGCCTACCCAGCCGCTCCATTAGAGAAAGACCAGGACATTTGTTCCTGTGACGATTATAGCCTAGAAAACTATGTATGGGGCAGTTCTACCTTGTTGCATGGGGTTGCTGTGAGTTAGAATCGACTCGACAGCACCCAACAATGGTGTACAGAAATAGAATTGATTTTTGTGTATTGCTCTTCTACCTGGCAACCTTGCTGAACTCATTCATTAGTTCTAATAGCTTTTTATTTTGTTCTGTTGTACATAGGGTCGTTGTGAGTCAGGACCGACTTGATGGCATCTAACAACTTTTTAGTGGATTCCTTAGGATTTTCTATATACAGGGTCCTGTTACCTGAAAATAGAAATGGTTTTACTTTTTCCTTTCCAATCTGAAAACCTTTTTAAATTTGTTTTTGCCTAACTGCCCTGGCTGGAATTCTCTAGTGCAGTGTTGAATAGAAGTGGCGAGAATTGACATTCTTGTTTTGTTTCTGATCTTAGGGGGAAGGAGTTCAGTCTTTTACTGTTAAGTGTGATGGCAACTGTGGGTTTTGTAGATGCCCTTTATCATGTCAGGGAAGTCATGTCATGATTTAACTTTTAGGTTGTCAGTGTGCTCTGTGTGTTTTTGTTTGGATGGCTTCTTGGTGTATGTTGAGGCTTTTTTTACTTAAGCTCTGCTTCTGTTAGGGTTAATAATGTAATTAAACCTGCAGTTTGACACGTAGCCCAATAGTTCAGTTCTGTGAAACTAGAAATGAACTTCAATTCTAAAGATCTAAATTTTTTTGGTCAGTTGAAATCTTAACTCTCCACATAGCCCAGAGGGCTAAATGGCATGAATTGTACTTTTAGACATGGTAGCTTTTATGAAATCGGGGTGTGGGGAGCTTTCTGAAAATCTGAGAATCTGGAGAAAATCAAACTATTTTGAAGATGAAGGCAAACGCTGACTTGCTATTTTCATTCTTGCAGAAAGGAACTGACTTTTTGTAGTCATCATTTGCAGTGTTCGGGTCATCTTCTGACTGGGATGATAAAGCTTTGTGAAGACACCTGATAGGGTGGTTCTACTGAGCTTTTCTGAAGGCTAGATTGGACTAAATTCTTTTTGGGGGGGAGGGGTGCAGGGAGTTGAGGAAATGAGATTTTAGGTGTTGGCTGTATGAGCTAATAGCCTTTCGAAGGAGAAATTGTATAAGTACGCACGGCAAATGTTTATGTAAACTTTGAAAGTACTTAGAATGCAGGAGCCAGATAAAATTTATTTGGCAAATAAAAATGACAGAGACCCACACATTCATCTTCTGAAGTTACGGTAATTTTGCATTATCTTAACGCCAGGAAAATATTTCTCTGGGTGACTAGATGGAAACCAAAAACTAAAAGCAGATATAATTGTATGAGAAATGAACATCAGCATTTTTAGGCTTTCTGTGTTATCTATAATAATATAAAAGTTAGTCAAGACTTTTATAATAGCTATGTAAGTCTTAATTTTAGACTTTGGGGGGTTTTGGTATATTCCCCAGGGGATTATTTATTGATTTCTCAAGGGCTTAGTTCTCAGGAGTGTTTAAAACAAACTTCAAGTATCATGGTAACCTGGAGTTGATGACTAGCACGAGGACATAGTATCCTCTGGTGACTTCTGTCCTGCTGTAGACTCTGACACAGATCGCTTTAAGGTTATGTAAGTGACGAAGATGGCACAGTCTTAACACAGAATTGCACGGCTTCTGTAAGAAGGTAATTTTATGTTTCCAAAGATGAAGACTAAATGCTCACCAGTAGTGCCAGCAGTTTCAGGATTTTTCAAGAATAAAAAGGAAACATTTTTAAACCTGGTGGCTAAATAAAGGAAGAAGAGTTTCACTTCTGATAATCAACTTGCAGGAATGAGGTTTAGCAACATCTGTGAAGTGGCTTTTCCAAGCAGTTGAGGAAGAGGAAAGACAAGCCTGCGAAATAGACTACTCAATTCATGTAAGAAAACCTGGATTATTATCCTAATTTTTCATGATATCTGATGAGTATGGTAACAGAATCAGTACTTTTTTAAGGGGCTTTCTGGCTCTGAAAAGGAGCCCTGGCGGCACAATGGTTAAAAGTGCTCTCCTGCTAACCAAAAGGTTCATGTTTGAACCCACCAGCCGCTCTGAGGGAGAAGGATGTGGCAGTCTGCTCACATAAAGAGTACAGCCTTGTAGCAGTTCTGCTCAGCCCTAAGGGTCGCTCCCATAAACTCAGTGCCGTCGAGTCTATTCTGACTCATAGCAACCCTATAGGACAGAGTAGAACTGCCACATAGAGTTTCCAAGGAGCACCTGGCGGATTCAAACTGCTGCCTTTTTGGTTAGCAGCCGTAGGTCTTAACCATTATGCCACCAGGGTTTCCAAAGGTTCCGTATGAGTTGGAATTAACTTGACGGCAGTGGGTTTGGTTTGGGTTTTTATAGCATTTTTTGGCCTGGGCCATGAGTTCAGGTGAACTTTTCCTGCTTTTAGAAAGCTGTTGGGATTGGAGTGGCCTGGTTTTGAGCATTCAGCTAGTACATCCTTGCCTGCCTACCCAGCTTGCAGACGTGAATACTGGGTCAATTCTATGCTGAAGGGCAGGGTGTGTGTGCTCTTCTATAAAGGACCAGCTAGCGGATACTCTGGGCTTTGTGGGCCTGGTACAGTCTCTGTAGCAAAAAAAAAAAAAAAATTTCTGACAGTTCTTTAAAAATGTAAATCATTCTTAGCTCAAGGGCTGTTTTATAAACAAAAGAAATAAAACAGGACATGGATTTGGTCTGCCAGTGCCTGTAGTTTGCCTCACAGTGCTTCTGTAACTTCCTGTGCATAGGAATTGGTTGGGGAGCCTTTTAAAATGCAGATTTGGGTCTGTAAGTCTGGGGTGGAGCCTGGTGATCAGCATTTCTAACAGGCTCCCGAGAGGACCATGCTTGGAAGCAGGGCTCTAGAGCAGCGGTTCTCAATCATAGACCCTTGGAGAATTAATAAAAATCTATGAACTCTCCCCAAAGACAAATACTCAAAATTTTGTATATAATTTCAGGGGTTTTGTTTGCCCTCCTCCCCAGTAGTCCTTTCCAATAGCTTTAAAAATTAAAGTACAGGTAAACAGTATGATTAAGTTAAAAACTGCCTGGTATAAGCAATTTACATAGTGTTGGATGGAACATGGTTAAACATGATAACCATTGATCAGAGAAATAGAAGCAAGTAGGTATGACCAAATAAGGTGTTGAGCGTGTGTTTTCTTTTAATCTCCTCCCTGCCACGTGGAGTTGTTTCTCAGTGGGAAGGATGGGAGCACAGGGCTAGTTAGAGTTGAAGGTCTGAGATAACCGTATCCAGATAAGTGGTGTTAGTTGCTGTCGAGTTGGCTTAGAGTCAAGGCCACCCATGTACAACAGAAGGAAGCGTGGCCTGGTCCTGCGCCATCCTCACAATGTTGCGGGTTTGAGACGCCGGTATCCAGATAGCAGTAGAAATCATTATTTTCGTTGAGTTCCTATAAATGCATGTAGAAACAGAGATGTAAGTTCTTAATCTTAAAAGCTTGTATATATGTAGAAGAGCAAAACAGAAATAAGCAGAAATCACTGTGAGTATATTAAAAGCTGAGAAAGTTTGGAGACAAGAGCCATTCAGCATTGACTGGGTAGCTCAGAAGTTAAGAGCCATGAAAAATAAAGGAACTCTGGGAGGTCTCCCCAGCCATTAGATGACAGTGGGCTTGGGCTTGATTTGGGCCTGACCTGATTTTCCCAGGGCTGGCATTTCTTAATTGCCTGTAAGCATAGCTTCTCCCCACTCCCCATGACTCGGTGGTAGTCACAGTACCAGTAAGTGCCAGTGTTTCTATTCCACTGTGATTAAGATTTTGGAAAAATTAGAAGAAACTATGTGGTACCGGGAGTATCTTTCCTAAGCATGCATGAAACCACCATGATTGACAGATTTTGCCTGGGTAGAAATCTAAAGTGACTTTTATGTTGAAGGTAATACAACGATTTTTGAAAATATGAACTGTTCAGCATTACGAACGCTCAGGAAAATATAACATATTGAGAGTACAGGGAAATGGCAGGGACGTAAATTTAGTGGAGATGAAAATTTGTAGGAAAACTCTGCTTCTGTGAATCTACCCTACAGAAGTAATCAACTGTACAAGGGTGTTCACCACATAACATTGTAGTAGGAAAGATTAGAAACGCCTCAATGGCCATGAAAACGAGGAATGGTTAATTTGGTCCTTAGCGTGCTGTAAAACGCTGTGACCTTGAGCAGGTTACCTTTCTGTGCCTCATCTGTAAACTGAGAATAATAGCACCTTCCCTGGATTTGTGAAGATTAAGCGTAGAATAAGTATTCTCCAAATTTTAGCAAAAAAGAATGAGACAGATCTATGTTTATTACTTTGAAGGGTCTGTGATTTTATTTCAGTGAAATTTAGTGTTACGAAGGTCTAGAAGATACACACTGTTAACAGCTTGATGTATATTTGTTGGATGAGGGCAGTGAGAGATGGGGCTTTTCCCTTTAAAAAGTATATATTGCAATAAAAAGACTGGAGCCTGTCTTGGTGGGCATGTCAGAAACCGTGAGCTCTAACCTGGCTTAGTGCATCGGCTGCATCAGATGAGGGTGTTCCCTGCTGTCTCTCACATCTCCCTTACAACTGGAAACTCGTCTTCTCGGGCAGCTGTACCACTTGTCAGTTTTATCATAAAACATTCCTTAACGTGAGCTAGTACTTTTGTACTTTAGATTTTTGCTTTGGAACTACACAGAAGTCTAATTCCTCTCCATACGATGGCCTGTTAGGTATCAGAAGGTAGAAAAAATCACTTAGAGCTGGAGGGGAGCTTAGAAACTCTTATTTTAATGATGAGGATACTAAAAACTCTAAGCGTTTGTTACTTGTCCAAGAGCATGTGACGATTCGTGGTAAAACTGGACTCTCAACAGTGTGCTATAGCCTAAAAAAAGTTTTATTTCTAAATTAGTCTGAGCTCTTCCAGTTGTTTTATATTATTGATTTCAAACCCTTTGCCATCTTGATAGCTGCTCTTTGGTCTCCAGTTGAATGTAGTTAGGTGAATGGAACCTGATAGATATTCTAGATGCTTGTCTTCTGTTCTTAGAGCCTCAGGGACTTCTTTGGCAGCTGTAGTTGCCCTCTCAGTTGAAACCCCTGAGTCTTCCTGACGTGGGCTTTTCTCCTCCATTTCTAATCCTCCGTTAGTATAGATGGCTTTTGTTTTCAGTCCAAATACAGATTTTTCTTTCATTTTATTTTGCATTTTTAAAAGCTAAGGCACATCATAAATACCTGTTGCCATCGGGGTAATTCTGACTCATGGCAGCCCTACAGGACTGAGTAGAACTGCCTCATAGGCTTTCCAAGGCTGTGATCATTACGAAAGCAGACTGCCGTATCTTTCTTCCATGGAGCACCTGGTGGGTTTGAACCTCTGACCTTTCAGTTAGCAGCTGGGCACTTAACCACTGCACCGTCAGGGCTCCTTCATCATAGATGATGCTCCCCAAAACCAGATTTGGGGCAAATGCAGTGTGTTACAGTAATTTATAATGTTACTTCCTTGCTCACCCCGTGGCCTGGAATACTTGTCTGCAAATAAGGCTTCTCAAGTAAAGAATTTCATTCATCCTGCTTGACAACAAAAATTATGACTCAAAGTGGGAACATGGTAGAAATATTTGAGTCACAATTAAATGTTAAAGTAATTTGGGTTAATTCTGTTATGGCTTTTCTAAGGACCCATTTAAGTTAAAAAATAATAGTGGTATTTAGGAGGCAATTTCTGATCTTATATATAGTTTCCTCTTAGAGAAGATGCTAGTAACTGTTTGGAAACTACCACGATAAATCAGTTTTTTTGTTTTGTTTTGTTTTACATATAACAGACCTATAAAAAGGATTTTCCTGGCTAGCGCTGATTTTAACCATGAGTATTGGTTTTTGATGTAAATATGTAAAGCGTTTCAGGAATCACTGCTTATAAACATTCCTTTCTAGATTTTAAGGTAAAGAAAGCACATATAGTCATGCGCCACATTGGGCAGCGTCTGACCCACATACCTGTCCTAGTCCCATAAGGTTACAGTAGAGTTCAGAAATTCCAATTGGAGAATGGGACATAACCAGACTTGGTGCAGCAGCTTCCCTCACGCAACACGTGTATCTAGTGGACAGTAGAGGGGATCCAAGGGGATTGCAGGCTGTGTAGCTGTGGATGACCCTGAGGGGTCTGAACTGACCAAGGTAGAGGGGAGGGGAGGCTTTGCTAAGAATATGGTGTTCACACAACATCCAAATCAGAGACCGTCCTATTTCACAGAACGAATCGTGGACGTTAGGCGACACATGATTGTATTCAGAATAGTTCCAAAATGTGACAAATTATTATTTCCTTTAACTGACTCTGCTTGCATTCTTGGTGACCCCTAGAGAGTGTACTTGGAGGATTTTGTTCAGAGTGGAAATTACCTCTTCATTGCAGCAGCAGATTAAACAGCTGTGGACCTGGGGACCCAAGAAATGAATTTGAGAAGTGCCAGATGTTGTACAAATGGAAGGTGGTTTACTACAGAGTTGATTCTTTTATACCTGCCTGGCCCAAAGAGACGGGGATAATTTTTGGAGGAAAAAATGGCAGAGCATTCCCTTGGCAAGAGTTAGGATTTTCCACTAGCACTTGGCCTCAGGGTGTTGACGTGCCCCATCAGGGAAATATTACTAGATGTGATCTTCAGAACAGGACTGCCTGCTTCTCATGCACAGAACCATCTGAAATTCACAGAAGTCTGCGGACAAAGGAAAATTGTTCCGTCTTAGTTATTCAGTGGGTCTTTACTTTCATGGCTTTTCCACCTTCTTAGAGAACCTGTTTTTGGTTTTTTTGTTTTTTTTTTTTTTTTTTGAGAACCTCCTTTCTAATGGACACGATCCTAAAATGAATCTATTACAAACCAAAAGCATAGAGCAGAGTCACGCACAACAAGTTAAATGAAGTCTTTCATTAATTGAGGTAGGACTCCTTTTGCTTCTTCCTCATGTTAATGTCCTGTTGAAAATGGGAAGATGATACGAGGGCCTTCTCACAGAATACTAGAATATGGCATGTTTCTAAACTCATTTTGGATTCATGCTTTAGTCCCTTTCAAGTAATATCTCAGTTTCTAATGGAAACAGATTTAAACGTGAAACTTTGAGGTATATGTAGTACACCTCACAAGTGTTGTGAAGCTTAGGGTCCTCTTGACCTAGATCTGGCACACCTGGGACAAAGAAACATCAGGTAGTAAAAACTACTCTAAATAAACCCTTCAGGGGATCTATGACCCTAATTATTGTGGGTTTTTTTCTTCTACTAATCTGTTCAGTGCTTCTGGAAAACTTATTAAAATACAGATTTCTGGCCTCCCCTCAAATGCCCTGAAACAGACTTCTAGAAGAATGGTTCCCAAATTAATTTTTCTTTTTAATGCCTATATATTTGCCTCACAATTAGAATGACAGTTGTAAGATGGAAGAAATTTTGAAGAGAGCTTGAAGCCGATTTTTAAAGGGCTTTCCAGGTCACTCAGTCTACTCCAGCATTTGACGTATTACTGAATTTCTGGCCAAAATCAAATGTGTAGCTTCTGTACGGCAGAGAGATGCTCTTCATATATGTACATGGGCCTTTAGGGGAAGAAATTGGTTTCTTTATAATGTCAGTAAAAATATATTTTTTAGTGCCATGCATGTAAAGTATTGGTCCCACCTTAAACCAGTCACATGGCCCTGTTACCCTGGAAACAAATTTAACCTTGGCATTTATTGCCTTGAAGATAATTTTCTGTCAGTTAAGCCCTCTGAGCTTCCACTGAAGCACAGCGAAATAAATGCCAAGGCATGGCTTTTGCATCATCTTGTAGTTTGCCTTCATTTTGAGTGTTAGATTTGTATGAGTATGAGCTAGGATTTATATATGGAATTGTTTAAGTAGAATAAAGGGTTTCAACTTCCATTATGAAATCAAATGTTACACTCCTCTAGAATTGGCTGGTATGTGCTTAGCTCTTAAAGCGTCAGTGTGATCGTGTTTATGGATCGTTGGGACCTACCTCTGTGCAACACCAGATGGAAGTCTTGTCTTCTGCTCCTGTAGGATAGGGTATCAGTCGCTTCAGACAGTAAAGATACATTTTCAGGTAGTTTTTCCATTTGGGATCATATGTTCATCATTGAATTCATGCCATTTTCATGTTCAAGGGGATGTGGGATCAGATTACTTATGACAAGCCGACATAAAGGTTTTCTTTAATTTGGTTTAAATTTTTCATCTTAATGGGGGTAAGATTTTAACTGTTGAAGGTCGTCAAAGTTTAAAATACTGTTACTTCACCTTTCAGAGGGTGTGAGCGAAATTCTATTAAAATGGAGGGTTCCAGTTGATGCTGTCTGAATATTGCTGTTCGTTGCGTAAGCATTTCCAGCAGGAATTTCCCCTTAATGTGTCCCTGCAGTCAGCTGCAAGGATGAGCTTTGCCTCCTGAGATTACGCATCGCCCATCTCTTCTGTGCTGCCTTGTGACCACATTGCTTGCTTAGGCTCCAGGGTTGGTTCAGGAAGAAGAGGTGTAAAAGCAAACCACACTTGCCCTGAATTTAAAAGCTCCAAAGTGCAGGCAAATGGAAACAAAATTTAAGATTTACCAAGTGAAATAAGTCTACTTCCTAGGCAGAATGCCATTTTGCCAGATTGTATGTAAGTGCTGAGAAGGTTATAATGTAAAGTAAGTCTGGAAAATAAAGATTTGACTTAAAATGAAATACCATCTGCAATTCTAGGGAAGACTTATTTGTTATAATTTTTAGCTGTTCCTGCATAAGACTTCCAAAACCCCTTGGTTACCTTTCAGAAAGACAGGGTAAGCTGTTGTTCACTTAATGTCCAATTGCTGTGGTCCAGATGTACACTCAGTCAGCAGAGCTGGGCCATGGACAGTGTGCTGGGCACTGTTCCTAAAGGGCGTGTGAAGCATTGGCTTTATCTGTTACCGGGTCTGCGTGGTTGCATCTTTATACAGATGAGGAAAGGGCTCACAAGTGGGCCCTTGAAGAGCTATTAAAGGAACTGTTTGGGCCAGAAAAGAGGTTATTGTAGAGCTTCGTTCATTGATTTGATAATTCCAAAGGGACCAAAGGGTACAAGGTATAAAGTTGGCCCCCCTCCCGTGCCCCAGCTTCCCAGTGTTAGCAGTTGTGTTACACCTGCCCAGAGCAACTTCCTGATACCAGTGGTAGCCCGGTATACTTCATGTTTTGTACGTTTTTCCCCCAGTTATAATACACGTGCATCTTACATTTCACTTTAGTATGGATACAGTTGCCTCATCTTTCTACTGTTAACCAAAATTTATGCTGTGAACAACCACACTTTGTTGAGCATATCTACAGAATAAATTCTGGAATTTGTAGGTTAAAAAATGGCACATGTGCAATTTTGATAAATACTGTCAAATTGCCCTCCAGAGTTTGTAAAAGTTACCTTCATACTTGGCAGCATACATGGGGTGGCCATGAAGTCTGGGAACAGGGGTGAGTTAGAAATACTAAATCATACTAAATTACAGTACGGGGTGTGGTTAGTGACATATATCCAGCATTTGCAGCAGTCACGGTCACAACTCTCATTTATCACTGCACACACTGATGGGACTTCCTGGTGATTTGTCTCTCTGGTCTCTTAACTGAATAAAACTGCGCAGTGTCTAGACTTTATGGTTATCCTGTTCTGCTAACCTGGTGTATTTTCTCAACTCTTTCAAGTTTGTCGGTTTGATAGGTAAAAAGTGATCATCTCTGTGTAGTTGTTTTGGCATCTCTCTTAACTCACCCCCTTGTATGTATGTAATAAGTCCTAAGAAAAATACTATGTAAGTTACTTAATATTGCTAAACAGAAAAGTAGTCTTCAAAGTGAAAGCCTGGAGGCCTGTCTGGGCATATATAGTTAAACTCTTAAAAAAATAACATGCACTTGGAGGTTTTCCTTATTCTCTTCCTTCCTCTGTAACTCAGAACTTGTATCTACCCACTTAGAGTTTTTATGGCCCTCGGATAAGTTAATTATCTCACTTGTTTTAACAGATTTTTGTATATTTGCACTGTATGTATACTTTTTATTTTCTTTTAAAAATGTGTTAAATTTGCAGACAGACTCTTCTTTATGTAACATGATTGCCAAAGTTGCTTATTTTACCTGCCTTTTCCCCTCAACTAGTTGGTGACAAAGTTCCAGCTGATATAAGACTAACTTCTATCAAATCTACAACTCTGAGAGTAGACCAGTCGATTCTTACAGGTAAATATTGTGTATTGGAAGGTCATTAGATTCTGGAGCCTCTTCCATATTTCATGCGAATAGGTTGACTCTTGCCTGACTGTCCCTTTTATGGTATCCCATCTTAACCTTCTCTACGGTATTTATTTCTTAGTGCTTGATCAGTTAGGCTTTTTGCCAATATACGGGGCTTGAGGCATGAAGGGGGAAACGCAGCCCGATGATTTAAGAACAAAACAAACTTGGCCGTCATCTCATAAGGCACTAATTTAGTTAGCTTTTAATTTTCTTCAGAAATTAGTTTTTATTTAAAAGTGAAAAATGAAACCATTATTATGTTTTCACTTTTATCAAAAGGTTATAAATCCCTTCAACAGCAGAAATAGTAATCGTAACGTCAAAGCGTTCGTTACCTTCTTATTTTGTGGAAAGTGAATTATTACTTAGCGTCCTTTTTCCAGGCCATTATAGTTTCCAGGACTGTATTTATTTTCTTTGGAGAAATGCTAATCTCACATCTAACGTACTTCGCGATAATCAAATGTACAATTAACAAAAGTTAGAGCACAAAAAAGTTGGCAGATATTCTACTACCTGGATTGTTTGGAACATTTTCCCATTTTTGTTTAATAAAGGCACAGTCTAGGGTGGAGGGTTCCTATTAACTGGAAGTAAGGTTTTCAGAAGATTAACTTTAATACAATGCTAACCTGAATTAAATTGTGAATAAATATGAAATGTAAAGGTTTTTTCAAGATTTTCTATCTGATTACCAGTTTTTAAAAGCAACTAGTATTATAAAGGTAGTGCTGTGAGTAACCTGGGCCTCTGTTTCTTATTGTTTCCTTATGAATAGCTTGTCTATTAAAACTCCCATTAGCAGCGAAAAGCTGGAAACTAATGAAGCCATAAAATGTTGGGGAAACGGGCAGGTTGTGTGTATGAAATGCTCATTGTGCCCTTTGGAACTAACTGCCGTCTTAAAACTTCACAGAGGTTCTTGGTTGTCTGCTTTTGTTAAATAATCATACTGTAGGGTTAGGCCAGGTTGAGAATTCGATTCCTTTATGGAGCACTGAGAGTGAAGTTTGCTGCAGTGTAACTTGAGGTAAACATTTGGAGCCACTCAGATCGACCCTGAGTTTGAAGCCAAACTTAAGATATTTTAAAAGTTCTAAAAGTTAGTCTTTGACACCATGTGATCTTTGCAGTACAACTGCAAATTGCAGTTTAAGTATTGTATACACACACAATAAATGTGTCCAGTATGAAATGATACTGAAAATAAACTAAATTTTAAATTTGAGTAGTGACTCCAGAAAATAAAGGCAGTTGACTGGGATTTTACTTCAAAGTTAAGTTCCTGTATTTTGAAATTGTATTCATTTTAATCCTCACAGTAATTCTTTCCTCTAGAATTAGTTTCTGTCAGTCAAGGCTATGTTACTTCCTTTGAATGAATTGTGCCTTTTGTCCCTTTCCCGTACCGGGCATGCTGTGGAGAGGGCTGAGCTGGCAGGGAGGAGCTCTCCAGGTCTAGCATGGACAGCACACAGCTAACTGTCCTGTCTCACTACCTGCCTAGGTGAATCTGTCTCTGTCATCAAGCACACGGACCCTGTCCCTGACCCACGGGCTGTCAACCAAGATAAGAAGAACATGCTCTTTTCTGTGAGTAGTTCTTTATTCGGCACTGTTCTCAAGGAGTTTTAGTAGTCACTGCCTACCTTCAATGGTCGGGCTTTTAAAAGTGTTGGTGATTATTCCAAAGGGTAACGCTCTCTCCGTGGTCAGGCCCAGCTGTCAGCAAGCAGCAGTACTGCGTCTTAGCCATCTTTTTCTGTTGGCAAGTTTTTGAGGGGGGAAAAAAAATGATCAGGTCAAGTATCTTTTACGTTCTTACCTATAAACATAGTTTTAAAGCTCTAGGGTCGCTATGAATTGACTCGATGGCAACGGGTTTGCTTTGGGTTTGTGTGGAAAAGCTTTAGCTTGTAAAGGATGTTTTCAAAATATGCATATCTGTTGCTTGTATGTAGTTTATAAAAAAAGGTGTGTTCAGAGACAGAAGGCAAAAGTAGCAACACTAATGTTAATTAGTGAGTCTAGGTGGAAACTCATATGGATGAGTTCTCCATTGAACATGTGGAGGTGCGACGCACTCATTCAGTTTCTCTGTTGACCGGAAGAATTTCAAGTAGTGGGCTTTTTGTGGGTTAGTCTGGGAGACTAAGCACCCATAGTAAGTGATATACTGGATGGTTACAGTGAACATAATGAAGCAATGAAGCAGTGCCATTCTAGTGCAAGGAATTAAAATGAGCGAGAACTCTCGCATTTAATTTTGTTGAATTTACTGGTGCTGGAGTGAAGGTCATAAGGTGGCACCCCCTGGCGCTGGTTCCTCTTACATACAGCTGATCGAAGCAGGGGAGGCAGAGTGGTTGCAGCTAGATGTGGAGGAGAATGCTTAGGGTTGAGAGATGTGTGGAGTTTGAGAAATTGGGGGAAGGCAGAAGCATTAGAAGAAGGCAGAGGCTCCATTGAGAAGTAGAGATTCCGGGTGATTCTGTATAGAGCTTCGCTGGGGTAAGTGGGTGCCTATATGGAATTGGAATCAAGGAAAGACTTACCACCTTGCCTACATGAAATACTGCTCATTAGCAGCGTTGTGTGGCTGGTCACCTCAACAGTAGCCACAGGAAGTCCCAGTAGAATGTGGTGAGAGAAACTGGGCACCTTAAGTCAGAGTCCACAAAGCTAGAGTTGACTGGTCAGTCAGGTGTCCATCTTCTGACACATCTCCCTCTACCTCTGTCCTAGGGCACAAACATTGCTGCTGGAAAGGCCATGGGAGTGGTGGTGGCAACTGGAGTTAACACTGAGATTGGCAAGATCCGGGATGAAATGGTGGCAACGGAGCAGGAGAGAACACCCCTCCAGCAGAAACTGGATGAGTTTGGAGAACAGCTGTCCAAAGTTATCTCCCTCATTTGTATTGCCGTCTGGATCATAAACATTGGGCATTTCAATGATCCCGTTCACGGAGGTTCTTGGATCAGAGGTGCTATCTACTACTTTAAAATTGCGGTGGCCCTGGCTGTCGCAGCCATTCCCGAAGGTCTGCCTGCTGTCATCACCACCTGCCTGGCTCTTGGAACACGCAGAATGGCAAAGAAAAATGCCATTGTTCGAAGCCTTCCCTCGGTGGAAACCCTTGGTTGTACTTCTGTTATCTGCTCAGACAAGACCGGTACACTTACGACAAACCAGATGTCGGTCTGCAGGGTAAGAGAGTCATTTAAGAATCTTTCCTGCCTATTATTATTTATCCATCCTAAGAATCATGCCATCAAAGCCTTTGATCTATACTTTGATACCTTTTTATGCACTTTAAACAAATTCCATTGGGTTTGGTAGCCTGGACCCCAGGATAATTTCCAGTACTTCAGAGGAATTAATAATCTCGTTCTTAAAATCATTTCATGAGATACAGGACCTACATGGCTACCATTTTTGTATTAGGAAATTGACTTATAGGCATTCTGTAAATGGCTGTGGTGGTCCTGTAAAATGTAATGTCCCGTTACCCACTGCCATTGAGTTAATTTCGACTCATAGCGACCCTGTAGGACAGAGTAGAACTGCCCCGTAAGAGTTTCCAAGGAGCACCTGGTGGATTTGAACTGCTGACTTTTCGATTAGCAGCCATAGCTCTTTACTACGCCACCAGCGTTTCCTTAATGTCCCTAGGTTTGACTTAAACAACTTTGTAGCCAGAGTATAACTTTTGAAAAGCTATACATACACTCCTATGAACACGTGTCAAAGATTTTATTTGGTTTGTTAATGAGGAAACCATTATTAATGGTAAAACTGATAATAAGAGCACTTGAGAAACTGGGTGTTTATAGACAAAAGAATATTAGAAGAGGATTACTAGGTTAGAGTACAAAAATGGCTGGTGTCCTACAAGACAGTAAAATTCTAGGTCATCTTTTTTATAGTGCACAAATTCAGGACTTAATATGAGCTCTTAATTAATAATAAATAGCAGAGTCAAACAGTGTTCCATTTCCCTAGAAAACTGAATCACCTCTGTTAAGTAATATTTCTTTCTGTAGGTCGTTGAGAGAGCATAAGTGATCCTCTTGGCCTCATTTATAGGTTTGGGGTGATTTTTCTTATCACTGGAAGTTATTTTGGTTTTAACATAATTAAGCCTCTGAATCTTTATGTTGCCACTTTTAAATTCTTTGTCTAGTCCAAACCCAGGTTTAGAATTGATGGATGGGTATTTAAAACAAATGGGGTTGTATGGCTCTCAAGCAAGTACGCTTCTGGGCTTGTTCTACATTTCTCTAGTAGCTGAGGGATTTGACTGGTGGTCTACTTAAGTTCTCGCTCCTTGGACCCAAAAAAGTTTCCCTAAATGGGCCAAAAGCTAGTTTGGGAGGGGAGAGCATTTCACGCTTAGTATTTAGTTTTCCCTCAGTACATTGTTTAAACTTAGTCTGAAGGCTGTAATTCCTCAGCTAGTCTTTATTCCAGGAAAGTAAGCAGTGTGTGAAATTGAAATGACCAGATTTTCAAACTATGGAAAAAATTGAGTCCATTTTTATAATAGTGATTCTTTTTAGTCTCCTTTAAATGGTTTGATTTAAAATATTTTCTTTTGTTAAAAAGCTGGCCTGCTCTGAGGCAGGTATTGTGTTCCCCCTCAGCACCAGGAACTGTTCTCAACAGCATTCCACGCGAGGCGGCTTGCAGTGTGTTGCATAACTGCCCTTGACCTGGGGCCACTTTCATCTTGCAGCTCCTGAGTGGTTTCCTTGCTTACAACCTAAAATAAGTGCATTCAGATCTAGTCAGTGTGCATTAGCGTTCTGACGTCTTGGGCTCTATGAAAAGTGAAATTCTTTGGGGTCTGGACTGTAGTGTTGTTAAAGAAATAGCATGGGGCGTAGTAATAATACTAGCTTGATTTGATATTGTTTAGTGCAGTGAGTTTTCACACTTGACTTTGACTCTTAACGGCAATCCTGCTCAAGAGGTTAGAAAATTAAGGCTTTTTGAGGTTAAGTGATGTGTCTGAGGGTCACATAACTTTTAATAAAAGGTAAACTTGGATTTATAGTTAATCCTGGTCTCCTCTCTCCACTTAATTGTGTGACCTTGACCATATCATTTAACTTCTGTTCTTTGTCTCTTCTACAAAACACCAAACATCTTTGTGAAGAGCATTTTTGACAAGCTTCATATTTTAGGTGTTGTATTTGTTAGGAAAAGTACTGTCGGAGTCGGAGATCCTCTGTGTCTGACTTTGGGTGAGTCTTTTCCTCATTTGACACACTCTGTTTGGACTAGAACCTCTATAGGAGTCTTCCCATGTTTTAAATTCCATTGTATTTTTTAAAAAGCATTTAGCTCTGGGTATGCTTTTGAGATGAAGCCTTTGGAATTTAATATTGAAAGTATGTGCTATATATATAACAAATCTTGTAAGGCAAAAGAAGTTATTTTAAAATACTAAAATACAGATTTTTCTTATTGAATGTGAGTCTGAGTGCTCTGAAAAGATATTTTTAAGGCACAGCACGGCTCTTCCTGACTTTCTTAACATTTAAAAAATTTCTCACTGCAGAATGGTTTGATATTATTCTTAATTGCCCAGAGCGATTGTGGCATGAAAATGTACAAATGGGGCATCATTTTTTTTGTAAGAGAAGATTGTACTGTTTAGTTTCAGTGTGCAATGAAACAAAATCCTATTCCTCCAAACTGGGCTTCTGAAATAAAAAATTTGAAAACCAGAATAACACCTCATCCTTAAGAAAACTGCTCATGTTAACTGTATTCTATAAAATTCGGGCTTCTTTTCTAAGCATGCTTCTGCCCGTATTGTCCTGGGAACATAGTGCTGAGGGCTTATCACGGTCTACGTGGAGTTGTAGGGCTGCATAGAAAATGAGCTGTTGCCACAGCAGAAATAAGTGGGAAGGCGCCGGGAAGCAGTTTGTCTAGTTGACTCGGAATGTTTACTCAGCTCTGAAATGTGAGTTTATTCCTCCCAAGATTTTACTCTAAGGCAAGACTACCTGATACCACTTTCTCAGCCAGCATTCGAAATGTGGGGTTGGAAGCATCTAGAGAGCAGTGCTGTCTTTGGAAGTGATGTGCTGGTCCAGAGTCGTCCTAACTCAAGCGTCCTGTAGGTAGTCCTCTGTCTTTAGTGCCACTGCTGCTTATTACTAATTCATCCCGTGAGTGATGGTGTTTCTTACGCTTAGACAGACTGCCGGGACAGGGAGGCATCTGAAATAACTAAGGGGCAACACTTTCAATGCTCGGCTTAACTTAGTGACTCGTTAGTTAAAACTGTTTTTCTTAAACGAGAATGGCTTGTTGCCTTAAGCTCATGCTCTTTTCCAGTAATATGCTTATTCCTTTTAATTGCTGTTGCACTTTTTTTCTGCAGATGTTCATTCTGGACAGGGTCGAAGGCGATACTTGTTCTCTTAATGAGTTCACCATAACTGGATCAACATATGCACCTATAGGAGAAGTGTGAGTAGCCCACTTTACTGTTTAAAGAACCTATTGTGGCAGGGTTGGTATTTGTATAGGTTTGCAGTTTATCTAAAAAGTTAGGACAGCTTTCTGAATGTGACTCACATAGTTACCCGTCATCAGAGTAGTACTCCCCTGCGCCTCCCCCCTCCCGCCCCAGACTATGGGTCTATAACGCACATTTTGAAAGAGAAAGCAGTTATAAGCCAGTGACACTTTTCACCTTCATTTAGCTGCCTTGAAGCTCAAATTTTCAAATGGTATTTCTGTTTGTTCTTCACTGATACCAGTGGTGTGGGGAATTTCACAAGAATTTTGAGTCTTGCCCAAAAATTGAGTCCTGGTACCAGAAGTTTTTAGTTATTGTCTGATGTTGACTCTACCATAAAGTTTCTAAGAGCAGTCACTTAAAATCAGTAGCCGTGGCCACACTGCTTTTTAAGGGTCTGTTTTTTCTTTCAACAGGCATAAAGATGATAAGCCAGTAAGATGTCATCAGTATGATGGTCTTGTAGAATTAGCAACAATCTGTGCTCTTTGTAATGACTCTGCTTTGGATTACAATGAGGTAAGAAATTAGGCCTGGTTCTTCCTAGTTCACGGATCCCTGGGAGTGCAGTAGTTAATTAGAGCTTTGCTGTTAACCAAAAGCTCTGGCAGTTTGAATCCACCAGCTGTTCTTTGGAAGCCCTATGGGACAGTTCTGCTCTGTTCTATAGGGTCACTATCAGTCAGAATGGACTCAACTGCAATGGGTTTGCTTTTTTTTTTTATTCCTAGTTCAAGGGTGGGGTGGGTGGAATGAAAATTCAGCCTGCCTTCTTCTGCCCTTTTAAAAGTAAGTGTTCCTGATTTTATTTCCCCTTTCCAATCAAGGGCCTATCATCAGGGCCAGCCTGACTTAGCAAAAAAGGGGAGCACCTTCCTGTGTCCTCTGTAACTGGGTGTTGCAGCTGCTTACTGAGAGTTGTAGTGCACATGCCTTCGTGGTCTGTTTCTAGTATAGTTACCCTAAGTGGAGGAAACCGGAGATAGAGAATATTTTCGTGAAAACACAAGGTATTGATTGTGCTTTTTAAGATGGGTAGCATTACATCTTTGAGGATAAGGTGTGGCTTAGAGGGTAGTTTTGATGATAGTGTGATAATAGAAAATTTAACCAATAGAAAAATACTTATTTAAATAGTGAGGGAAATCCTTTGGTTTCAATCTTATAGTCAAGGTGATCCCCATCAAAATAGAATGTAAACTTTCAAATGATAAGCAATGATGAGGAATTAAAAATACCGTGTGAATGCTCTACTTAGTAAATACTGTGATTCATGGCTTCTTGTATTTAACGGACACAAAAAAAAAAAACCAATTATTACAATAAGAAAATGCATACCTGTGCTTCAAGAATATTTTTATGTATCTGGGTCATGTGCTCTATCATGGGCTAAAAAGCATGAACTAATGATGCCTGGAGGACAGGTGGCCTTCTGTGGAAAACTTTTTATTAAAGAGAAATTTACCTGTTCCCTTTCCCACTTTCTCCATCTTCACCCAATACAGGCAAAGGGCGTGTATGAAAAAGTTGGAGAAGCTACAGAGACTGCACTCACGTGTCTGGTAGAGAAGATGAATGTATTCGATACGGAATTGAAGGGTCTTTCTAAAATAGAACGTGCAAACGCCTGCAACTCGGTCAGTTATTAGAATTTGGTGTGTTGTTCCTGTCCATCGATCTCCCTAGTCCATTCACTGTCTTACTATTTAGACAACAGATTAGACCTTATCTCCTCAAACTTGCAGTATCTGCTTCCCTACATTCACTCTCAGGTAAAATTGTTTTGCTGTCTATTTACTACCAGGAAATAATGGTTTATCCTAAAACTTTTTCCTCTCTCCAGCCACCTCACTTCTTCCTTTCCCTTGATAGTAAAACTCCTCAAAAGAGCTATTTTTGTGTACTCTCTGATTTCACTCGCTCATTTTTTGAATCCACTCCAGTCCATCTTTTGCCTCTATGAGAACCCTCCTTGTCAAGGTCACCTTATGGTGAAGCCAGTGTTTATGTGCATGCGTCTGCTAGCACATGTAAAGTACGTGGAGCAACAACTGCCAGAAATAAAAGGAGACACAGCCACAATCAGAGTTGGCAGTTTTAGCGTGGTAATTTCTATCTTGGCAAAGCAGACGAAAAATCAGTAAAGATATGGAAGGCTTGAACAACACTAAATGTACTCAACCTACTCTGTATAGTTCTGTTACGCTGCTCCCACTGTGCTTTTCAAACGCATAAGGAACATTCACCAAAATAGACCACAATTGCTGGTCTGTTGAAGCAAGACTCAATAAATTGCAAAGGATTGCAGTGGTAGAGACTGTATTTGCTGGCTGCAATGGAATTAAACTAGAAATCGATAACCAAGTGTTTGGAAGCTAAACAAAACATTCTTAAATAGTCCACGTTTAAAATCAATGATGCAAGTATTCACCTCAAACTAGAAAAGTAACAAAGTAGAAAATAACAAAATCATAAATCAATTATGCGTAACTTTATACCAATAGATTTGACTATTTAGAAGACGTTAACACATCCCTCAGAAATACTGTTTTCTAAAAACTTCCACAAGAATTTTCCAGGCCCAGTTAATTTCATCGATAAAGTCTGCCAGACATTTAAGGAAGAAATACTACCACCTTTACACAGACTTGGATAATAGGAGGAAGAGGAAA
Source organism: Elephas maximus indicus (assembly GCF_024166365.1). NCBI lineage: Eukaryota > Metazoa > Chordata > Mammalia > Proboscidea > Elephantidae > Elephas > Elephas maximus. The sequence continues at coordinate 8,948,066 of NC_064840.1, forward strand.
AGGAAACCCATCTGATGAGGCCAGCAAGCCCCGATAGCAAAACCTGACATGGAGACTACAAGGAGAGGCAGTTACATACTACCCCGATTCTTCATAGTATAGATGCAGAAGTCCGAAACTAATAGTAGCAAATTAAGTTCAGGTAATACATAAAAAGGTTCACACAGCATCACCAAGCGGGATTCCTACGAATGCAGTCAGTTCGACATTCAGGTCCATCAGTGTGACTGCACTGCAGGAAGCCGGGTGTGATGGGACGGTGGCTGTGCAGGGCACAGGTCTGCTGAACAGACACTGGCCTGTCCAAGCCAGCATCACCAAGACCAAGGCAAGGGTGGGAGCCTCTAACCACCAGCTGGACCTGAGCCTTCACGATGTGCACAAGGCCCCCATCAAGGACCTAGCTGCCCTCGCAGAGGCCACCAGATTGGATCTTCCTGCAGTGAGCTACTGTATAGTGGGATTTCTGTGGCAAAGCCAGATCTGAGTGAAAACAAGCGACAGCAGCCGCTGATGGACTTCCCCCTGGTCTCAGCAGTAGACTGGCCACCCTGCCTGCCTCTTTGCTCAGCTCCAGAGCCTGTGGTGCGTGATGACCTGGGTGAAAAGCAGTGAGCAAACAGGTGAGAGCACACAAAGCTTGTACAGGCTGACCAGGAGCGAGAGGTGGAGGAGCCGTGTAGGGCCAGACTGCAGAAGCAGGAGAAGACAGAGAGAATGTGTTGGAGAAAGGAGGATGATGCCCTCAAAGCAACCAAGCAGGAATAAAAGGAAACAAATCAGGCTCTGGAATCTAAGTCTTGCTCTTGTCTCTGCAAGCCACTACCCCGGAAACATCCCCAGCCTGGGCAGTGCTGAAGCCATTCCTGCTTTTCTGGGTGGCCAGTGGGCTGGTGGCTCGTTAGGTCACAGCCACAAGACCCTCCGGGGGCCCCTGTAGGCCTGCCCAGCCTGGAGCATGGACTCGTGGAATTGGGTTCTGCAGATCACACCCTCTTTTTAGTGCCAGACCTGCCTGCCTTCATCAATGGCTGCTAATCGGTACTTGAGACGCCTCTGTGTAGGGCTTCTTTGTTCCTTAGAGTTCCCTGGTAGGGTAGGGACAAAAGGGAGGTGGGCAGTAAACCAGACCAAGTGTTCCTGCATTCCTAAAGGCCGAGGCCTGGTGTAAGGAGAGGTGGAAATAGCCTTTCTGGTTGGTTATGCAAAGCTATGCGAGGCTTATTTTTTCTAAATGGTCAGCTGTTGGTACCTTTATGCTTTTGTGTGTCACAAACCCTTTCATCCCTCCCTGGTAGCCAGTAGGATATTGGGGACTAAGATGACACCACAGTCAGAGCAAAGCCAGCCCAGATTGGGCAGGGGGCAGTATGTTCACTTACGTTCTTCCTCAGCCATTGAAGTATTTTGGTGACCACACAAAACCTCAGGATCTGAAAGGGTTTCGAGGTGACCAGGCAGTCCACTGTAGCCCATACGGGTAGGGAAACAGGCCTTCCATGACTTGCCTGTGGTCTCCCAGCTAACGTGAGGCAGAACTGGATTCTCACTCCAGTGCTCTTCCCATCCTTTATATCGTTTTGTCACCTTTATGACATCCTGAGAAAACAAAACTCAGACAGATTGAGTATAGAAGTATAGATTGTGTCACAGCAGACAGATTCATGATTCACAAATAGAAGTCTCATAGCCAGGAGGGTCGTGGCAACTCCTGTGGATTCCTGCCCCATCTTAAGTGGATTCCGTGAAACGGGAACAGTCTAGGCTCCTGCCTTCATTTGAAAGCATCAACCTCAACTAAGAACTGCCACCTCTTTGATCAACAACCAAGGATGGGAATCCTGGCGGGGTCACACCGCCTGTGCCATCTCTTACTAGTCGGTGTGACTAAATACCTCAGAGGCAACCTGAAAACTCAGCTTCTCCAAACTGAGGTTTAGAACTGCTTCATTCTAGACCTGGAACTACACCTCCTACTGGCAGCAAACAAGCAGCCTCCTAGAGCTGACCCACAGTACGCAACCAGTAACTGCACACCAGGGTGGAACTGGCCCTACACTCATCGGCCTGGTGTCCTCTGCCTCATCCCTTTCACAGCAGCTAGAGGAAGCCATCAGAAGTGATGTGTCATGGTGCTGGGTCACTGGGGAAACTCCTGATACAAACTCCTTGCCTCTCCTCAGAGAGAGCCAAGAACCTGACACCGTTCAAAGATGGAGGGCAAGGTCCAGCTTTCAGCCCTAGTGGCCACTGGACAGGATCCCCGCTCGTGACCATCCTGCTGGAAGATGTGACTTTGTTTTTTCTCCCCCTGGGGGCGCTCTGCTGTAGGGTCCATACCTTCCTCAGAATCACCACATACCCCTTTATTCTTCCTCCAGTTAGCTGGTCAGAACACAAGGTCAGGCACAGTGATCACACCCTGATCTTTGCTGCTGGAGGTGGCTTAGGATGGCTGAATCTACGCAGCCAGGGAAACCAGCCTGCAGACGTCAGTTATGCCGCATCCGAGAAAGGATGCTGAGGGTCTTTGGGATTTCTGTGATTAAGTATGAGTCTTAGTGGAAAGAAATGTAATTCACATCAACCAAATGAAGGTAGAAAACCACATATTCATCTGAATACATGAAAGAACAGCTTCTGTTAGAAATTTGATCTTTGTTCATAATAAATTATTTAGCAGACTAGGAACGCAGGAGCATGCCTTCAAGCTGATATATTTACAAAAAACCGCACTACACTGGGGTCCTCCCACACTGGATACCTCCTTGGGCTTCTTTGCCAGGGGGATGGTGAGGCTTCAGGGCCTCTTCTGTCTACTCTTCTCCCAAGTTGGAGCTTACGTATCGTCAGTGTGCTAAAGTCTGATACAGCAGCCACTGTAAAGGAATTAGAAACAGGTCCTCAGGCACACTAGCTAGCCACGTGTAGCTGCTACGTGGATAGTGCAGACGGAACATTTCTGTTGTTGGACATCCCTGCTGCAGCCTGACCACCTCCACCCCTTGGATTGTTTGCACTCCCCTTCCGCCTGTGCTTCACATAACAGCTGGAGCACAGAACTCTGCCTTGTCTTCCCGTTTATACAAGCCAGCTGCCTCCACCGCCTGCCATGACCGCACAGCCTCCCTCCACCATCTGCCATGGCCCCTCTAACTTCCTCCCTGTTTCTTTCCACAAACTCTGCAGCCCCATCTGACCTCCTGGCAGCACCTTGAATGTGAGTGTGTGCTTGGCCTGCGCCACCTTTTCACTGCCTGTCTTAGTAAGGCTCTCCCCAACCCTATTCAACATTGCAGTCTACACGTACACAACGTTCTGTCCCTGTTCTCCATTGCTGATGAGTCATAGCGACCCCATATACATATACCCCATATACAGTACAGTTTCATGAAGGCAAGAACGTGTCTGTTGTTCGTTGCTCTGTCCCTAATGCCTGCCATGTAAAATTAGCTCAGTGGAATATTTGTTGAGTGAAATTTTTTTTTTAATTATTATCCAATGATTGCATATTCTCTTTACAATAGGTCATTAAACAGTTGATGAAAAAAGAATTTACCCTAGAGTTTTCACGCGATAGAAAATCAATGTCGGTTTATTGCACACCAAACAAACCAAGCCGAACATCCATGAGCAAGATGTTTGTGAAGGCAAGTACAGCACCCTGAAATCAACCCATTCTCACCAGGACCAGGGTCCCCTTGAGCCAGCTAACAGTACTGTTCATCTGAACCTTTGTTTCCAGGGCGCTCCCGAGGGTGTCATTGAGAGGTGTACCCACATTCGAGTTGGAAGCACGAAGATTCCCATAACTCCGGGGGTCAAGCAGAAGATCATGTCTGTTATTCGGGAGTGGGGCAGTGGCAGCGACACCCTGCGCTGCCTGGCTCTGGCCACTCACGACAACCCAATGAGGAGAGAAGAGATGAACCTTGAGGACTCTGCCAACTTCATCAAGTATGAGGTGAGTGGTTCTTGGTCGCACCCCGCTTGTCATCGTGGCCAAAGGGCTCGCCTTCGGGTAAAAAAAGGTCAAGGTCTGGGGCTTTTACCAAGAAAGAGGCATGGTGATTTGTTCAGCCACGGGCCACATGCGTCAGCCTTAAAGCTTAGGTGGTTGTTGGAAACATACACTAGCTAACGCCTTAACAAAAGGCTGTTACCGTGAAAGTAGAATAATCAAGATGTCAGCTACATGAGCTTGTGAAACCTATTTTGCAAATTTCATGTAGATTAAGATTTTTTTAATTAGGAATGTTTTTAAAATACACATTAGTTATTGAAGGTTAAAGTAGCCAAGTTGAGAAAATCCTTCTACTTCTCTTCTGCTCATAGAACAACTTCAGATCAGGGATGTTTTCTCCGAAAGCTTTGAATGAAATGAACAAGCTCTGATGGCCAATTTCAAGACGTTCTTACTCCTAGGGTGGTTTTTTTCCCATTTCACATTATTATTATGAGAGTTAAAGAATGATTTGGTAACAAGGGGATAGTGACATTTCTAATCCTTCCTGATTAATTGAAATTAATACTATTTTATATCAGTATTGTGACTTTTATTCTTAGATGATAAGAGTCAATGTAAAATTGCATAATTTTTTATCTCATAAGAAAATGGAGAACAACAACTGGATGGTGCCCAGGTATCATTACTGAACGTTTTGATCAAAGTTTCTACAAAAGAATCCTGATCAAAAGGGGGGAAACAGAGAACAGAATTTCAAAACCTCATGGAATCCAGACTTTCTGGAGCCACAGGGGCTGGATGAACCCCTGAAACTACTGCCCTAAGATAATCTTTAAACCTTAAACCAAAAATATTGTGACATCTTAAAACCAAACAATAGTTTAGCTTAACTAGTAAAGAATGTCTGTGTTGAGCATTGTGCTCTTTTAAGATCTGTCTATATAGGATGAAGCTTAGGGGGCAGTGAGTTCATGTGAATGGGGGAGGGGCAGTTCAGAAAAGGAGGCTGAGAATGGCTCCACCACTCGAAGAACGTAATCAGTGTCACTGAATTGTACGGGTAGAAATTGTTCAATTGGTGTATGTTTTGCTGTGTATATTCTCAACAACAGCAAAAAATAAAGTATTCAAAAAAGAGAGAAAATGTAGACTCTTTTGCTCTTGATGTATTATTAGCCATGGTTTAAATTGGGGGGTGGCGGAGAGCCAGAATTTTCCTGTTTAAACATAAAGTGATTCTTTCAATTCAGACCAATCTGACCTTCGTTGGCTGCGTGGGCATGCTGGACCCCCCGAGAAGTGAAGTGGCCTCGTCAGTGAAGTTGTGCAGGCAGGCAGGCATCCGCGTCATCATGATCACGGGGGACAACAAGGGTACCGCTGTGGCCATCTGTCGCCGGATTGGCATCTTCCGGCAGGATGAGGATGTGACGTCGAAGGCCTTCACAGGCCGGGAGTTTGACGAGCTCAGTCCCTCAGCGCAGAGGGACGCCTGCTTGACGGCTCGCTGCTTCGCTCGTGTGGAGCCTTCCCACAAGTCTAAAATCGTAGAGTTTCTTCAGTCTTTTGATGAGATTACAGCTATGGTGAGTGTCCTGGGACAACACCCTACAGGTGATTGAAACTGCACCCATGCACAGCAGACTCTGATTTTGATCATTAAATTTTTCACAGTAGCTCCCTGATTTGTAATTTCTTGATTTTGTTTGGATCTGGGCTACTTCTCTAGAATCCTGTTGACCCATAGTTGGTATGATGTACGTTGCCTGCAGGGAAGATGCTAAGAGTAGCTTAAGACCCAGAGGTGCCTTCTGAATCAGTCAGGAAATATTTGGTGGTGTCTAGTCTTTGTCTTGGTTAAAATAGGCTTGTTTTTATCTTAAATTTTCTAAAAAGTGATTCAGGGTGTTGTAATCAGCTAGCTCCTGTCGCCCAGCCTTTGAAAACTCCACCCTCCATAGAACGTGCTGGTGAAACGTTCTCTCAGAGTGCCTGCTCATGACACCGTTCACTGGCTTCTTCCTCTCCTGATTGTCAACCAGAATTAGCGTGTTAGCACTTTGCTTTCTACATAACTTTTTAAAAATTAAATTTTTCAACCAGGTGTTCTAGTTATATGCCTCTCTGGCCCCCTTTTCCTTCCTCCTCACCTTCTCCCAGAGGCATCACCACTCTGAATTTGTATAGTAATTGTCTTCACACAAAGACCTGGGAATGATATTATGTATCTGTAAACCGTGTTTACTATGTCTGCATAAGTCTTTCATCCTCACTGCTTATAAGCTGCTTTCAGAAAACAGATTTTACCTGGGAAGTGTGAAATTGCCAAATGAGGCTACAAAAGAGACATCAGAGGAGAGTGAACTAAGGGGGCTTCAGGTTTATCTGTATTTTTTACCAAAAAACTTATAGAGTAGGATGATGGAGTACTTACATCCACGTGGATAATGTCAAAGAGAATACCTGCAGACTACATTCTGGAGGAGCCAGAGTGTCTCATGCAGATGTCTGTAAACCAGACTATGGTTCCCTCACAGACTGGGGACGGTGTGAACGATGCGCCTGCTCTGAAGAAGTCTGAGATCGGCATCGCCATGGGCTCCGGCACCGCCGTGGCCAAGACTGCCTCTGAGATGGTCTTGGCCGACGACAACTTCTCCACCATTGTGGCGGCCGTCGAGGAGGGACGGGCAATCTACAACAACATGAAGCAGTTCATCCGCTACCTCATCTCGTCCAACGTCGGCGAGGTCGTCTGGTAGGTCTCTGTGACGGGTCGCTTCTCTTCCTGTATCTAAGACTGGAGGTTGTGATGGCCACCTTTCGTACTGCAGCAGTTTTTCTCTCTGTGTGTGAGTTGGGGGTGGGCAGACAGGACACGGATCCCTTGTGGCGGTCATGGCCTCAGAAGGGCACCGCGGCCACCTTGGTGCACACACAAAAGAAACCCTTCGTAGTGTAGAAGTGACTTTAAATTAACCATATAAAATGGCACAAAATTCTTGGTCCTCTAAAAGTTAGCTTTAATTAGAAATTGGGTATACTAAATGTTTAATGATCACCCAAAAAATTATTTCCAGCAATTTCAGGCAACCACTGTTGCCATTCCTTCATTTTGTGGAGAGAGGAGAGGGATGATGAGGTTGGTTAAAACAGTGGCCAGAAATAAGCTGAGGTCTTCCTCTTCTTTCCTTGGTGGGAGCAGTATTTTCCTGACAGCGGCCCTGGGTTTTCCTGAGGCTTTAATTCCTGTCCAGCTGCTCTGGGTCAACCTGGTGACAGACGGCCTACCCGCTACCGCCCTGGGCTTCAACCCTCCTGATCTGGACATCATGAATAAGCCGCCCCGGAACCCCAAGGAGCCACTGATCAGTGGGTGGCTCTTTTTCCGTTACCTCGCAATTGGCTGTGAGTAGTTTCTTAATATTACTGGGTTTTAAACAAAATGTCTGTGGGGCTAAATTTTGTAATGTCGCTGGTTTTGTGAAAACTACCTTTTTCTTCTGTCCTCAAGTTAGGGTAGCAAAAAAAAATCCAAGGCTCTCTTATCATTTAATGAGCTACTTAGGCCACTCTATACCTTATAGTCCCTTGTCTTAGCATCCTTGGTGCTTCCTTGGCTTTTGTGAATGAGCAGTCACGCAAGGTTTTCCAATGTAGCCGTGTGTGCCAAGGGATAGGAAAACGAGAGAAACCCTTGATGAGATGCATTGACACGATAGCCAACACAGTGAGCTCAAACATGCCCACGATCGTAAGGATGACACAGGACCGGGCGGTGTTTCGTTCTGCTGTCCATAAGGTTGCCATGAGTCGGAGCCGACTCGACAGCAGCTAACAACAACAAGCCAAAGGATACAAAGACCACTCAGGCTGCCCTCTTCGAGCCCCTAGGTGAGACCTGAGCTGATAATAACGACCAAGATATAAATACCTGTTCCTGTGAGCAGTAAGAGCAGGGAGCCATGCATTTACCACCACGAACCCTGTGCACACACGGCACTGCCATGGGCCACGTTATGTTCTGCTTGGTGTCTGTGTAGCCCTCGTCCTCCTGAGCCCAGGTGCTGGAGAGTAAATAGCGTCCCTAGGATCCCAGAGGAGGGTGCTGTGTTATGTTTTGATAGGATAGTCTGTTAGCACACTGGGACATTATCTCATTCTGACGTCTCCCTCATAAGAAACATCCTGCAGTTGGACTGATGGCTGAGGAGGAGTGCTTCCAGCATCTGCTCCAGGAACGCCTGCCGCTCTGCACTCCGCAGTAGCCGCTCTGCACTCCGCAGTAGCCTCTCTGCACTCCGCAGTAGCCGCTCACACCGTGTTGCCCTGTAATGGCTCTGCCAGCCCTTCAGTGGCATCAGTAAAAGTGGTCGTGGTGTGGTCTGGTCCTCCAGCGCTGTCGCCCTGTGTGGGCCACACATGTGCCTGCAGCTGGTGAAAGACCGGCAGAGCTAGGCAGAGGTTGACAGGTTCCAGTCGGTTCCTTTTCTTACAAATTCTGGAGAAAAGGCTGGCTGGTTCTTCGGAGCTGGCAGCATACCCCCTCCCCCCGTGCCCCCCCACGTAGTCCCCGTGGTCAGGCTGCTGTGGCGGATGCAAGTCTGCAGTCACTGGGGGGTGGTGCACAGCATGGTTCCCCCGACACACGGTCTTTCCTCCTTGTCCTTGTGGGAGTGGGCGCCACGTTTGTGAGCACCGTGACCTTCTGTCCCCAGGTTATGTTGGTGCCGCTACCGTGGGCGCTGCTGCGTGGTGGTTTATCGCTGCTGACGGCGGTCCCCGGGTCACCTTCTACCAGCTGGTATGTAGCCACTTGTTCCCGTGCCTTGGCTACAGTGCTTTGAGTTGTTCTTGACCTCTCCTGTGGTCTCCATGTCTATCGAACAACTCCAAGGCTTATACAACCAGCAGGTTGCTTGTAAGGTCAGCAGGTTGCATCTGAGGCTATTCTGAATGAGCAGGGCTTCTCTGGGAAGTGGGGTGACATTCCGTGGCTCTCGTATGTACACGGGGGTCTGCGTGCTGGGCTTGGCGTGGGATTAGCACACGGACTTGGGAAGGCTGCCTTGCTGATCCGGACCTTGATTGGCATCTGGTTGCAGAGTCACTTCCTACAGTGTAAAGACGACAACCCTGATTTTGAAGGAGTGGATTGTGCAGTCTTTGAATCCCCGTACCCGATGACAATGGCGCTTTCTGTTCTTGTAACCATAGAGATGTGTAATGCCCTCAACAGGTGAGTGAGTCTTCATGGCCAGCCTCAGCAAGTGTTGTGCCCACAGGGCACTGAGGGCTATTGAGTCACGGTTGACTAAGAGCACAGGACAGAGCTTTCCTCCCAAAAAGACAGGAACGAGCAGCGCCAGTTTAAGAGCTGAACTTCCTCACCCCTAGGACGGAGTGGGAGCGCTAAGCCACATGCTGCCTGAGTTCTCCTGAGACGACAGAGGCCCAGAATAGGAACTCCTGACCCCCACCTGCCAGTTCCCATAGGGAGGAGCTTCTGCCCTTTAGCATTGAGAAACGGTATTCTCCAGTTAAGCCAGTGACAAAAATGGAAACTTGTAAATAGTCTGTGCCAAGGGCAACTGAAGGCAGCTCTGAGCCTGCCAGAATGGAACCTGCTGTGCCGAAGCCTAGATTTGAAATTGGAAGTTTGTCCTACATTTGAAGAGTCCCTTGGGTCGCTTAGCCAGAGGAGAAAGTAGTCAGTCCGTGGGCTCAGTCGGGTCAGGACCTGGCGCAGGGTGAGGGAGGCCCCTGCGGCACGCTGCAGAGGTGCCTCACAGACCACTCCTCGCCCACAGCTTGTCTGAAAACCAGTCCTTGCTGAGGATGCCCCCCTGGGAGAACATCTGGCTCGTGGGCTCCATCTGCCTGTCCATGTCCCTCCACTTCCTCATCCTCTACGTGGAGCCCTTGCCTGTGAGTGCCAGGGGCTCAAGCTGGCGGTGGGGCCCGGGCAGGCCGGGCGTGCTGCTGCCTGCCTAATGGCCGCCTGATGAGGCTTCTCTGTGTTGCAGCTTATCTTCCAGATCACACCGCTGAACTTGACCCAGTGGCTGATGGTGCTGAAAATCTCCCTGCCCGTGATCCTCATGGACGAGACCCTCAAGTTCGTGGCGCGCAACTACCTGGAGCCTGGTAAAGAGTGTGTGCAGCCGGCGCGGCCATGCTCGCTCTCAGCGTGCACCGACGGCATCTCCTGGCCTTTTGTGCTGCTCGTAGTGCCGCTGGTGGTCTGGGTCTATAGCACAGACACTAACTTCACCGATATGTTCTGGTCTTGACTGACAGCTTGGCCTAAAGAAGATGTTTAACTTAATCAATTAATTTTTTTTTTTATTGTTTAAAGCAACTGTCTATTTCTGCTGAATTTTCACATGAACATATTGGCTGGTGAAGGAGGTTTCATATTCTAGATTTTGTTTTGCTTTTTCTGAACTCCAGTGGGGCAAGATTTTCCTTTTTTTATACACATAATTAAAGTGTCCATTGACATGTACAGAGAACTAACACTATTTTATGCAAATATTTTTTTGTAGATGAAAAAGCATGTACAGTGTTCTGTTTAATACTTGTCCTTGTATAAAAAACATAGCTGAGCCAGCAGACATTGTCAGCAGTTAATTGGCAGCAGATTTTAGGCAAGGGATGTGTGTGGTTTTTCTAAAACTAAATAGCATGTGTCGTGTCTTCTGCATGATCATCTGGGTTTAATTTGATGTCACAGTCTAATTGTATTCCTAAGCCAATTTTTCTGCACTGAGCAGAGTCCTGCTACCTCAGTCAGTATTTTTTGGTTTGCCACTTCCTCACCCCTGGCCCTCCGCTTACCTCCACCCCTCCCCGCTCAGCTTCTCCTAGGGTTTCCCGTGGTTCTGTTTACATCAGTCTTAACAAGAGGTATGCCTGTTCTCGCTTGTGCAGAAAACATTGCTCCAGATTCAATCTACTGGGTTCATGGCCCCTCACGTAGTTTCTAAGGTTATTTATTTAAATGTCTAATGTATTTTATTGTGACAGACATTTTTTTTTTTTTTGCCAGCATTGCCTATTTCAGTGGCACTTCACAATCTAGTTTAAAAAGAAAAAATAAAACATTTTAAATGGACAGAGAAAAAAATAACTGTCTTGTTTTTAACTCTTAAATGGCTGAGCTTTAAATATCCAACTTTCTTTTGCGTTCTTAGCTCAGACCCTTAGTTAGCATTCCTGTGCTCGGTGGGAGGGTCCCGTCAGCTCAGAGCGAGCAGCAGGAGTCTGACCTGAGGCACAGGCACTCGCTGTCATCTCTGGTCCATGTTTTGTACAAACTCCTGCCGGCCTGTCCCGCCTGCTGTAGAGAACACAAGGGCAGTGTGCGTGTGTACGTGCGTGTATGTGTTTTGTAAAATCTGTAAATAGCACGTGACCAAATGAACATATTGTATAGAACTATTTTTATTTTACTGTGGCGCTAACCACCACCATCATTCCTGTGATAAATGTTTGCGCATGTTCCGAGATCAGTCTTACCAACAGTGTATAAATCATTAACAGTCCTAACTCTGGTGTTTTTCTCCAATGCCTTCCAACATTCATCAACTAAAGTGAGTATTTTCTTCCCTGTAACTTGGATGCTTTAGCTTACAAGTGACTGTCACAACATGAGATAGCTGTGTGATGCTAATGAATCAGTAGTGACTTCCTCCATCCCCAGTGAGGCCGGTGTTGCTCTGCCGTGCCAGCTACCCCGGCAGGGACGGCCTGTGGCAGCAGCCGGGTGGCACGAGAGACTCGGCGCAGCACTAGCTGACCGATGTGACTCTGCAGATGCCACACGCTGCCTAGGACAGTGGCTCGGCAGGATTTCTGGGAGGGCCACGCCAGGCAGGCCCAGGGAGCGGTGCTGGTCCAGGGCTGAGATGAGGATCCACAGAGATGTGTCTGGTTCTTTTGATCTTTTTTAGCGGCAAGGACTGGGCCCCAAACATTGCTGCCTCGTTCATTAGGAAGCAGAAGGCTGGTGAACGCCGAACCAGCCACAAACCCCGAGTCACGAGGCTACTTTTAAAGAGACTTCTTGTTTCGCCCCCTGGGTCAGTCCCTTGGTGGCCAAGACTTTTCTCTCCAGGGCGTGTTAAAGCACAGGTACCAACCCGAGGCTCCACTCAGTCCCCGTCAGCCCCGTCGTAGTCCACATGAGCGTGGCCCCGTTTGTATTTGAGGTGGCAGGGAAGGGGCTTCAGTGCTGGCCATCGGGCCAGCAAGGTGTGATGGGAGCACTTGGCGTTTGGGAGGAGTTAATGGATGTCAAGCAGGACAGGTGCTGCCGAGTGCAGAGGTCGCAGTCTAACGGGACACAAGTGGAGAATGGAAACAGGCTCTGAACATGCGGTCTCGACCCGCTGAGGCTCTCAGGGAAGGGAGGCTGCTGTCTTTAGCATCAGAAAGCAGGAGAGGAAACATGTTGAGTGAAGCATTTTAACTGCAAACCAAAACGGTGTCTGGGCTGGCTGAGCAGGGCACTCAGTACCCACTGGAACCAGAGTGACAGAGCCAAGTGTTTCGACCGAATTCCTCGACTTGGTCACATGGGTGGGGCAGCTGCAGGACCTTGTCCACCCCAGTGATGGCACCAGCCGTGGCTCCTGCAGCCCCTGGATTTGGTTTAGGCACCCACTTCCCTAGGCCTAGACAGCTGGACTCTGAATAGATGAACCCACAAAGACAGGGGTGCCTCCAGGGACGGCCAGCCAGCGCTCTGCTCCCCCACCCACCCAGCAGGAGGACAGGTGGCGGCATCTCAGACCCACTCAATACCTGCTGTCGGGCAGCCCTTGCCCGAAAGGCTCCATGTTCTCCTGACACGCAGGTGGCAGAAGCCTCTCCTGTCTGTCCTGCTTTCTGCCCCCTACCTCTCGCAGCCTCTCTGATAGGGCCGTGCCCTTTGCCCAGGGGCCCGAGGGTGCGGGGCAGAGGCGGAGTAGCTGGCCGGCTTTGCTCACAAGCAGCTGCTGCCATGTGTACCTCACAGTGGTCACGGCTGCATGGTGGGCAGACCCCATAGAGATTGTGTCTGCCGGCCACCTGGGGTGTCTACAGTTATCATGAGCTCCATGTTGCCCTTTGACCTAAACCACTGAATTCTGCAACCCAGCGCCCTGCAGTTAAGGACAAGGCAGCCTTCAGCTTGTGTGTCAGCCGGGGATGGAGACCATGAGCCGGACAAAGCTGTTTTCCCTGGCAGGGCAGGGCCTGGCCCCTGCAGAGGCTGCTCTGAGGACAAGGGGAGAGCTAGGGGCTCTGCACCACCGCTCGCTGCTCCTCTGTGCTCCGTGTCCTTAACCTCTGCACTGCTAACCACCCCCTTTCCTCTGGCCTCTCTCACTGCTGGTAAACACCCGAACCTTCTCCTGAAGCACCCACCTGCCAGCCCGCCTGTGGCAGCCTCCTGCAAGCCAGGGTGGCTTTGTTCTGCAGCCGGAAAGCCCGAGGGGTGTGTGTCACTGAGCCAGGCCTTCTGGGATGCAAGCCTGCTTGGGTGCATCTCAGGAACCGTTAACCAGAAATGCTGGCCTTAACCTTACAGATCAGACTGGGTGTCCTTTTCATCTGTCACCATTAGTCTTAAGTAAACAGTTATTCTAACATTTCCTCCCTGTGTTTCATAAAGCTGATTTCCTCTCTCTTTCCTTTTCAGCAATACTGGAGTAACCGCTTCCTAAACCATTTTGCAGAAATGTAAGGGTGTTCGGTTGCGTGCATGTGTGTTTTTAGCAATACATCTACCGACCTCTGCATGATTGATGTTGGGGGAAGGAGACAAGCTTCCCTGACTCTGTGTGTTCTGTGGAGGAGATGTGTATTAGCAGTGGGGTGTTTAGCTTTTCAATGAGAATAATTACAAATGTACAATTTAGCTGAATGAACCAGAAACCTCTCCAGAGAAGTTTGGTTTCTTTGCTGCAAGAAGAATGAGGTTCTGCAACCTCATCCAAGAACTTAGAAGCCATCAGCCAAGTCTCCATTCTTCTCTGTGCAAAACGTCCCAGCTTATGTAAATGTATAATATTCAGTTCTCAGTTGTAATGCATGCCTTCCGTTGTAAGTAGCCAGATTTCTCTCCGATGTCATTGAAATATGCCACTTTTTAATTGGCCCTGTACAGTTTGCTTATTTATAAATTCATTGGAAACACTACATGTGTTGAATGGTTAAAATGCAGCCCTCCAGTTCATAACTTCAGTCACTTTTGAGTGTGCAGACAGCTCATTTGCGCTGTATTAAACGTAACTTATTTAATGAGATCAGAAGCAGTAGACAGATGTTGGTGCAATACGAATATTGTGTGCATTTATCTCAATAAGATGCTAAACGTCAGTTTATCACAACGCATGTGTGACTTTAGATTGTAAATAGACATCAGTTGTTTATTTCTGTGCTGTAACCAACATTGCACAGACATGGTTTCAGGTAAATAAATCTATTCTACGATAACCTCCTGCTGTGGTGGTAACTTCCCTCTGGGCCGCGATGGGTACACGTGGGTCCCCAGCCCGGCGCCTGGGGACAGGGTGACGGTGGCAGGACAGAAAGAAGCTGTACCCCTCTGGTGGATAAAAGGAATTTCCTGGACTCAAGTTTTTAGGTACGAGAGCATGTGTTTGGGTGAAGCCTCTAAGATAGTCCCACCCCAGGGGGGCTCCAGGCAGCTGTGACTGCTCGCTTGCACGACGCAGAGCTCTGTGGTCCCTCCACAGGTAGACGTGCCGAAATAGGTGCAGGAATTACCTTACTACAATACGACGAAAAGTAAACCAAAAACGTTGAAGTGACCAGAATCACTCCAGGTCTCCACCACGGTCCACGACTTCACACTGTTATGGAGACACTGGTCACTAGTCGGTCAAGGGGAGGGGCGGGCAAATACCTAGGAATAAGCCAGAAACGCAACTGGAATCAAGAGAAACACCTCTTGTTCTTGGATAGGAAAGCTTCATAATTCAGCGGGAATTCACACCTTAATGATGCAAATGATTTCTAATTCGCAGAATAACAATATATGAAACTGCCAACAGATTTTAATCAAACAGGCTGATGATAATGTGAGAACTAAAAAAGCCTTAGAGCAACAGGGAGGTGCCAACGGCCTCGTTCAGACCTGAAGCTACAGTAACTGCGGTGCACTTTTGGGAAAGGTGGCATTTCAGCCTGGTGTGTCAAAGAGCTCATTCAGTATGTGGGTGGTCATCTTGAGAAAATAGAATTGAGCCCTTTGTTATATCCAACAAATTGCAAATACATCAAAAGATTTGGGAAAAAAAAAACTGTAACCCACAAAAGAAAAATGATTAAATGATATAAACAGGAGAAAACCCAAGTAGCCTTAAACATGCCCAGCCCCACTGGCAAATTACAGTCACGAGGTACTGTCCGTCAGAGTGACAAAAACCAGGTCTGCCAACACCAAACGTTGACAAGGGTGTATAAATACTGACATAGCCACTTGAGAGAAAGAACAAGATGCTTTTAACATAGAACCCAGCAGCCCCACTCCTAGAGAAGCCCTCGTACACGCCTAAGAGCCAGGCCAGAGTGCTTACAAAAGGAAATGGAAATGCCCTAATTGACCAGCAGGGATTAGTACATGGTGGTACATTCAAACCACACACAAGGGCAGTGAGAAAGAAGCTACAGGAACCACCACAGATAAACCTCAACAGAGTGCAGGAATCCCTAAACTAGAGAAGTTTAAAGTATGCAGAGCCATTCCTTCTCATCAGTGACCTGCTCTCAGTGAGGCCCGGCCATTCTGTTAGGCGATGAGGTGCCCTGCTTCAAGAAAGTCACTGGAGAAAAAAAAAAAAAAATCAGCTAACCAAATCACTGTGAAGGGGTGGACTAATGAGCAGCAGACCAGGAACAAGAGTTTGCAGAGAACAGCTCTGAGGATATGAAACCCCAACTGGATGGGGTCACTGTGGGAGGGAGAGGTGAGATGAGGTGGGCAGGCCGGGACACCCCTTACACCAGTAGCAGTGTTGGAATGCTGTGCAGACAGTGCTTGCTATGCCTGTTTGCGTGTCAGGGTTTTTTTTTTAAGTGAACATCCGAGCACATGGAAGATGAAAGGCCTTTCGAAGCATGACAAAAACTCCAGGAAATGATAAATTGACTACCTAAGAATTTAAATTTTCTAAATAGAATACTCCTCTCAAGTCAGGAAAACACAGACTGAGATGCATACAGGCAAAGGGCTAATTTCCTTCCGGTCTGACTGGCAAAGATCAAAGTTTGACATTGTTATGTTCTTTGCAGATCGCATTAAGAAACTGGTTTTCAAACAGGTACGCGCCGATGATGAGAATAAAAATTGGCCCAGTCTCTGGAGGGCAATTTGACAAGATGACCATACCCTTTGATCAAGCACTTCCACTTTGATAAATTTATCCAACAGAAATCTTCCCATACGTTCATAAAAAGCAATCATAGCTACACCAAAGACAGAAATAACCCAGGTGCCCATCAATAGGCAAGATGTTAAGGAAACTGGAGAACATTCATGCCATGGAACACCATTCAGCCCTTAAAAGGATGAGGTAGATCTGTGAGTAGCAGCAAGGAATGACAGTCAGTGCTTGCTGTCTGTCCACCAAAATAGTCATGCGCACAGCAAAACCTAAACCGCTGTGGAGTCGATTGTGACTCCTGGCAACCTCACGTGTCACAGCGTAGAACTGAGCTCCAGAGGGTTTTCTTGGTTGTGATCTCTATGGAAGCGGATCCCCAGGCCTTTCGTCCGCAGTACTGTTGGGTGGGTTCAAACTGCCAACCTTTCAGTTAGTAGCCAAGCGCTAACCTCTTGTGCCACCCAGGGACCCTATGTGCAGAGCAGTTTGTATTACATGCTACCATTTATTTTAAAAACAGGAGGGAGAGTAAGAGTTTCCAGTAACGAAGGCTGCTGAAAATAACTAAATATGTTGACACATAGGCGGCAGATGGTAGGAGCCAAGTTTCTCACTGTTGGGAGTGGGAGGTTACACATAGGCAATGCTAGAGGCCTGAATGACCCATGTCATAGTGGATTAGAGTTGGAGACATAAGGATGAACTCATGTTTAGCTTAATACTGATACAAATGCTTTCATACAGAAGTATTTGTTGTTGTGTATATATATATACACACATATTTCCCTGCACTGTCAGCTGAGAGGACCAAGAAGCAAGGATACCCCAGTAGCCATGAGCACACCTAACTCCCAGGTTTAAGTTTCTAATACCATTCTTTAACAAAAGGAACAGGGATCCTTGGAGAAATGGCTGATTCTCGGACTGGAGCAGGAAATACACATGTCCCTGAGAATCCAGAAAGTAAGACCACAGAGGTAAAGTGTGCCAGAAAGTAAGGTGCTTTAATAAAAATAAAAGATGGGACTATGTCAAAGGGACACAGGAACCAACTGAAAGAGCTCCCAATGGCCAAGGCTGGAACAATTTGAGCAACAAAGTAAATAAAGTAGTACTGAATCAGCCCAAAGTATAAAATAAATAACTGCGAGTCCATGGTGATATAATTACATGGGGGAGACGAGAAATCTCCCATGTAGAAAGACTCCAAATAAATTATATACATACTCAAACCGCAAGCAGGTGGAGCATGACTCCCCACTCCTTAAGTGTGGGCTGTAGAGTGACCTCATCCAAAGAGAACACATTATGTAGGGACAGGAGGCAGTGGGGAAGGCTAACTTTTAAGAGGAGAACCTGACAGACACTACCTCAGCCGGTTGTCAAGATGAACAAACGCGCTACCTCATTCTCTTTTACATAGGGTCGCTAAAAGGCGGAACTGACTTGACGCCACCTAATAACCACCAGCTCAGTGATAAGTCATCTTGAGACCATGTACCACTGATATGATGAGATGAAAATGGCACTTTACTTCTGTGGTCTTCCTCCCAAAAACATATAACCTCAATTTATTCATGAGAAAAACATCAGACAAATTCCAAAAGAGGAACATTCTACAAAATGCCTGACCAGTACTCCTCAAAACTGTCCAGGTCATCAAAAACTGAAACAGCCAAGAGGAACCTAAGGAGACATGATGACTAAACATAATGTGGTGTCCTGGATGGGATCCTGGCCCAGAAAAAGGTAAAAATTAAGGAAATGAGAACAAAGCATGGACTTTAGTTAATAATACAGGATCAATATTGGTTCATTAATTGTGATCAACATACTATCCTGATGTAAGATGTTAATAAATGTAAAATGATCATAAAATTAAAACGTTTTAAAATGCTGGGAAAAAACTTTTTTTTTTTTTTTGAACCCTCACATAAGCATTGAAGAGCCATGAAATAGTAAAGAATTTCCAGGCCAGAATCTAAGAGAAAGGGAAGTGGAGCCAAGATGGTGGACTAGTCAGACGCACGTAGCCATCCCTTTGCAACAAAGACCCAAAAAAAACAAGCAGAACAGACAATGGAGGTCAATCCTAGAACCCTGAACTGATGGGAGAAAGTATTAGATCAGAAGCCACTGTGAAGAAGAAACTGACTGAAAACAGCTAAGGAGTAGAGATACGGAGTGGAGGTTCCCTGCCAACCAGCACAGCACAGCACAGCACAGCACAGCCATCTTGAGATAAAGCCAACAACCCCTCAGGAGAAGCACAGAGAGACACCTTCACAGAACTCCCAATAGGGGACAGAGGAACAGTGTGGACACATCCAGAGCAAGGTAAGGTCCTGTTTGCTGGCTGCAGCTCAAGGAAGTACCCAGACACTCCCACACGTTAACCTGTGGAGCATGCTCCTAGAACCCCTGCCCTGGCGAGTAGTGGCATGAGCCAGCTGCCCTAGCTGCCGGGGTCCACAGTACAAACTCTCCCTATGTTCCCCCTCATCTAGCCCTGTCCACCCCCGCTTTATTCCCCCTTCCGCCAGTCATACCCTGCTGCTCCACAGCTGAGCAACCTGGCACAGCACCCCACCCTCCTGCCGGCCAATCTAGCTGCTCTGTAGCTGAATGTCCTGGCCCTGCATCCCTCACCTCTGCACCAGCCCCACTCTGCTGCATCACTGCTGAGTGTCCCAGCCTGCACCCTGCCCTTCCCAGCTGAGCAACCCAGCTCTGCACCCTTACCTTTCTGCTGGCATAGCCCAGCTACACTGCAGCTGAGCAACCCAGTGCCGCACTCTTCCCTTCCCACTAGCCCCACCCCTCTGTAGCCTCCTTGAAACACAGACAGCAACAATCCCAGACAGGGAGTACAGGAAGGCAACTTCACAGAGTTCTCAACAGGAGACAGAGCACCTGGCAAACAGAGAAATAAGCTTTCCCATCCCTCACACTTTTGCCCCATACACCACCTCCTCCCCCTTCCTGCCAGACCCTGCTGCGCTGCTTCAGCTAGAGTGTTCCTGGAGCTCAGGCTCACTGCTGTACCAGCCCCACACCACCCCTCCCCTCTTACCATTTGACCAGCTGCTGAACCGTGGGAAATGAGCCCATACCACTCCCTGTCCGACACCCATGCCCATTTGGCAAGGCACTATGAGCACTCCCACACAGCTGGACCAACACCAGGAGGCAGCCAGCGTCCACTCAGTCCACCCTCAGCCACTTTGCCAAACCAGTGTACAGTGAAGTGGGCTTGCCCTGCCAGCTGCTGCCTTGCTCATTCAGACCAGGTGGTGAGAGCTATCATGCCCACAGGTAAGCAAGAAACAAGGCATGCCCAGCCTGCCCACCCTGACATATGAAAACAAAAAAAAAAGCAGGATGAAACAGATAAACATATAATTAATAAATGAGGAATACCTGAATGTTTCGGAGACAATATCAAAACACTAAAAAAAAAAAAAAAAAGAAGACAGGCAAAACTAAGAAAAAAATAATGGGAAACACAGACAAAACCAACAAAAAAATAGCTAAAATCAAGGAAAACACACAAAAGCAATAGAAGAATTCAAGAAATTAATAAGAGAACAAAACTTTAAAATAAATAATGAGAAATCATACAAAAACGGCAACAAGAAATCCAAAAGATAAACAACAAAATTTCAGAAATGGACAACTCAATAGAAGGTTTTAGGAGCAAATTTTTGAAATAGAAGACAGAATCAGCAAAATTGAAGACAAATCCATTGACGCACTTTATTGGAGGAAAAAACACAGTTAAAAATGAAGACAACCTAAGAATTACGTGGGACAGAACCAAAAGCAAAAATCTGCACTTGATCTGAGTTCCAGAACGGGGAGAAAATGAAAAGTGAAGAGGGCAGAAAACTTCCCTAATATCATGAAAGATGAAAAGCTACCATCCAAGAAGCTCAACGAACCCCGTATAGGATAGATTCCAAAAGAAAATCACCAAGACATATCATAATCACACCAAAACCAAAGACAAAGAAAGAATCCTGAGAATAGCTCAAGAAAAATGAAGTTACTTACACAGGGGAAACAATAAGACTAGGCTCTGATTACTCAGCAGAAACTCCGCAGGCAAGACTCAATGGGATGATATATACATAAAACCTTGAAAGAAAAAACTGCCAACTAAGAATAATAAATCCTGTAAAACTCTCTCTCAAATTTGATGGCAAAATTAGGACATTTACAGATAAACATAAATTAACAAAACCAAACTTACAAGAAATATTAAAGGGAGTCCTTAGGTTAGAGAATAAGCAACATCAGACAACAACATGAGTCTAGGACACATGACAGCATCAGCCAGATATCAACTTGGTAAAGAACTCTCAGTAGCAAAACAAAGCTAAAAGATTTAAAACAGGGAGCCAGAGACTTCAACTGTGTTATGGATTGAATTGAGTCCCCCTAAAATGTGTGTCAACTTGGCTAGGCCATGATTCCCAGTATTGTGTGATTGTTAACCATTTTGTCATCTGATGTGATTTTCCTATGTGTTGTAAATCCTACCTCTATGATATTAATGAGGTGGTATTAGCAGCAGTTATGTTAATGAGGCAGGACTCAATCTACAATACTAGGCAATATCAGGTTGTGTCTTAAGTCAGTCTCTTTTGAGATACAAAAGCGAGAATCAAGCAGAGATCAGGGGGACCTCATACCACCAAAAAAGCAGCGCCAGAAGCAGAATGTGTCCTTTGGACCTGAGGTCCCTGCACTGAGAAGCTCCTAGACCAGAGGACGACTGATGACAAGGACCTTCCTCTAGAGCTGACAGAGAAAGCCTTCCCCTGGAGCTGACATCCTGAATTTGGATTTCTAGCCTCCTACGCTGTGGGAGAATAAATTTCTCTTTGTTAAAGCCATCCACTTGTGGTATTTCTGTTATAGCAACACTAAATGACTAAAAAAAAAAAAAAAAATTTTTTTTTTTTTTTTTAAATGACTAAGGCGATCTGTAAATGATAACAATGTCAAAACAATAAAAGAGGTAGTAAAATGGTACAGGTATAGAACTTTCAAATGCAGAGGAAGTCAACGCAATATCAAGTAATAAAAGACTGGTTTAAACTTAGGAAGGTAAGTGTGAATTTCAAGGTAACCAAAAAGATAGTTAATACAAACCTACTCATCAAAATAAAACAGAAGAAAAACATAAAGACTCAGTAGTAAACACAAAATCTATAACAATGGAAGAAATGAAAATAAATTCCACAAAAAAAGGGGGGGCAGAACTCGGCACAGGAAAGTAAGAGGAACAAAGAAAACATCAGCACCACCCACACACAAAAAAAAGCACAACAAAATGACAGCAATAAACTCACGCTTATAATCACACTGAATGTAAATGGCTTAAATGCACCCATAAAGAGAGAGAGAGTGGCAGAATGAATAAAAAACACAACCCATCAATATACTGTCTACAAGAGACACATCTTAGACACAAAGACTTAAGTATATTAAAAATCAAAGAATGGAAAAAATATATCGAGCAAACGGCAAACAAAGAAGTGGGAGTGGCCACGCTAACCTCAGATAAAAGACTTTAAGGCAAAATCAACCATAAAAGACAAAGAAGGACATTATATGATTAAAGGAACCATCCACCAAGAAGACATAACCTTAATAAATATCTACACACCCAACAACAAGACTCCAAAATATATAAAACAAACTCTAACAGCACTGAAAAGGGAAATAGACAGTTCCCACAATAATAGTAGGAGATTTAACACACCACTGTTGAAAGGACAGAACATCTAGAAAGAAACTCAACAAAGATACAAAAGGTCTAAAGGCCACAATTACCCAACTTAACATCACAGACATATATAGAACACTGGATAAAATCCAAAACACCAAAATAATACAAAGTCTCTTCTCTGATCACAATGTCATAAAAGTAGAACTAACAGGAAGAGCAAAGGAAAAAAAAATCAAACATATGGACACTGAATAACACCTTGCTTAAAAACCATGCATAATAGAAGGAATCAAAGAGGGGATAAAAAAAAATCCTAGAACCTGGAAGGCATTATGCTGAGTGAAATTAGTCAGTTGCAAAAGAACAAATATTGTATAAGACCACTATTATAAGATCTTGAGAAATAGTTTAAACTGAGAAGAACACATTCTTCTGTGGTTATGAGAGGGGGGAGGGAGGGAGGGTGGGAGAGGGATATTTACTGATTAGATAGTACATAAAACCTACTTTAGGTGAAGGGAAGGACAACACTCAATACAGGGGAGGTCAACACAACTGGACTAAACCAAAAGCAAAGAAGTTTCCTGAATAAACTGAATGCTTCGAAGGTCAGCAAAGCAGGGGCAGGGATTTGGGGACTATGGCTTCAGGGGACATCTAAGTCAACTGGCAAAATAAAATCTACTAAGAAAACATCCTGCATCCCACTTTGAAGTGTGGCGTCTGGGGTCTTAAACACTAGCAAGTGGCCATTTAAGATGCATCAATGAGTCTCAACCCACCTGGATCAAAGGAGAATGAAGAACACCAAGCTCACAAGGTAATTATGAGCCCAAGAGACAGAAAGGGCTACATGAACTAGAGACTACATCATCCTGAGACCAGAAGAACTAGATAGTGCCTGGCTACAACCGATGACTGCCCTGACAGGGAACACAACAGAGAACCCCTGAGGAAGCAGGAGAACAGTGAGATGCAGACCCTAAATTCTCATAAAAAGACCAGGCTTAATGGTCTGACTGTGACTAGAAGAACTCCAGCGGTCAAGGTCCCCAAACCTTCTGTCGGCCCAGGACAGGAACCATTCCCGAAGCCAGCTCGTCAGACATGGAATGGACTGGACAATGGGTTGGAGAGAGATGCTGAGAAGTGAGCTACTTGCACCATGTGGACACTTGAGACTGTGTTGGCATCTCCTGTCTGGAGGGGAGATGGGAGGGTAGAGGGGGTTAGAAACTGGCAAAATGGTCACGAAAGGAGAGATTGGAAGGAGGGAGCAGGCTGACTCATTAGGGGGAGAGTAAATGGGATTATGTAGTAACTTGTATATAAGTGTATATGTGAGAGACTGACTTGATTTGTAAACTTTCACTTAAAGCACAAAAAAATTACTAAAAAAAAAATTCCTACAATCAAATGAAAATGAAAACACATCATACCAAAACCTTTGGTACACAGCAAAGGCAGCGCTCAGAGGTCAATTTATAGCAATAAACACACATCAAAAAGAATGGGCGAAAATCAAAATGTTAGCCCTATAACTCAAATACAAAGAAAACAGCAAAAGAAGCCCACAACCACTAGAAGAAAGGAAATAAGAAAGATTAGACCAGATATAAATGAAATAGAGAGCAGGAAAAACAATTGAAAGAATCAACACCACCAAAAATTGGTTCTTTGAAAAGATCAACAAATCACTGGCCAAGCTGACAAAAGAAAAACAGGAGAGGACGCAAATAGCTCAAATAAGAAATTAGATGGGGAACAGTAAAACAGATCCAACTGAAATAAAAAAAAAAAGATCATAACAGAATGCTATAAAAATTGTACTCCAAAAAATTTGAGAACCTAGGAGAAATAGACAAATTTCTAGAAACACACTACCTACCTAAACACAAGCTGAGACAGAAAATCTGAACAGACCCATAACAAGCGAAGGGACTGATGAGGTAATAATAATATAAAAAAACTCCCAACAACAACAACAACAACAACAAAACCCTGGCCCAGACAGTTTCACTGGAGAATTCTACCAAACATTCAGAGAAGTGCTCACACCAGTACTTCTCAAACTATTTCAGAGCATAGAAAAGGAAGGAATACTCCCAAATTTGTTCTACGAAGCCAGCATAACCCTGACACCATAGCCAGGCAAAGACATCACAAAAAAGAAAATTACAGACCAGTATCTCTCATGAATGTAGATGCAAAAATTCTCAACAAAATTGTAGCCAACAGAATTCAGCATCATATCAAAAAAATAATATGCCGTGACCAAGTGGGATTCATACCAGGTATGCAAGGATGGTTCAACATTAGAAAATCAATCAAGGTAATTCACCACATAAACAGAACAAAAGAAACAAATTCACATAATCATCTCAATCGATGCAGAAAAGGCATTTGATAAAGTCTAACATCCAGTCCTGATAAAAATGCTCAATAAAATAGGAATACCCAAAATATATAATACATGGAATGAATATATATATTTTATATATCCATATACATATATATTTAAAATCAGGAAAGGTGTGTTTCAGGGTTGTATCCTTTCATCATACCTATTCAATCTGTATCAATCCACGAAATTTGACTCTATGAAGAAGAATGGGGCATCAAGGTTAGAGGAAGATGCATTAACAACCTGCATTATGTGAATGACACAACCTTGCTTGCTGAAAGTGAAGAGGACCTGAAGCACTTACTAATGAAGATCAAAGACCACAGCCTTCAGTATGGATTACACCGCAACATAAAGAAAACAAAAATCCCCACAACTGGACCAATAAGCAACACCATGATAAACAGAGGAAAGATTCAAGTTGTCAAGGATTTCATTTTACTTGCATCCACAATCAACACCCATGGAAGCAGCAGTCAAGAAATCAAAAGACACATTGCTTTCGGAAAATCTGCTGCAAAAGGCCTGTTTAAAGGGTTGAAAAGCAAAGATGTCACCTTGAAGACTAAGGTGCACCTGACCCAAGCCATAGTGTTTCCAATTGCCTTAAATGCATGGGAAAGCTGGACAGTGAATAAAAGAAGACCAAAGAAAAACTGACACCTTTCAATTGTGGTTGAGGAAGAACACTGAATATACCATGGACTGCCAAAAGAACGAACAAATCTGTCTTAGAAGTACAACAAGAACGCTCCTTAGAAGCAAGGATGGCGAGAGTTTGTCTTACATACTTTGGACATGTTATCAGGAGGGATTAGTCCCTGGAGAAGGACATCATGCTTGGTAAAGTAGAGGGTCAGTGAAAAAGAGGAAGACTCTCAACGAGATGGAATGACACAGTGGCTTCAACAATGGTCTCAAGCATGGCAACGATTGTGAGGATGGTGCAGGATCTGGCAGTGTTTCATCCTGTTGTACACAGAATCGCTGTTAAGTCGGAACTGACTCGACGGCACCTAACAACAACATACATATACATATACACACATACACATTCACGTAACCCAGTCCCAGTGCCGTCGGGTACACCCTCACACACAGACACACATATATATATATATAAATAAAACAGTATATACACACACGTATATACAGTACAATCACAGTCTTGGGTTGGGGGACTCTTCGCTCTGACCTCAGCTATTCTAAGTAAAAATAAATTAAAAAAAAAAGGTCAATGTACCTTTTCTGAATGTGAAAAAGCAATTCAAAATTGATCGAGGATCTAAATGGGAGAACTGAGACCATGAAATTCTTAGAAGAAAACAGGGGCATGGCTACGGGACCTAGCTTTGAACAATGGATTATCAGGTATGATACCAAAAGCACGACCAGCAAGACACAAAACAGATAAATGCGACCTCATAAAAATTAAATACTTTTGTTCATCAAAGGACTCTATTGACAAAGTAAATGAACAGACAAACCTACAGCTGGGAGAACACTTTTGGGAACCATACATCTCATAAGGGTCTAATATTCAAAATATATTTTTAAAAACTTCTACAACTTAAAAAGACAAACAACACAATCAAAAAATGGGTGAAAAAGGCTTGAACAAACATTTCACCAGAAAGGATATATAAATGAATGGCCAACGAGCACATAAAAAGATGCTCAGTGTCATCAGCCATTAAATCTGTTGCCAGCACATCAATTCTGACATAGCAACCCTATCAGACAGAGTAGAGCTGCCCCAAAGGGTTTCCAAGAATCAGATGGTGGATTTGAACTGCCAACCTTTTGGTTAACAGCCACATTCTTTTTTTTTTAATAATTTTTTATTGTGCTTTAAGTGAAAGTTTACAAATCAAGTCAGTCTCTCACACAAAAACCCATATACACATTGCTACACACTCCCAATTACTCTCCCCCTAATGAGACAGCCTGCTCTCTCCCTCCACGCTCTCTTTTCGTGTCCTTTTCGCCAGCTTCTAACCTCCTCCACCCTCTCACCTCCCCTCCAGGCAGGACATGCCAACATAATCTCAAGCGTCCACCTGATCCAAGAAGCTCACTCCTCACCAGCATCCCTCTCCAACCCATTGTCCAGTCCAATCCATGTCTGAAGAGTTGGCTTCGGGAATGGTTCCTGTCCTGGGGCAACAGAAGGTCTGGGGGCCATGACCATGGGGGTCCTTCCAGTCTCAGTCAGACCATTAAGTCTGATCTTATGAGAATTTGGGGTCTGCATCCCACTGCTCTCCTGCTCCCGCAGGGGCTCTCTGTTGTGTTCCCTGTAAGGGCAGTCATCGGTTGTAGCCGGGCACCATCTAGTTCTTCTGGTCTCAGGATGATGTAGTTGAACAGCCACATTCTTAACCACCGTGCCATCAGGGCTTCTCATTAGTCATTAAAACCAAAAAAAGCAAACTTGTTGCCATTGAATCAATTCTGACTCACAGCAACCACAAATTGAAACCACAATGAGATATCACCTCACCCTCATTAGAATGGCAATGATCTAAAAAATGGAAACCCATAGGTGATGGCCAGGTTGTAGAAAAACAGGAACACCTCTCCATTGCGGGTGGGAATGTAAAATGGTGTGGCCACTGTGGAAAACAATTTGGCGGTTCCTCAAAAAGTTGAACAGAGAACAACCGTGTGACCTAGCAATTCCACTCCTAGGTATATACCTAGGACACTTGAAAGCAGCCACGCAGACACATGTACACCAATGTTCATGGCAGCACTATTCACAATAGCCAAAAGGTGGAAGCAGCCCAAGAGTCCATAAACGAACGAATGGATAAACAAAATGTGGTATATATGTTGTTGTTGTTGTTGTTGTTGTTAGGAGCCCGTTGAGTCGATTCTGACTCACAGCGACCCCATGCACAACAGAATGAAACACTGGCTGGTCCTGAGCCATCCTTACAATCGTTGTTATGCTTGAGCTCATTGTTGCAGCCACTGTGTCAACCCACTTCATTGAGGCTCTTCCTCTTTTCCGCTGACCCTGTACTATGCCAAGCATGATGTCCTTCTCCAGGGACTGATCCCTCCTGATAACATGTCCAAAATATGTAAGACACAGTCTCGCCATCCTTGCTTCTAAGGAGCATTCTGGTTGTACTTCTTCTAAGACAGATTTGTTCGTTCTTTTGGCAGTCCATGGTATATTTAATACTCTTCACCAACACCACAATTCAAAAGCGTCAATTCTTCTTTGGTCTTCCTTATTCACTGTCCAGCTTTCACATGCATATGATGAGATTGAAAATACCATGGCTTGGGTCAGGCGCACCTTAGTCTTCAAGGTGACATCTTTGCTCTTCTTGATATATATAAACAACATAATTTTACTCAGTCATAAAGAGAGATAAGTCCTAATACATGCTACAACATGGATGAATCTTGAAAACATGCTGAGTGAAGTCAGTCAATCACAAAAGGACAAATGTTGCATGAGCCCACTTATATGAAATATCTAGAATAGGCAAGTGTATAGAGACCAGAGTTTACTAGTGGTTACCAGGGGCTGGAGGGAGGAGGGAGGAAAGGTGGGGTCACTGATCAGGAACCACTCAGTTTCCGTGTATGGCGATGGGACATCTGGTAACGGACGTGGGTGACGGCTGCACAACACGTTAATGTAATTGATGACACTAAACTGTATACTCGGAAAATGTTAAACTGGCAAATATTGTGTTATATGTATTTTTACAACAATCAGAAAAAAAAAATGAATGAGGTATCCCACAATATACGTGACTAGTACTTCTCAAAATTGTCAAGAGCATCAAAAACAAGGAAAGTCTGGGAAACTGAAACAGCTGAGAGGAGCCTAAGGAGACATGAGGACTCCATGTAATGTGGTGTCCTTAGTGGGATCTCGGGACGGAAAAGGGATGTTAGGGAAAAAGTAAGGAAATGCAAAAGAAGTACGGACTTTAGATACATAAGGATACATTAATATTGGTTCATTAAATGTAATAAATGTACCATACTAATGCAAGGTACTAATAATAGGGTGTATGGGAACGCTGTACCATCTGCTCGATTTTTCTGTAAATCTAACTAACGATTCAAAAAAATAAAATCTATTAATAAAAAAGGTGAATGAGGTCGCTTAGGGGGCACTGAGTTTCTGTCAAGGGCAATGGAAAAACTTGGCAACGGATAGTAGTAATTGTTGCACAACATGATGAATGTAATGTCACTGAACTGTACACGTAAACAACGTTGTAATGGCAAATATTTTATACAAACACACACACATGCATGTATATACACCACAATAAATAAGTGAAAATGAATGAGGTATAACAGCATTCACATGGGGTCAATTTGGTTGAGCAAAAGGTACTATGGAAGAATACATACATGACTCCACTTATGTAAAGTGCAAGAACAAGCAAATAAATGTTATTTAGGATAAAAGCATGGTAAGCTTTAACAATTAAACAAGGGAATGATGGTGTTATTTTATAGGTAAGAAAACAAAGGTTATATTTGCCTGAGGTTCAAACAACTTCCAGGATTTAAAAAAAAGAGGAAGACGAACGAATTTCAGGATAGCGGTTACCGGCATGAGGGGAGAAGAGGGGCAATTACGCGAAGTGGGCTTCTGGGGTAGCAGAAATCTTCCATTTCTCGACTGGGTGGCATATATTGTGTGTTTGTTTTATCTGTGGTCCTTTAAACAGTACATGTTTTCATACAGTTCTGTAGATATGCTTTATTTCATACACTTAAAAATTATATTTAAAAAAATAATAAAATTGCCTCCCTGCAGAATTATTCTGAACTGGAGCCACTACTCTGGGGGCTTAGGGGTGTCCACACAGTCTTGGCCTCAAGATGGCCCCCCTGGCCTCCCTAGGGTCACAGAGCTGCCCTCCAGGTCAGCACATGGTTTGAGAATTCTGGAATTTACTATCCTGGAAGGAGCTCCAGATGGGAAGACTACACGGGGTACGCTTCTCTGTCCCTCCACGTCACACACTCTCAAGTTGGTGCCATGTGAGCAGTGGGCACTCTGGGCCCACAGGCCGGACAGGGCATTGGGTGCCAGCCAATCTCCTCATGTCACAGATGGGGCTTCAGTCTGGATACCACCCTGCCTGGACCAGGGACAGGCCCCTGCTTGCTGCGACTTCCACGCAATTCCTGGACAAAGTCCCTGCTACCCCATGGGGACTGACAAGAGAGGCTGGTGCAGGTGGGCCAAGGCTACTCCACAAAATAAAAAATAGCTTCATTGTCAATCTAGCCCCAGAGGGGCCCAGCCCTCCAGGCAGGAGAAAGGCTCATGTGACGCTGTCCCCACAGACCAAAGTTTAGCCCTGGGGGGGTCTGCAACCCTCCCCCAAGCTCCAAGTGCTGACATCTCGGCCACTGAGTCCCTTCCATGTTATTTACCCCCCATGCCCAATAGCAAGGAAAGGCGACCTGACTCTGAGCACCTTCCAAAGGAACAGACAGGCTAAGTGAGCTACCCACAGTCACATAGCCAATGGCAGGCCATGAGTCTGAGGCTTCTGTGGGGCTCAACCCTCCTGGTGGAGAAGGTCGGATACCCCAAGGGAGCACTGAAGGAAGGAGGGGAAGCTCAGGGAGGTCACAGCCAACCAGCAAGCCCCCGGCCACACACAACACACCTCATCAAGCGAAGGGTCTCCCTCAGGCCCAGTCAGGGGAGATTAGACCCTGTGGGACCCAGCCAAGACCTCAGCAACTCTCCACCCTCAGGGCAGGACACAGGAGGTCCTACTGGGGAGGGCCCCAAATCCCACAGGCCCAAGACGACAAAGGTGGGGTCCTCAGGCTCTGTACTGCTGAGGGGCAGTGGGGTGGACGGTTCAGAGACTGGGGAGCCACATGGTCAGAGAGGAAGGAGAGGCCCAGGGCTGGCCTGGGTTCACAGATTCACTGTACAGGGAGGACCATGAAGCCAGCTGTCTTGAAAGCTCCAAAAATGACCATTGTGTCCTTTCACTCTGAAATCCCCTTCTAGGAATTTACCCAAAGAAGGAAAAGGCTGTGAGCACAAAGGAGGTCACTGGAGGGTTGTTTATAGACAGACAGAGCCAGGAAGATTTAAGTGGCAGCAAGAGTGCGTCGTGAGGCGCTGGCTGTCCTGCCAGACCACTGGCAGCCTTTAAACCTAGCCAGACTGAGGACGGACTGCAGCTACAGACAGACAGACTGACTGCCATGAGATGAGCTGAGGGCGGGCTATCTTATCTTGAACAGAATAGAAAACTGTAGAGACTATGGTTAAGGCCATAAGAATGCTCCAGGATGAGAGATCCTGGGCAGACGACAACAGCCTAGATGCCTCATCTGAGTCTGTTTGCTCATCTATCAAATGGGACACTTCCTCCTCACACCTCACCAGGTGTGAGGATTAGGTGTGATAATGTAGGCCAAGGTCTTGCCTCAGTCCCTGGGTACTGCAAATGGTTCAGTGCTCCGCTACTAGTCAAAAGGTTGGCGGTTGGAACCCACCCAGAGGTGCCTCGGAAGACACCCCTGGCACTCTGCTTCCAAAAGGTCACAGCCTTGAAAATTCTATGGAGCAGTTCTACTCTGAAAGAAGTTGGAATCGACTTGGCAACTAACAAAAAGGGCTTGCCTCAGACCCAGCCTGGAGGCAAACAGCAGCTGAAGCAAATCGAACCCACAGGTATTTTTCACACCTGAGATTGGTAAAAAACCAAAAATGCTTGATGATACCCTTGTTGGTGAGGGTGCAACAAGCAGTCCGGCTGAAGTCAGTATAACCATTTGGAAAGCAAACCAACAGCACCCACCAAGTGTAAATGCAATATACTCTGAGACCTAGAAATTTCACCGTAAGGAACTTGACCTCAACACCCACTGTAATAATTAACATCCACAACTAGAAACAAGTGTCCACCAATAGCAGCAGGTTACAGAAACTATTCCATCCAGAGAGAAAAGGATTCTGTGGAACTATTAAAACCACTGAACAAAGAGCAAATGACAACACAGGCTTGGAATGTCTTCAGTGGATAGATAGAATGACCCCTTCAGTATAATATCTATATATGTACAAGTAGGTAAAAACACAACACTTTTCCTAAGTTTTTTCTTGATTTCTTACTTTATTCTGTGGAGGGACACTGGGATTCAGTAGAGATTGGGCAATATATACATTTATTTATACCTTTCTCTGTCAAAATTTTTTAACCATGTGTACTTTTACCAGTCTTAGAAGAAAAGCAACTAGAATGTTCCTTAGTAGTATGGATGGTGACCCTGTGGCTAGCTTACTTTGGGTGTATCAGGCAAGATCAATCGCTAGAAAAGAACATTATGGTTGGCAGAAGGTCAGAGAAAAGGAGAGAAACCCTCCCTGAGATGGACTGACCAACAGCCACAACAATGGACTCAAATAGACCAATGACCCTGAAGATGGCACAGGACCGGCAACGTTTGGTTGTGTTGTACATAAGGTCGCCATGAGCTGAGGGCGACCAACAACGACTTTTATGTAACGCATATCTATTACAAATACATATTGTACTTTGTATAGATTGATGTGTTCCGGGGGTTATCTGGGTGGCAGAATTAAAGGCCACTTCCTCACTCTGTTATTGGAAGTATTTTCTCTCACCGACGCGAGCCCCGGCCTGCGCCATCATGGCGGCGGCGTGGCGGCCGTCGCGGACAGCCCCAGCGTCACCCGGAAACGCCCCGCGCCCCGCGCCCCGCGCCCGGCCGACCCAGCCGGCTGGCCCAGCCCGCGCCCTCGGTGCCCGCGGGAAGGGCGCGGAAGCGGAGCCTCGCCGTGCGCTCACCTCACAGGCCTCCTGCCCGGGTCCTGGGGCAGCGCGTGTCCAGTCAGGCCCGCGTCTGTCGTCGGCCGGAGAACGCGGCCCTGCGACGCACAGGGCCCGGCCCGTGCCAGGCGCTCCGCGGAGCGTGCTCGCCGCCGACCGCCAGGACGTAGCCCGGGCCTGCCCAGGTGCGCCCGCCCAGGGGCTGGAGGCCGAGCGCAGCTGAGGCCTGTTGAGACGGGTCCCTTCCAGCCAAGGCAGGGCAGAGCCCCCGGGCCCCTTGGAGATCAGGCTGGCGCCTTTGGGACCCACAGCCCCCTCCCCGGGGTGTCTCCACGTTTGGCCCGGGAGCACCTAGGTGGGGAATGTCTAGATTCCAGCATGCTTCAGTCTGAGAATTCCGGCTTTGAGCAAAGACAGCTGGTCTTCGCCTGAGTGAGAACTGGGTGGCACGAGTGTAGGCCCCAGGGCAGGGAGGCACCTGGCCCGGCCAGGTGCTGACACACACCAGGGGCTCAGAGGTGCAGTGTGAGCTGTGAAGGCAGAGGGCAGGGAACAAGGCCCTGCTCACTGAGGCTCTTCCTGAGATAGTCATCCCACCCACCCTGGTGACTTGGGCTGAATCAGCCTGGGGACAGAGATGTTTACAACAGGCACCCACTAACTGTATCCTTCACCAAGGCGGCTGGTTCTAAACCCCGAGGCCTACAGAGGCTAACCAACCACCCATGGACATGCAGCCTCCTGAGTGGAGCTAGGGCTCTGAGCAGGTAGCTTGGTGTCTGCTTCCAAACCTGTGCTACTTGCAATCTGAGGGAAAATGATAGCAACCAGTTGGGACACCTCCACACTGGCTGTGTGAGTGAAGCTCAAAGTACCAAAAGGTACCTGTGGGCTTGCTTTCCAGGGGAGGGCAGCTCAATGGGACTGGACAGCCTCTTGTCCCTGCACAAGTCTGTTTCCTGTGACTCCCTGTCCTCAGGCAGTTAGTTCTATACCAAGGGGGTTGGGGGTGGGGACAGGATAGCAGCAGTGCCCAGCGAAACCTTCAGCACCCTTCAAGTCCAGCTCCTCCCATCCTTTGTGGACCTTTGTGAGGTCCTCGGGGAGGAAATGCTGGAGCTGCCAGTAGGCAGGCCTGAGGGTGTCACTGGGATGGAGAGATCTGGAACCCGCAGGCCAGGCCAATCCAGGGGCTCTCTGCAAAGCTGAATGGGACAGGCCAAGGAAAAGCCGGGAGAGCAAAGCCGAGAAGGAAGGCAACGCTCGAAGCTTGAGGCCCGGTCCTGGTCAAAGGTCCCCTCAGGGGTGTGCTAAGTGGGAGGGGGCTGGCCTTCCAGGAGTCAGAGAAATGGCAGAGGCTTCCCCTTTCTTCTCAGGGACTGGACTGGAAGAGCTGCTCAGCCCAGAGAGGAGGAAGCACTGAGATCCTAGCAGCGACCCCACATGTGCCTGCTGGGCTCTGGAGCTTGGTGGCCAGGTGACTCCGGGCAGGCTCTGGGGCTTGTACTGAGAGGTATTTTAACAGTAACTTGCTGAGCATTTTAAACTCAGCAGTTATCAAATGTTTTGAGTTTAGTGCACATTTACATTATTTTTATACTTTTGGATATCTACTTATATCACACATTTTTTAACATCTTTTCACTAATTTTGTTTTAATGAGAATTTGGTGTTAGCTGTGACATATCCTCCCCATGACTCTCACCTCCAAATAATTAGAGTTCATTGTATACTCAAAAGGCACTGGCACCTTAAGAAACAAGGGGGAGAGGATGGACCCAGAACAGAACACTGAAACCAGGGCACCAACCTTCTCCAAGTCAAAGAGCCAGGCAGAATCGGCCCCAAACTTCGGCCAATTGAAAATGCAATTGGCTGAACCAGCTCTATGTTACCTGAGGCCTCCAACCCACCCCTGCTCCCAACACCAAGGGAAGAAAGAGAGACTACCGCAGTTACGGCAGGTAATTATGGGGCTGCATTGATGCATTCTGAGTAAGAGACCAAAGACATTAAGAGTCTATAAGAGGGCTTCCATTCTGATCAACCCAACAGCACCACTGTACAAAAAACAATTTTATTACTTTATTATTCCAGGTCCGCCTCTGCTCATGCTCTGGGTCACACCTGTTTCTCAGATCCACCCCGGCACATAGGCAAGTTACCAGATCAGCAAATAGGAAAACAGTTCTGCAAAACAGCAACTGTCAGCTTCAGGCATTACCAACGTTGCAGAAGTAAGCGAGGTGACTGGGGAAGTCTGGACAGCCCAGGACGACCACTTCTGGGAACAGGAGACCCTTTCGGAGAGGGCCGGTTCATGCCACTGTTTGGAGAGAGGACATCCTTGCTCTGGGATGTTTGGCCACTCCTTTAAACTCATTCAGAACATCGCCAACACAACGTTGTCTATTCCTCGAACTTTCAGATTTAGAAATAAGTTATAAAAAAAAGCACATCTTGTCCCAGAAGCCCCGGCCAGAGTGTGGGCCTCACAGAGAGCTCAGAGCACAGAGTCCTCCTTGGGTGCAGGAGGAAAGGGTGGAGATATATATGGAAGGTTGGTCAGGCTCAGTTCTTAAAAATGAAGTCACTATTAGAAATCCGCAGCGAGGGGCAGAGACCCCTGCTGCCATCACCTCCTCCCGGAAGTGGCTCCTACGGGCGCCTTCCGTCCACTGTGCCCTGCTCAGCACAGGTCAGTGTGGCCCAGGTGTGGCCTCCTGCCTCACTGCATGCCGAACCACTGCTCCTGGTCGGCCCACTGGGCTGCCTCACTGTCGCTGCCCTCCAGGTCCCCTTCTTCCCCACTCCCTTCCATGTCGTCCACATCCTCCTCCTGAGTGGCATCCGTGGGACTCTCTTCCTTCTCCATCTTCTGCATCCCCTCTAGAGACTTCTGGTCATTGGGGTCCAAACTAGGGGACAACAAAACAAAGGAGAGGCCTGAATCTCTGCCTGGCTTCTTGCTGGCTGACTCGTCATCTCCCTGGCCCGGCAATGAAATGACCACAGTCACAGAGAAGCTGCTAAAGCCTGGCCTCTCCAAACAACTCCGGGTTCCACGGGCTGCATCGAGGGGGTCCACCACTAGAAGTGAAAAAAGGTGTCTTTGCCTAATTTTTAGAATTCTCAGCTTGAGTTTTTCTCCATAAAATTTCAGAACATTTTCACACCCATTACCCCTAGAATTCTGCCAGAGAAAGCTACCACGTAACAAATGGAAAAGTAGCAAACAAACATTAATAAGAAAATTCAAATGTAATTTCTGTATTGAGTTTTTGAGCTATGGGGTTACAGAAGAATTATTTTCTGTGAATAAAACTGTTCCATGTTGTAATTAAAACGTACCAGTATTTCAGTAGTCAACAATGCTGTACCATGGAACAGATGTGCAAACTCCTAGGTTAGACCCCTGGACCCCAAGGCTAGCCTGTATGTGGGCATTCAAGCTCAGCAGCTAAGGGTCCTTACACATGCCCACAACCCCCAAAAGCTTCTGACATTTGTCTCCTACGCAGTCTTGCTTCTTGCCTTGTGACCATCCCCCCCGCCAGCAGGTGTCAATCCCAAGCACATCCCAGCCCTGATGAAAGGCTGCTGTTTTATTTTCTGTTTGCTCTGGGCTTCCAAGAAGCAGACAAAAACCATGTTGGCATTCTATTCCTCCTTATATAACTGTAACTGATTTGAAACACCTCCTCTGAGACCTTCCATACAGCTCTCACTCCAGTCCCAGGCTGCCCCTGACCCCGCAGTCTGCAGACTGCTATGAAAACATTTAGCACGTGGTACCAATCATGTTGCACGTCTGGCTCCCTCAGACTGCGCTCCCAGCATCCCCCCTGGTGAATGAGATGCCAGGCACACGACTGGTGCTCACCTGTCTGCTTAGTGAGTAGATGAACGTGATCAGACTCCATGACAGACAGGCCTTCACCATAACCTTACACACACACAGACAACCCTCAAAGAAATCACTTCTATGTTACGTAGTAATAATACCACTATTTATTAAGTATTTACTATGTACCAGGCACAGTGCTAAGAGCTTTACATGAAATAATCATTTAATCCTCATTTAATCATTTAATACCTAGTAAGGTTTTTTTTTAAGGTAGGTAGATATAGACAAGGAAATTTGTTAGTAACTTGCCCAAGAGAACAATAAATAGGTGATGAAAGTAGTATTCAAACGTCAAAGCTCAAGTTCTTAACTACTACAGTAGCTAGAAACATGGGAAAGGACTTAACAATGTCTGGATTTTAAAAAGCAGAATATAAAATATATACTACTTGTAACCCTATAAAAATACATATATGTGTGGGCAAAGACAGGGAGATAAGCTGTCAAAGGAAAACAGGTGTTACAGATGTGAAGAAGGTTGGCTGTGAGTGAAACAGGTTTTAAGGTTGCGAATAGACTTAAGAAAAAAATTGAGGAATCCTGAATTCCCCAAGAGCTCTTCCACTATGACTATTATCATTCTGCCCTCCGCTCTGGGTACCGACTGTGTGTACGTGTTTCTAGAAGTCCTGTTACAGAGTTCCACTGCCTCCTCTGTCCCTCCTCATCAACCTTCCCCCCGGGAGGCTACGTGCCTACCTTAGTGCTATACTATACTGGTCCATTGCTTCCTGATACTCATTGACAGCTACAAGGAAATCTCCTAGGATCCGATGCAAGACACAGTCACTCTGATTAGCCAGTGCGTTCCTCAGCAAAGCAATTCCATCTTCGTATTTCTGTTCTCTGCCTGAAAAGACAAAAACCCTTCATTTTCCTCCAACAAAATTTTGAAAATACATTCCCATCTCCATTCATCTACACGAACCACCACGATGGGCGCAACCTAACGCTGGATCTTTGGGTGTCACCGGGAGAATAACAGTGCCGCAGGAACGGGAGCAAGCTCATCGGAACTCCTGTCCCCGAGGAAGCCTGAGGTTTGAGTTCTGATGTTTGAAATGTACTCTCACCCTGACTTCCAAATGCACTGTATTTGCCAAACTAGCCCAAACCCAGGAGGTGATCACAGATCAGGACTGAAGAAACCAAGGCTAAAAGGGAAGTCAAAAGAGAATCCAGAAGGCTCAAAATAGTTCAAGCTGGATAAATCCAGTTGTGTTCAGCCCAAACTAGTTCAGATCAAAGTAAGCTAAACACGTACCAACCAACCATAGCTGGTTTCAGGCAGTCCAAAATAAAGTCAGCCGCCACCTAGCCAGGCAGGTAGACGCCAGCTCCATGTAGTTGTGCTAAACATCAACCAATCCAAACAGGCAGCAAAAAGGATCTTTCTGGTCGACTAGAACCAGCTGGGTCTGGGGAATCCAAGTGAGGTCAGGTTCTATAAAAATTAACACTGAATGGTTGAGAAAATAAGACACACTTACTAAGTAGCTCTGCTTTTTTCACCACGGCTTTAATGTAGTCTGGCCTCTGGGTCAGGGCTTTATCTAATAACGTTTTGGCTTTCTCCTGTGTGACTGGGTCTTCAAGACAAACAGTGGCTAAAAGGGTGAGGGTTTGTGCATTCGCTCCCAGAGTTTTGTAAACGTTGTTCGCCATTACCATCGCTTCACGAATACTGTTGGAGGCTAAGTAACATTCGATGAGCCCTGGGAAAATAAAACACGAGAGAAGTTCAGGCACATTACCATTCCAAGCCACGCTTCCACTCTGACAGCCTTCCAAACTGCAAACTCTCACATTTTCAGACAAAGGCAGGCTGGGGGAAAACTGATGGGGAGATTAGACGGGAGGGTATGTTGATGGAATAGCTATGAAGTTCTCTTCCCCAGAGCACTTAATGAATGTGGAAAAAGCCTGCACTGCACAAAGGCACCTTTGGTTAGAGGAGGAAACAAACAGGCCTAAGGAAACGCAGCGCCGAGGCAGCCCACCCAAACGTTGGAAGAACAAAAACACCAGTCGTTAGTCTGCCTGCTCTTGACCATCAACACATGGTCACACCGTCCAGCTGCATTCAGTCACCTTTTGTCCCAGGTTACGGGGGGAAGGCACCTACCACCCGAAATCGAACGTCTGGTTCTACAAACTAAAAGGACCTACTGCAAGCCACCAGTAGGAGAAAGGAAGATTTTTTCGTTGGAAACACAGACCCCTCAACTCAACGGAAAGCACTTGATCAGATGAACCAAATATAATGAGATTTGCAGCTCCTGCCTCTTCACACCCGCAGCAAGATGCCCTATGGGGTCACTTCAAGTAGAGTCAACTCTAAACTATTCATGCCAAAGTACTCATCAAAACAAGAAAAGAGCTTCAACTCCAAACCCACAGAAGCCCTGGCAGGTTCTGTCTGCATCTTCCTCCAACCCAGCAGCATGCACAACACGTGTGCACACTCTACCAAACACCGTCGTAACTTAACCAGAAAGTAGCTAACTCTTAAGGGCAATGTGTTGGACTCAGAATACAGCTGTTTGCTCTTATTGAGTAGTTTTACTCCCCCGCTAAAGCCACAATGGAATTTCAGAAGGAAATGGAAAGAATGCACCTCACTAATCCAGGGCCTCGACCAGGAAAGGACAGGTGCTGTACTGGAAGGTGCAAAAGCACGAGAAGATTTAACTTATAACTCGACCCATCGTTGCCCAAATCGCCAAATGGCAGCTTGAGAGCAGGCAGCCCATGACACCTCACTGGCCCACTGGAGAACGTCCCCTGTCCCCCAAGCACCCTCATTCCCAAGTGCTGTGGGGGGTTTCTATGTCGGCCCTGCTGGGCTCTGTATAACAGGCATGCTGCAGAATGGGGGGCTAGGACAGTCACAGTTTCATGATTATGATCTGAAACCAAAAGCTTGGTTTGCTAGGGCTTAAGAACGAAGGCGACACTCCCTCCCCAAGGGGCACAGCTCGCAGGGTACACACGCAGATCTGTGCCTTACCCCAGTGCCGAAATTTTTATTTCTCAAATTCGAACTCATCTCGCCGTTAAGAGCAAGTCGCTGCTAGGCTCCTGGGTTTATTTTTAAATCCTTGTAAAAATATGCTTTGGAGGAACTGCATCTTGTAAGCTCTATTTTAATGTCTGTGACTGAGTCACCAATGTTGCTGAAGCTGGCATAGCTCCTTTGAACCCTGAGGGTTAGTTCACATGAGCTTAAAATATTATATAGCAAACAAAGAGTGACCCTGATCGTGCCCACTTTGGAGGTCACAACAAACAGACCCGTTCCCACACCAACACTGCTGTACGGATGTAGAGTTCCCTATAAAGACACACCCGAGTGATCCAACACCATGCCCGGCAGTTACTGAGCAGGACACATTTTTGGGGGGAAGGAAAGATAAAAAACTACCCCCACCAAAAACAAAGAGAGTAAGATGATGGATTCTGAAAGTTCTGGAAGAATCCAGGGACAGCCCTCGGTGAATCTAACTGCCTAATGCAATGGTTCCCACACTTGTCTGCACGTTGGCATTACCTGGGGTCTTTAAAAGATCCTGACGCCATCGCCCAAGCCCAGCCACTCTGATTTAACCAGTATTAATTAGTGGCACATTTAACCAGTGTTGTGACCTGCCTGTGGGATTTTTAAAAGCCCCCTGGATGATCCTCACGCACAACAGCGTTTGGGAACCGTTGGCCTAATGAAGCTTTCGAGCCAGGTGCCTCCACACATGCAGGCTGCCACTCCTCGTCCACATTTTCTGTCTTACCTTCGTAACAATCTAAGCGACAAGGGGCGAGCCGTATGGCCTCGCGGAAGTGGATTATGGCTTCTTGGACTCTGCCCATGTTCCTAAGTGCTGCTCCCTTCAGTAGCAAAGCCTGAACGCTATTACTGTTGAGCTGAATGGCCTTGGCCCCTAAGTAGAGGGCCCGGGAGTAGCGTTTGCTGTAGAAGCTGTGACACCTAGAGGGGAAAAAAAAACAGCCACAGGCTACCTGAGAGGAGGTTCTAGAGGAACTTCATGCAAAAGTCAGAGAAAAGGCCCTACACATGCTCCTTATTACAAACCTCACTTAGAGCTTTAACCTAAGATATCACTGAAAACGCAAAACAGACAAAAAGATCCACTCAATACTGAAGGGAGAAAATCTTGATATGGAAGGGAAAAACTAAGGAAAAAGAACGCAATAACCTAGATGAGTTTGTTAGATAAGACACTGTGAAGCCAGGTCAGCACAGAGCAGCATCTCCTGGGCTGCTGGCTCACCATCTCACTCCATGTCACCCCCATCAAGCAGGGGCTCCTATCCCCATTTTCCAAATAACAAAAAGCAGACTCAGAGACGTGAGCAATGTGACCACGATTTGAATTCAGGTCTAATTACCTCTCACACCTCTGCCTTTAACCTAGATTCTATCCCGGAGGAAGCACAATTTCCCCAAGACTTTATGGAAAACTGGGAGAAAGGCAAACGGCCAAACATACCCAGAGACCACCCAGGGTTCTGCGTGCTGGTCCGAAATGTTGAAAAGGCGGCAGCCGAGGTTCTCCACGTCCTCCAGACGCCCTTCTCGAGCCAGGAGGTAGCCATACACATCCATGCCTGGGAAGGAAGGACGGAGCAAGAGGAGGTTCTTTGAGCAAAGCAGCAGGTCCTTTATAAAAGAGCAGCAACCTGGACACGCCCCACATCAGGCCCTAGCGCCTGAGGGTCTGCACCCTTTCCATTAAGGGCTCCTCCGCCAGTACTTTCAATTTCTTACAAAATCACCATCAGAACGGCAAACCTCATCCAAAAAGATAAAGGAGCAGAAGGACCTACCTCACAATCTGAACGCCCATTATTTTCGGGAACACTTTGTCCCTACATCCTGCGGCGTGATGTGTAGCTATACCAACTCATGACCAGAAAAGGCATCAAATAAATTCTCTCTTCCCAGAGCTCCAGGCAGAGTCAGGAGTAAAACGCTTGATGTGCTCAAAGTGCCGGTTAGTCTCACAAAGAGTTGGCCTATTCCAGAAAAAGCATGTAGTTCTTTCTGGAATCGAGTTTTGGCTCACTGGTTTTCCAAGCATTCTATAAAAGGGCCCCTGCTCACAGGGGTCACCCATCTCTTGCCACCATTCTCCCCTACTCTTTGCGAGCCCTGCAGACTCCCATGTTGCCAAGGTTATGCAACACTTCCTGCTGGCCCCTGCTCTCAGGCCTGAGCTTGATGCCAGGCTGCCTACTGTTGCAGATTAGTATTTCCAGAACAGCCTTCTTACCATGGGTGTGCACAGCTTGGAGAACAGGAATAAGCACCGACCACCAGGGAGACCCTGAGCAAACAAACTCATTCTGGGTCTGTTTCCCCACCTACCTGCTGTAAAGGTCCCCTCCCTGTTCTGCCATTCTCTTGGCTTAAGAGCCTGTGAGACGGCTGACTGTATGGTCACAGGCTGTATTGTTCTGGGGACCTTTTTTAGTCCTTTCCAAGCAGACCTCATCCTATCTATCTATGCTTAGTCTCACTATTCCTGGCACACGCCTTCCACTCACCACCAGTCACCTGACAGCTTCCTTTGGAAGTGTCTCTGGCTTAGCCCTTCAGCCGCATTCTTCTTTCAGATCGCTGATTTTTTGGTTGATGATCCCTAATTACTTCCTTCAATCACCTGATCCCTTTCTTAATATCTGGTTCACTTATTCCTTTTTAATTATTCTAACAACCCAGTAAGACAAAATTCCCTAAAAGGCTATATGGCTCTGGGATGCCATCCAAATTCTCAGTTAGGCACGTCATAAATTTTATAAATCATAAGGAGGGGCTATGACCCCCTAAAAAGAAAAAAAGCCAAATGATGATCTGTGGGGAGGCTTTACTTAAATTCAAGCTAAAACAACTGCTCAAAATGGAATTACAAAAGTGTTAGAGACATGTGTTAAGACCTAAAGAAAGGGAACGGGCTGGTGTAATAAATTTTTACAAAATATTTCCATGAAAAATGCTATCAGGAGTTCTGCTACAGTTCCTCCCTGTCTTCTCTGATCTGCCCCCGCTATAGCCGCGCCCGCCCCACCCCAAGAATCACACTTGCCTTTGATCAGATAAGGATCCAACATCTGCGCCTGTTCAAACTTGAGGACAGAGTTCTTATTGTCTCCAGCTCGGAAGTACAGATCTGCTAAGCTTCCCAGCAGGTCCACGTTATCCCGCAGTAAGGACTTTTTCTCCAGTGAACTTTAAGACATTAAACATTGAACCTTAAAACCGATTCTAAATCCTCATTGTTGAGTCTGGTTGATGGCTACCATTCTCTTTTCAATCTATATATTTATCATAATAAAAAACTTTAAAAACTACTGTGCACTTAGATTTTCTTACTTAAGCTTATGATTTAAAATGAAGCTGTACAGGCAAAGGTAGCAAATGCAGAATAAAGGAGAGATCTTTCACTACCCAGAAAGAACTTTCTGGTTGAAGTTTTTCCTAGGGCAATATACAGTAAACGACATTAAATGTATTATCATTCACAAGTGACAGCTACTTCTTTATTGAACCGGATGGCTCTGTATACACACCCCAGTCTCTTGTCCTTGGACTTTACCTGACTAGAATGAAAATCCAAGTCCTAAGAAGGCAACTCACATCAGATACTGCAACCAAATATGCTTCTGGGGCCTCGAAACAGATTTTCACCCAGGTTCAAGCATATGACACACTAGGAAGTCTGCTTTGCCAGGATTACCACCTCTGTAAGTACAGAGCTGAACTCAGTCCAACTGTACATTTTTAACACAGGACCAGAGGTGATTACATCTGGGACCCTTCAGTATCTTCAGACGCTAACAAAACCCCGAGACAACAGACTGCAACACTAAGAGATAAACATCTTGTTTTTCTGTTTTCCTAATTTAGATACATCAAGCCTCCAGACAAGGAAAGGGCCTCAAGCACATTAGTTAAGTTGTGGCTCTCACCAGATGGTATTAATCGCTCTCGAGTTGTCACCAGTGTGCACAAAAGCATATGCTTTGATCCACACAGAGAGCCAGTCCAAGTTAGGCACGGTCTGGATCACGTTCATTGTCATGGATGCCACCTCTGCACCTTTTACAGAAAGGGACAGCAAACCTGTACAAAAGAAAACAGGAAGGAGATGAGGCCCCGAGTCCTTTCTACACAAGAAGCAACAAGCTACGCTCTGCCCAGGCTCCACGGGCAGCTCCTCTCTTATCCTAAGCAAGACGCAGATTTACTATTTCTGGGTCAGTGAGAGAATATGTAGCAACGGTAATCTTCTGGAGGTGAGGCTTGGGCATCTTTTAAAAGTAAGGCTATTCTTATACTGATGTGCATTGCGGCACTATACACGATAGCCAAAAGGGGAAACAATCTAGATGCCCATCAGCAGATAAATAGATAAACAAAAATGTGGTACATACATACAATGGAATACTACTCAGCCAGTAGGAGAAATGAAGTCTTAATACATGCTACAGTACAGACAGAGCTTGAAGGCATATGCTGAGTGAAATAAGTCAGTCACGGAAGGACAAATATCATATGATCTCACATATAAAAAGGTAAGGAAGGGCAAATGTATAGAGACCAAAGTGTATT
Source organism: Elephas maximus indicus (assembly GCF_024166365.1). Taxonomy (NCBI): domain Eukaryota; kingdom Metazoa; phylum Chordata; class Mammalia; order Proboscidea; family Elephantidae; genus Elephas; species Elephas maximus. The sequence continues at coordinate 8,991,920 of NC_064840.1, forward strand.
AGTGTTTACAGGGGTGGGAGGGAAATGCAATAAAAAAATTGCATTGATTAAGGGTCGTGTTACACAGCTAATTACCGTAACTGCTGTCAATAAGTTATACACCTGTAAAAAGCTGAATTGGCCAAAGCTGTGTGACAGGTATATTTACAACAACGCCAAAAATAAGAGTAGCTGCTGAGGCTGCTTATGTACAACCAAACACCTCATGGGATTTGGTTTCTTGGTTTGGAGGTTTAGAGTCATGGTTTCATGGAGCATCCCAGTCAGCTGGCCTAATTATGTGCTTAGTCCTTCTGCTCTACCTCCTGGTTTGCTGCATAGCGCCTGGGGTCTTAAAGGCTTGCGAGCGGCCATCCAAGACACAACAGTTGGTCTCTATTCACCTGGAACAACAGAGGAAGAGGGAGAGCCAGTGATAGGAGGAGGACATGGAATATGCGGCTAATTGCCTCCATGAACAACTGCCTCCTCTGCCATGAGACCAGAAGAACTAGATGCTGCCTAGCTACCATTACTGAACATTTTGATCAAAGAATCGATAAAAGAATTCTGATGAAAAGGGGGAAAATGCAGAACAGAATTTCAAATTCACATGAACTCTAGATTTTCTGGGGCCATGGAAGGTGGATAAGCCCCTGAAACTATTCCCCAGAAATAATCTTTAAACCTCAAACAAAATATCCCCTGAAGTCATCTTAAAACCAAACCACAATTTACTTAAACTAGTAAAAAAGGTCCACCTTGGGCATTATGCTCTTTTAAGAACCATCTATATGGAGTTTCAAGCTGAAACTGAAGAAAATCAGAGCAAGTCCACATGAGCCAATATATGACCTTGAGTATATCCCACCCGAATTTAGAGACCATGTGAAGAATAGCTTTGACGCATTGAACACTGGTGACCAAACACCGCATGAGTTGTAGAATGACATCAAGGGCATCATACATGAAGAAAGTAAGAGGTCATCGAAAAGAAAGAAAAGACCAAGATGGATGTCACAGGAGACTCTGAAACTTGCTCTAGAACGTCGAGCAGCTAAAGCAAAAGGAAGAATTGATGAAGTAAAAGAACTGAACAGAAGATTTCAAAGGGCGGCTTGAGAAAACAAAGTGAAGTATTATAATGACATGTGCAAAGAGCTGGAAATGGAAAACCAAAAGGGAAGAACACTCTTGGTGTTTCTCAAGGTGAAAGTGCTGAAGAAAAAATTCAAGCCTTGAGTTGCAATAGTGAAGGATTCTATGGGGAAAATATTAAATGATGCAGGAAGCATCAAAAGAAGATAGAAGGAATATACAGAGTCATTATACCAGGAAGAATTAGTTGATGTTCAACCATTTCAAGAGGTAGCATATGATCAGGAACCAATGGTACTGAAGGAAGAAGTCCAAGCTGCTCCGAAGGCATTGGCAAAAAACAAGGCTCCAAGAATTGATGGAATATCAATCAAGATGTTTCAACAAACGGATGCAGTGCTGAAGGTGCTCACTCGTCTATGCCAAGAAATATGGAAGACAGCTTCCTGGCCAACTGACTGGAAGAGATCTGTATTTATGCCTATTCCCAAAAAAGGTCATCCTACTGAATGTGGAAATTATAGAACAATATCATTAAGATCATATGCAAGCAAAATTTTGCTTAAGATCATTCAAAAATGGCTGCAGCAGTGTATTGACAGGGAACTGCCAGAAATTCAGGCCAGTTTCAGAAGAGGACATGGAACCAGGGATATTACTGCTGATGTCAGGTGGATCCTGGCTGAAAGCAGAGAATGCCAGAAGGATGTTTACCTGTGTTTTATTGACTATGCAAAGCCATTCTACTGTGTGGATCATAACAAATTATGGATAACATTGTGAAGAATGGGAATTCCAGAACACTTAATTGTGCTCATGAGGAACCTTCGCATAGATCAAGAAGCAGTTGTTCGAACAGAACAAGGGGATACCGATTGGTTTAAAGTCAGGAAAGGTGTGAGCCAGGGTTGTATTCTTTCACCATACCTATTCAATCTGTATGCTAAGCAAATAATCTGAGAAGCTGGACTATATGAAGAAGAACGGGGCATCAGGATTGGAGGAAGACTCATTAACAACCTGTGTTATGCAGATGACACAACCTTCCTTGCTGAAAGTGAAGAGGACTTGAAACACTTACTAATAAAGATCAAAGACCACAGCCTTCAGTGTGGATTACACACCTCAACATAAAGAAAACAAAAATCCTCACGACTGGACGAATGAGCAACATCACGATAAACAGAGAAAAGATCGAAGTTGTCAAAGATTTCGTTTTACTTGGATCCACGATCAACAGCCACGGAAGCAGCAGTCAAGAAATCAAAAGACGCAATGTATTGGGCAAATCTGCTGCAAAGGACCTCTTCAAAGTGTTGAAGAGCAAAGACGTCACCTTGAAGACTAAGGTGCGCCTGACCCCAGCCGTGGCATTTTCAATCGCATCATATGCATGTGAAAGCTGGACAACAAATAAGGAAGACCAAAGAAGAATTCAAGCCTTTGAATTGTGGTGTTGGCGAAGAATATTGAATATACCATGGACTGCCAAAAGAACGAACAAATCTATTTTGGAAGAAGTACAACCAGAATGCTCCTTAGAAGGATGGCGAGACTGCATCTTACATACTTTGGACATGTTGTCAGGACGGATCAGTCTCTGGAGAAGGACATCATGCTTGGCAAAGTACAGGGTCAGCGGAAAAGAGGAACACCCTCAACAAGGTGGACTGACACAGTGGCTGCAACAATGGGCTCAAGCATAACAACAATTGTAAGGATGGCACAGGACCAGGCAGTGTTTTGTTCTGTTGTGCACAGGGATGCTATGAGTCAGAACCGACTCAACGGCACCTAACAACATATGGAGTCAAACTGACAAAAGCAACTTGAAAGATTAGATAGGAATCTTAGGGGACAGTGAGTTCATTAATACGAACTCACTGCCCCCTAACGGTGAGAATGGCTGCACAACTCAAATAATATAATCAATGTCAGTAAATTGTATAAGTAGAAACTGCTGACTTGGTGTATGTTTTGCTGTGTATATTCTCAACAAGAACAAAATAAATAGAACTTAGGGGGAAAAGAAAGTTATTCTAATGTACAGCCAAGACTGAGAACTACTGCCCTAAACGGTAAACACACCATCAGCAGAAAAGTCTCTACCTAGAATGGCATCAAGAGCTAACGGGCACTGCCTTAGCACTTCTTTATAGCTGGTGACAGAGGGGCGCTCCTGGCCGGCCTTCTTATAGAGGTTTGCCAGCATCATGTTTATCTGTAATAAACAAAAACAGAAGAAGGTAAGTTAAGTATCTCCTGCCAAGAAAATATCTCACCGTGAAAAAGTCCTGATTTTTATTACCAGCTACTCCTTTACTTTTTACTGGAAAATCTATCCGTAGCCTCATTCTTGGAAACAAAAAGAGAAATGACCGTCTTTGCTTTTCCTAGGTTCTCTCATCCCTAAAAGAAAAGTCACATTACACTCTCACTTACCAAACCAAAAGGTCCAACAATATCTGGACCAAAGTTGCTGCCTCTGGAAACTGGAATAGCATTCATTTGAGAATTGTTACAAAATTACAGTTGCCTTCATTCTTCCTTGATCTCAAGACGGCAGATGAACCAGCCGAGAAGTACTCAAGTTTACTTATTTTAAATGCACTTAAAATACTGAGAAACTCTTAACACGGCTAGTCGAGAAGGATCAAATGCATTTTCCCCTAAAAGGAAAAGATAGCTAGAGAAGTAGAACACTTGGCTTTTCTCTGACGGTCATTCTAACGCTAGACTCTTTCCTTTCTAATGTTCAAAGCTTTGATCCACAGGCGCTGTCTGACTCACCCAAGTTGTGCTACAAAAATCAAATGGTGACTGACCTGCAGAGGTGACAATGACCCAGGTATTGGCTACACTACTTACACCCAGTGAGGGCAGGCATCTGCACCTTTAGCACAATTCAAATATGTAACTTAAGAAAGCTCTATTAAGTTCCAAAGAATGTAGAAGTTACAGGGACAGGATGAATGACTTTCTTAATAACAGTACAAACTGGAAAACAGTACTCCAATTTAAAATGAACAGATTCTAAATATAATGCAGCATTTGCCAGATCATAACCTAAGGAACAGTTAACATGAGGGCATAAGACAAAAAGTTAATCCCCAATCTCTTCAATTGTCTGTGGCTTGCTATGCAACTTAAAACCCTGATATTTACTCAGAAGAATGGCTCTCAAGAAGAAGGTCATCTGCTCCAATTATACACCTACAGTATATAAAACAATATAGTACGGCATTAATCCACACAAATTCAAACAATGAAGTAATGAAATACTAGAAATAATACTAGTTTTTATCTGGCCTCAGATTTTCCATTTTAGGCTATTTTGAAAATGCAAAGGAAGGTACTTAAAGGAAAACTCCAGCATTGGTCTCAATACTTGAAGAGAATAAAAGGTTAAATTTAAGATCCTTTTGACTGCTCGTTATTATAAACTATGGCTGATGGACCATTTGTCTCCACAAACATCAAAATTCCTTGTAAGCTACTTGACGACCGTCATTTTGAAGAATGAGATGGGTACTGTCTAGTGAGAAAGTCAGTTTTTTAAAAAAACAGATCCTTACTTGGGAAGATCATAAAGCCACATTTCACCAGTTACAAGCACAAGCAGTGATCATTTTTCAAAACTGAGTGAGAAGTTGTATGTTGGCATGTTTACTCTTAAAAGTTGAAGATTTATTGAGAATTATACTCTAACACTGGAATTTTCCTTTAACATGTGAGGGAATGCATGGCAACGTTTACTATACGCTAACAGACATTCATTTAGACGTCTTTTGACTCACTTCCTTGTCCTTTACACAGACTGAGAAACCAGTTAACTCCCCAACGGACATGAAAGAAAAGCTGTAAATATTATGGGTTTCTGTTGGAGGCACACATCTTTGTTTGCTCCTGGCTATAACAGCTCTACAGAGTGAAGGATATGAACTCCTACCAAATGCAGACTCCACCAGTCCCTCTTAGAATGATGACTGTAAACACCAGAGCGCTGGATACCACAAAACTGGGCTTTTTTGCATTATTCATTTTCCAAAATGCCCCCCAAACGGCTACAAGTTATTAAGGAAGGCATCATGGTACATTCCCAATAAATAGGGAATACACATCATTCATAATGGCTTCTTCCAAAAGGAAGACACCTTGAGTATAGTCGCAGACACCCTTCATATACACAAAAAAATTATTCTTGGGGTAAGAGAAGGCTCTCGTAGATTCCCAAAACACAATTTAGTACACAGCACCCAAGCTTCCTGTGTTGACAGGATAAGCTCCCAAATGTTTTTAATAGCAGTCACTACCATAGATACACTGGGGAAATACCCTCGTTTTAAAAACTCAGAAAGAGTAAATAATTTCTCAATGTGAGGTGCGTTAACATGTTTTCATCAAGTTTAACGGGTTACTTTTTAAAAGTCAGCAACAGTGTGGTGAAGTAGCACTAACTAAAATATACCAGGTCTTTACTGCTTCGATCCCTTTTCTCTTAAGGGCAGAAGGATGTTCACAGACATCTTCATAAAATTCCTTATTGTTAAGCGTAGATTGCACAGAACAGTTTGTCAGTGAGGAGGGCAGATGACATAAAAGTATTTTTAGAATATTAAATAATGATGTAAATCCCATCCTTGGAGCAAGGATTCTCATTGCTCTTCTAAACTGGACTTCAAAAAAACACTGTGGTCAAAGATGCTACAGAACATTACAAAGTATTTTCACATACATGAACTTATTTTTCACAAAAGTTAGCAGAGATGATATTAGTATCTATTAGTATATATCCACATCTTATAAATAAGAAAAAAAATAAAGCTCAGACTAGTTAACTTGCCCGAGTTCACAATGCACACAGCTTGTAGGCTCTGAACTCAGACAAGACACCAAATCTTTTGACTTCAGTCAGAGGTGTTTTCTTCATTATAATATGGTATCGAATCAAACATGAATACATATCCCATATACAAATAAGCACGAATAGACCTTGCGGTCTTGATTCTGGGGAAAAAAAAAAAAAAGTGGAGGGAGGCTAATAAAACCATTCCCATTATCAAATGGGCACACACATAGAATTAAAAAAAAAAAAGTTCTAAAAAAACCGTTGTTGCCACCGGAGGTGTTCTGCAAATCACTATTTCCTAGAGTAAAAAATAAGAAAGGAGAATAAGCCCGTGTAGAATTCTACGGCGACCATTTCACCAGCTGAATTTTCAGGGTCTTGTAAGAGAGTCGTTCACCTATCTCACTTATCCCCACGGCATCAGCAGAGGAACAAGGTGAGAGAGTCTTGAACAGCACGTTCCATGGACTCCCTGATGCACACAGAAAATATGGGGGAGCAGGGCTGGGAGAAGACATAACAAGGTGTTAATGCAACTTACTTTGGGAGTTCTTTGTCTTGAAGGTATCCCATCGAGTATGGCAATAGCATCTTTATCTTGTTTTAGCATTGTATAGCACTCAGCCATTTTGTATTTCACTTCAATTTCAGATGGAAGACACTAAGAGGTAATGAAAACACCTCTTCAAAATATCACTTCAACAGGCTGGCATTTCCTCAAAAAGTTAAACAGAGTTTCCGTATGACCCAGCGATTTCACCTCTAGGTATGTACCCAAGAGAACTGAAAACATAAACCCACACAAAAACTTGTACAGGTATGCTCACAGCAGCCTTATTCATAGTAGCCAAAAGGTGGAACAATCCAAATGCCCATCAACTGATGAAAGGATAAACAAATGTGGTATACGCATACAACGAGATGTTATTCAGTCATGGAGTACTGATCCATGTGACAACACGAACGAACCTTGGAAACGTGATGCAGAGTGAAAGAAGCCGAAAACAAAACACCACATATAGTATGACTCCATTTACGTGAAATGTCCACAAGAGGCTAAACTATAATTTAACCAGGCCCTTCTGATTGACACTTATTTCCAGTGTCTTACTATTATAAACAGTGCTGCAATGATCAGCCTTAGATACCCTGGAGACCTTTTGTGAGTCTACTGGATGGTTAATTTCTAGCAATGGGATGGCTCAGTCAAATGGTGAGGACATTACAAGTTATTTCCCCTTATATAACTAGTATTTATCAAGCCACCAAAATTGCTGAGAATTCTTAAATTATTTCCCATAAATTTTCCCAAGTACTCACAGTTCCAACAATCGAATGGAAATTTAAAAGTCATATTTCCATTAGAATTATAAACATTTTACGTTTAGAGTTGTGTTTGCACAAAGGGGAGGGACAACGTGTGGCTCTGGTTAAGGCCCAGACCACGTTTCATCCTACTTTCAGGTTCCTACAGAGTGAACATTGCTCTTAACCCCTAATGCTCGATGGGATGCATTCCTGCACCCAAAAAGTGGTTATCTTTGCTTCCCCCGTCAGCTCCCTTTTTAAATTACTTTTCATTTTATCATCTACATCGAATCAGCTGTCTCTAGAGTCTTCTAGTCTCTCCATTACCTGACTCTGTGGAGTAGATGCAGAATTTCCAGTCGAAGGTCTCACTTTGGAAGTTTTACTCAGGGCTTTCTTCTGCTGCAAAGCCATGGTGTACTTACTCACAGCATTGCGATACTCCTTGTCATGAAAGAGAGAATCTGCGTGATATACCAAAAGCTGGTACTTCTGAGATGGGGAGAACAGCTCACTAGAAAACAAAAACAGTACATTCCCTACATGGGTTATTTTGAAATAAATGTAGCCAAAACACCTCCTTTATTGTCCACATAAGCCTAGCACAAAGTCTTGTATAATTATAGCTTACAAAAAGGTCAACACACCTTAAATGCTAGTCCCTAAACTGGGAGGCATGAAAGTCACTCTATGCTAATACAGTCAACACATTTAGGGTATTGTCTTAAACTGCTCTCTGTTTTGGGGGACAGAAGCTGGCTGAATGGTCACCACGGGGAATACAGGGTAGAGAGGAGGAGTGTGCTGTCTCATTAGGGGGAGAGCAGCTAGAAGTACATAGTAGGTTGTATGTAAGTTTTTGTATGGGAGACTGACTTGATTTGTAAACTTTCACTTAAAGCTCAATAAAAAAAAAAATTACTCTCTGTTTTAATATACTTTAATTTTTCCTTTACTTATTTCTTTTTTTTACTGTGCTGTAAGTAAAAGTTTACAATTCAGGTTAGTTTCTCATACAAAAAGTTATATACACATTGTTGTCTGATCCTAGTTGCCCTCCCTACAATGTGACAGCCCACTTCTTCTCTCCACCCTGTATGCCCCATGTCCATTCAACCAACTTCTGTCCCCCTCTGCCTTCTCACCTTTACTTATAAAAGCAATGCATACCCATAAATCAAATCCAGTAACAGAGATTTATGAAGAAAAAATGCAGTAAGCTTTTCCCCCTCCTCCTTTAATCTAAGCCCTCTTAACAGTCTGAAATATATCTGTCCACACTCTGATGTTAACATCAAATTTCAAGGATAATATAGATAAAGGAGAGGAATCACAACAATTTAACTATGTTACCAAAGACGGGTCAAAAAACCTGGAAAAGGGAAACCTCACCATTTGAATCCTTTATAGGAAGAAGTTGAACATAAAGGATTGGAAGGACTTGAAAACTCTTCAAATACTGAAGAAAATGCCATATTGAAAGACGGTTAGCCTTGTTTGATATAATTTTTTTTTTAATCCAAAAGTAAATTATTAACACTAGATCAATTCTTATTTTCTTGAGTGTTAGGGGTTTACGGACAGTGTAAAGGACCCAATGTTTCAAAACTTTTTCTTTAACCTTGAATACTGCTCGTAAGCACTATAACTGGCTAGAAGCCAGCATTCTGAATTCTTAATGGGAAACTCATACTTTTAATTTCCAATCCCACCCTGCCCCTTCATTCCCAAATGAAAAGGAGCTTAACATGGTTTTCTTTGACAGGTAGAAACTATAGCTGCTTAAAATTAAAGAACAGAGTGAGTGAAAGAACTCTGTAGACAGTGAGTTTCTCAACAAATGGAGGTGTATTCAAGAACAGGTACAATAGGGACAGAAAGTAAATATGCAGTGGTTGCCAGGGGCTGGGGAAGGGTAGATGGAGAGTAACTGCTAATGGGTGTGGATTTCTTTTTGTGCAGGGTGATCAAATGTTCCGGAATTAAGGTAGTGGTGATGGTTACACACCTTATGAATATACTAAAAACCATATAATTCGACAGTTTAGAGGTTGAATTTTATCTTATGTGAATTCTATCTCCTTATAAAAAATAATAATAAAAAAAAAAGGATAGGCTAAACACTAGATCAAGTTACAAAGGAAATTCAAGAACTGTAAGGTACAGTGCAGATGACTTCAGATTTCTTCCAACTCTGAGATTCTATGTATTTAGTGAGAAGTATGTATCTGATGCTTGGATAAAGAACAAAGTATCATCATATACACAGAACACATTCAGGTATTTATATAATGTAACATACACGCCTATTTATGTGGGCAGAGGTGAGGTTCTCTCAGGAATGATACATGAAAAACTGTTAACAACTGTGGCCTCTGGAGAAGGGAATGGTGGTGTGGTGCTCAGGAGCTAGGGACAGACACTATCTGCATATAAGATGACAGAGCACGGGGCAATAGTTTCATTCTGTTACTGAGACAACTAACAACAACCCTTTCTGTACTTTTTTTAAACTATTAGCATGTAACTGTCTATTCAGTAAGAAATTTTAAAATATAAAGGTTAGAACTTAAATATATAGATACATGTTGTGTCTGCTCTTCTTTATTGATATTCTCCTCTAGAGGCAGAAGCTAGGAAGCTGCCAGTCGAACTTCATATGAAGAAGCCTAGGCTAACTAAAGAGCAGCCCGAGGATCAGACTATCCTATAACTTCTTCAAGAAACAATGAGTACCCCGGACCCTTTGATAGCCCAAGACTGGAACCATTCCTGAAACCAACTCTACAGACAAGGATTGGCCTAGACTCACATGAGACCATGTGGGCGATTCCTGCCTGATGGTGAGATGAGAAGGAAGAGGGGGACAGGAGCTGGTTGAATGGATACGGGGAATACAGGATGGAGAAGAGGAGTGTGCTGTATCGTTAAGGGGAGTGCAGCTGGGAGTACACGGCAGGGTGTGTACGGCTCTTTGTATGAGAGACTGACTTGATTTGTAAACTTTCACCTAAAGCCCAATAAATAAATTAAAAAAAAAAGAAAAGAAAAAGAAACAATGAGTAATGACTAACTGGTGCATAAATCCCAAGTGTGGAAACCATATGCTTTGGCAAATCACTCTGGAGCAAGTGAAAGGCTCCAGAATAAACACAGAAGGCTGACAGAAGCCAGGGCTCCTTGCTGTCAGCATTAAGTGGATGGTGGCAAAATGATGGGTCTCACAGAGTGAAGTCCAAAGCACGTTCATGGAAATGAAATGGGAAGCAGTGGCTGCACTACAGGCACTTAAGGCCTTTCCCTTCTGACGTAGACTGCTTCTAGAGCAGACCAACCACACTGGGTCCATGCTAAGTAGGAAATTCAACCACAATGCCATTTAGGCTGTGGTGGGTCAGCACGGAGGCAGAGAGGACCAAGGTCCCATCCCGGATCCTCCACCTACTAAATGTGTGAAGTTGGACAAGGTATTTCACCAGAGATCGTACCCACTTGCTTATCACACTTAATAAACACATGAGTGCTTACTGCACACCAGGTTAAGTGCTAAAGATACAGCAGGGAAGGCAATTAATAGGGCTCCTGCCCTCATGATGCCTACGGTCTGGCAGGGGAGGTAGATGTAGATGAAATAACAGAACTTCATCAGTGACAAGAGTGATGCAGAAAATAAAACAGAGCAATCGGCTAGAAGAGTAGGGAAAAGGGACAATTCTAGTGGTCAGAGAAGGGCTCTCCAGGAGGGATATCTGAGCTGAAAACTGAATGAAGCAGCAGGAAGAGCAGTGTAAAGGCCCAGAGGTGAGAACAAGCCTGATGCGTTTAAGTCACAGAAAGAACTGTCGAGGGGGCTGGAAGGCAGTGAGCAGAGCAAAGGAGATGAAGCCGGGTTGGGCCTTGCAGGCTATGTTGAGCACAATGGAGGATTTTAAGCAGGGGAATGACAATGCGATCACAGCTGGAATGAGGCCGGTGCTTCATCCATCCTAAGACTCAGTAAGTGGCAGCTGTGAGAATATGAAAGGGGCACGCTCTGCATCTCCTGGGAGTCCTGGGACCTGACATAAAGAGGCGCCACTCCCACCTGATCATCGAGGGAGCCGCCCGTTTTCAGGGGCTTGTCTAGGCGAGACATTCAAAGGAGAAAGGCAATCCCAAGGGTGGGAAAAAGGAATAAAAGGCAGGGGGCTGGGCCCCCTGGAGCTGCCGAGAGCGGGAAAACGTTCTTCCGGAAGGAGCCGGGAGGGCAGGATTCAGCCCAGCGACGCCTGACAGCCGCTCTGCTCGGCGCCAGGTGCCTCAGCAAACCGGTCGCTCCCAACTTTCGGGGGACCCTCTCCAGGGCAATCCTTTCGGGGGACCCCCTTCAGGGCAATCCTGGGAACCTCCCGCCGTGCAGTCCTCCGCGGGGAGCTCATCCCAGCGAACTCGCCGTGCGCTCCCACGTCGGATCCGCCGACGAGGCCTCGCTGACACCTGAGCCTCACCTGGGGCCCGCGGCCGCTCCACCCCGCTCCCAAACCGGCGCCGCTTTGTCTCAGCCCAGCCGCTCCCCGCCTCGACTCACGGGTTATTGTTACTCATCGTCAGTAACAAGCTGCTGAGGAGCCGCACGTTGGAGTGCAGCCCCGCGGCCGCCATATCCCGCACGTGGTCTATCACGTTCATTCTACCCGACGAAGCCGCAGGCAGCGGCACCGAAGGCCGGTACAGGCGCCCTAGAGAGGCCTCCAAAATGGCGGCCCCGCCGGGGTCCATCGGGTCCACGTGAGGCACCGCCTCCAAGAAAATAGGCGACTTCCGTAGTGCCTGCTTAAAAAGTCAGGTCCTGGCCGCCCCGCGCCTCCTGTGACGTACTGGGGCGCTTGATTTGCAATCCCCCCTCCGCCCCGTAAGGAAAAATTATGTTATCATTCCTAATCCGCAAACTTTATTGAGGGCTTACATTGGGCTAGGCTAGGGACCGAACACCTTTCAGTAAGAATAATTGCTCAATTGAAGTGAGATGAGTCTGAGAGGAATGTGTACCTCAAAAATTAATTACTAATGTATACACATTTATTATAAATAAAATCAAATTTGAAAAAGTAGAAAAAATACAGTAGGGCGCTGAAAAATTTTCAACGTCGTCGTCGTTAGGTGCCATCCAGCCCCTTCTGACTCATAGCGACCCTGTGTACAACTGAACAAAACACTGCCAGGTCCTGCACCATCCTCACAATCCTTGCTATGCCTGAGCCTATTCTTGCAGCCACTGTGTCGATCCATCTTGAGGGTCTTCCTCTCTTTCGCTGACCCTCCACCAAGCATGATATCCTTCCTGACGATATGTCCGAAGTACGTAAAGCCAAGTCTCACCATCCTTCCTTCTCAGGAGCGTTCGGGTTGTACTTCTCCCGAGAAAGATTTGTTCATTCTAGTAGTTCATGGTACATTTAATATTCTCCAAAATCGTAAATCAAGGGCATCAATTCTTTGGTCTGACTTATTCATTGCCCAGGCTTAGCATGCATATGAGGTGATTGAAAATACTGTGGCTTGAGTCAAGCACACCTTAGTCCTCAAAGTGACATCTTTGCTTTTTAACACTTTAAAGAGGTCTTTTGCAGTGGATTTGTCCAATGCAATATGTCATATGATTTCTTGACTGCTGCTTCCATGGGTGTTGATTGTGGATCCAAGTAAAATGAAATACTTGACAACTTCAGGGTTATCTCCATTTATCATGATATTGCCTATAGGTCCAGTAGTGAGAATTTTTGTTTTCTTTATGTTGGGGTGTAATCCATACTAAAGGCTGTGGTCTTTGATCTTCATCAGTAAGTGCTTCAAGTCCTCTTTGCCTTCTGCAAGCAAGGTTGTGCCATCTGCATGTCATAGACTGTTGATGAGTCTTCCTCCAATCCCAATGCCCAGTTCTTCTTCATACGGTCCAGCTTCTCGGATTATTTGCTCAGTACATACAGATTCAATAAGTGCGGTGAAAGGATACAACTCTGATGCACACCCTTCCTGATTTTAAACCAGGGAGTATCCCTGTGTTCTGTTTGAATGACTGCCTCTTGGTCTATGTACAGTTTCCCCATGAGCACAAAGAAGTGTTCTGGAATTCCCACTCTTTGCAATGTTATCCATAACTTGTTATGATCCACACCATCAAATGCCTTTGCATAGTCAATAAAACAAGGTAAACATCTTTTTGGTATACTCCGCTTTTAGCAAAGATCCATCTGACATCAGCAATGATATCCCTCATTCCACATCCTCTTTTGAGTCCAGCTTGAATTTCTGGCAGTTCCCTGTTGATGTGCTGTTGCAACCGGTTTTTAATTATCTTCAGCAAAATTTTATTTACATGTGATATTAATGACATTGATAATTTCCACTTCCTATTGGATCACCTTTCTTTGGAATCGGCACAGATATGGATCTCTTCCAGTCAGTCGGCCAGGTAGTTATCTACCAAATTTCTTGACATAGACAAGTGAGTGCTTCCAGGATTGCATCCCTGCATTTGTTTGTTGAAATATTGCAACTGGTATTCTGTTAATTCCTGGAGCCTTGTTTTTCACCAATGACTTCAGTGCAGCTCAAACTTCTTTTAATACCATCGGTTCTTGAACATACACTACCTCCTTAAATGGTTGAATGTCGCCCAGTCCTTTTTGGTACAGTGACTCTGTGTATTCCTTTCATCTTCCATCTTCTCTTGGTGCTTCCTGCATCATTAAATATCTTGCCCATAGTGTTTCAGTATTTCAAATCTAGGGTTGAATTTTTCTTCAGTTCTTTCAGCTTGAGAAACGTTGAGCATGTTTTTTCCTTTTGGTTTTCTAATTCAAGATCTTTGAACATTTCATTATAATACTTCGTCTTCTTGAGCTGCTCTTTGAAATCTTCTGTTCAGCTCTTTCATGTCATTTTTTCCATTTGCTTGACTTACTTTACCTTCAAGAGCAAGTTTCAGAGTCCTTTCTGACATCCGTTTTGGCCTTTCTTTTCTGTCTTTTTAATGATCTTTTGCATTCTTCAGGTATGACGTCCTTGGTGTCACCCCACGAGTCCACCTAAAATAAATCCTCAATAAAAAAAATTAAAAATTTTTTTTTTTTTTTTTTTTTAAGCTGGAGTTAAATATTTTAAGCAGGCGCCAGGGGCAGTCCTAACTGCTCTTCCTGTTGCGCTTGCGCACTAGACTGAAGGCGCCACACCCCCTCCTGGCAGGTGTTTCGTGCGTTCTTGGGGAGTCAGACATCCCCTCCTGGATAGCTGCCTTCCGTGCGAAAGGGCAGTTTTACCCTGTGAAATGACTCGCTAGCTCACAGTGAATGAAGAAGGCGCGTCCAAAAATGAGCTGGTACTCATAATAGCCAGCATTTGTCTAACACAGTTGACATTTTACAAAAGTTTTACACCAGTTATTGCATTGAATGGGTTGCTCACAAATCAGTCTGTAAGGTTGAAATTGTTATCTTTTTACAGGTGGAGAAACTGAGGCCGCCTGCTTAAATTTTGTGCCAGATATTTAAATGGCTGTTTCCAAAACACCTAATTACACAGTGGCAAAATATATTAGATCGCCACTTCAGATGCGTATGAGGGCCAGGGAGAAAATTGAACGAGGCAGGTTAGATGTTTGAGCTAAACAGAGTAGGAATATTCTCCACTTCTTACCAAAAAAATATGACCTGTGGCTCTTTGGAATTTATTGTGAAATGGGGCTTTTATTAATCTCCACAAATTTATCCTTATGTTTACGACTTTTCATAACTTTGCATATCTGGTGCTTTGAAAGTAAAATTAATAAGTGTTTTTTTAATAACCTATGAGCTTGTGCTACAGTGATTGATGACTTTTTTTTACCGCTCATTGAGTACGAATATGCCAAGACAATCAGTTTTGACAAAATGATCGACAAGGTTGCAGAATTTGAGGAACAAAAATAGAAACTAATATTTATTTCTGTGCCAGACCAATGAATAAAATACAGGTTTGTTTTTTGTTGAAAAAAATTTTTAAGTTTTAAGCCATTACCTTTTTATACTGTAATATTTATTAAATTTTTACTGTCATTATTTAGATGAAATTCAGATAAAATATGTTTTCATTGGTTATTTTCTGGCCATTACGATTACTTCTTTCATTTCAGGATCATTGCTAAAAGTAATTTTGTCATGTACTTTAACATACCCAAAAAAAAACCCAGTGCCCTTGAGTCGATATAGGAGGTGTAAAAATTATCTACTCTGGGTGTCAAACTTGCTAAGTATACCACTGTATCTAACACGCTCAGAGCAATGTCTGGCACATAGTAAAAGAAAAAGGGCCATATAAAAAAAACAAACCAAAATCTTTGCTGTAGAGTTGATTCCAACTCATGGTGACCCCATGTGTTGCAGAGTAGAGCTATGCTCCGCAGCTTTCAAGGCTGTTACAGTTTGGAAGGGAGCCCTGGTGGCACAAAGGTCAAGCACTTGGCTGCTAACAGAACGGTTGGCGGTTTGAACATGCCAGCTTCTCTGAGGGAGAAAGATGGGGCAGTTTGCTTCCGTAAAGATTATAGCCTTGGAAACCCTATGGGGTAGTTTCAGTCTGTCCTATAGGGTTGCTGTGAGTCAGAATTGATTCGATGGCAACGGGGTTTTATCTTTTGGAAGCAGATTGTAGGCCTTTCTTGCAAGGCACCTCTGTGTTGGTTTAAATCACCAATCTTCTGGTTATAGTCAAGCGCTTAACTGTTTGCGCCACCCAGCGACTCCTAAGCACTACATGTTTGCTATTATATATTTTTCTACATTTGAAATATTTTGTAAGTAAAACCACATCTGATAATAGCCAAAAAGTGGAAATAATCCAAATGTCCATCAACTGATGAATAGATAAACTGTGGCATATACAATGAAACAGTATTCAGCGATAAAAGGGAATAAAGTACAGCCAAAACATGAATGGATCTGAAAAAAAAAATTATTCTGAAAATCATGCTAAGTGAAAGCCACCAGAGGTGAAAGACCACATAGTCTATGCATCCATTTCTATGAAATGTCTCAGAAAGTAGATTAGTGGTTGTCTGGCTGGGTGGGGGAGTGAGGATTGACCACACGGGGGTCACTTTGGGTTGACAGAAATGTTCTAAAACTGGATTGTGGTGATGGCGGCACAACTCTGTAAATTTACTAAGAATCATTGAATTGTACACTTACAATGGGTGAATTTTACTGTATGTAAATTATACGTCAATGAAGCTTTCAAAAAATAAAAACACATAGGTTACATAAGGAACCCTTGTGGCTCAGAGGTTAAGCACTCAGCTGCTAACCTAAAGGTCAGTGGTTCAAAGCCACCAGCCGCTCCGTGGGAGAAAGGTGTGGCAGTCTGCTTCCGTAAAGATTACAGCCTTGGAAACCCTATGGGGTGGTTCTACCCTGTCCTATACAGTTGCTATGAGTCAGAACAGACTTGGCGGCAATGGGCTATAGGTGACATATGAAAGCAAGCCACCAATTTACAACCTCTGCTGTAAATCTAAAATATTTATAACGTAAGTCTAAAATATTTAGATTTACAGTATGCTGTAAGTCTAAAATATACTTAGGTTCCTATCTGATTTGACACGTTATTACACATTGTCACAGATCCACTGACCCTGGAATTAACCAGAAATCCTAGACCCAAGAAACGTTTTCAGTTGAAACGGCCGCACCTCCTCCTACAGGCCTCCCCTGGCAATCCTCCTGTCAATTTCATTTCTGATCTCTCAGTTCTCTGAATGGGGGTTATTGTTTGGACAACTCACTTGATAAGTAATGACTCCACCGCCTTGGACACCTCTCCTTCACTGTATTTAAACCTATGATTGTTAATTTGCTCTTCTAGACTCTATAAACCTTTCTACCAAGGGGGCGGAGTGGCTGGGAAGCTTCTTAGCATTCCGGACAGTCCTGTACCCACCTCAAGCCTGCAAACTGATGAGGGCAGGTGTCGTCTCAGTCTTGCCCACCATTATGTGTTCTGTGCCTGGCATGTAGTAGGTGTTCAATAAATACAATGAGTGAATGAGAAGCATGAGTCGATGACCTATCACGTTGTTGTTGTCAGGTGCTGTCAAGCCGGCTTCCAACTCAAAGCGATCCCATGAGACAAAGTACAACTGCCCCATAGGGTTTCCTAGGCTATCATCTTTAAGTGGTTAAGTGTTCGGCTGCTAACTTAAAGATCTACAGTTCAAACCCACCCCACCAGCCACTCCACAGGAGAAAGATGCAATTATCTGCATCCATAAAGATTATAGCCTTGGAAACCCTATGGGACTGTTCTATTCTGTCCTGTTGGGTTGCTAGGAGTTGGAATCAACTTGACAGCAATGAGTTTGGTTTTTGGTTTGGAATCTTCACAGGAGCAGATGGCCAGGTCTCTCTCCTGAGGAGCAGCTGATGGTTAGCAGGCTCTCAGTTAGCAGCTGAGCAGTAACCATTGCCTATCCGATACCTCATTTGAATTAAAGGTTTAAAATACCCATAAAAATGCTTTATAAATTATGCCACACTATACAAATGCAGGAAACCCTGGTGGCATAGTGGTTAAGTGCTACAGCTGCTAACCAAAGGGTCGGCAGTTTGAATCCGCCAGGGGCTCCTTGGAAACTCTATGGGGCAGTTCTACTCTGTCCTATAGGGTCGCTATGAGTCGGAATCGACGGCACTGGGGCGGGGGTATGGGGTATACAAATGCAGGAAACCCTGGTGGCGTAGTGGTTAAGAGTTCGGCTGCTAAACAAAAGGTTGGCAGTTGGAATCCACCAGGCACTGCTTGGAAACCCTCTGGGGCAGTTCTACTCTGTCCTATAGCGTCACTATGAGTCAGAGCCGACGCAATAGCAACGGGGTATACAAATGTAATCATTATTATGAGACATTGATTGTTAACTGATTTGTCCTCCTCTATTTCCAGCCTCTTCACTGTAGTCAGTCATCACTCAGTCATTCAACATGTATTTATTGTGCACTTTCTGCGTGCCACAAGTTGTTCTAGATCAGAGGATATAGCAATGGGCCAAACACACCAAGACTTCTGTTCTCACAGAGCTAATACTGTAATCAGGAGAGATAAGCAATAAATGAAATAAATAAGCAGTACAAATGGTGTGTTACAAAAAACGAAAAACAAATCCATTGCTGTTGCGTCAGTTCTGGCTCATGGTGACCCTATAGGACAGAACAGAACTGCCCCGTAGGGTTGTTAAGGCGTGGCTGGTGGATTCGAACTGCAGACTTTTTGATTAGCAGCCGTAGCTCTTAACCATTGCACCACCAAGGCTCCAAGTAGTATATTAGAAGGTGAGAAAACATACTGAAGTATTGTGGAAGAAAAGATGTCTGGGGTTTACTTTAAAATAACTCCCGGGAGTGGGCGGGGAGGTGCAGAGAGATGAAACAAAATTAGCAAAATATTGGTATCTGCTGAATGGCAGGTACATGGGCATTCATTATGCTATCCTTTCAACTTCTGTGTATGTTTACTTTTTTTTTGGTAACGGTAAGCAAGGAATGTTGGGGCAAGGGCTGCCCCTTTAAATCAAGTGGGCAGGGAAGGAGGCCACACTGAGATGACTTGAGGGAGATTGGAACAGTCCTTTGGAAGGCAAGTGGGAGATGAGGACATTTCTGAGCACATTGAGTTTGAAGGGCAGCTGACCACTTAACCTGGAGATACCCAACAGGCAAATAAGACTTGAGAGGCATGAGGTACTAGCAGGATTAGGAGGTAGAATGTGATCCCTGAGACAAATCAGCAGTTAGGAATCCGGAAGAAGGCAAGAATTAGCAAGGAATCAGTCTGAGAAGAGGTTGATGAGTAAGGTATAGGGATCACAAGAGAACTGGATGGTGCCTGGTTACCATTGCTGAACGTTTTAGTCAAAGATTCTATAGAAGAATCTTGATCAAAAGAGGGAAAGTGTAGAACAGGATTTCAAATTCTCATGGAATCCAGACTATCTGGATCCATGGAGGTGGGATGAACTCCCAAAACTACTGCCCTGAGATAATCGTTAAACCTTAAACCAAAAAATATCCCCTGAAGTCTTCTTTAAACCAAACAATGGGTTAGCTTAAGTAGTAAAGAATGTCCGTCTCGAGCATCGTGCTCTTTTAAGAACTATTTATATGGCATTTAAGTGACAACAGCAACTTGAAAGATTAGACAGGAAGCTTAGGCGGCAGTGACTTTATGTTAATGGGGGAGGCACAATTCAGAAAAGGAGAGAATGGTTACACAACTTGAAGAATGCAATCAGTGTCACTGAAGTGCACGTGTAGAAATTGTTGAGTTGCTGTATGTTTTGCTGTGTATATTCTCAGCAAAAACAACAAAATAAAACGAAACACACACACACAGCATGGGGGTCACAGAGAGGAGTTTTTGGAGGGGGTTGTTAACAGCATTTAAATCTTGGAAAACTTGGTTTTATGGCAGTAAAACTTTTCCTGGGGCAAGCCCTCTTGGTTTTGCATTTGTACGTGAAAGAGTTAGTTATTCTACCCTTACTTGCCTGAACATCTCATGACCAAAATGCTCTGCCAAACACCTTTACCGAGAAGAGGGGAAATGGTTTGGAAAGAAGGCTGTATTTATTCACTCCAGGCGTTCAGGCCAATTCTCTGTCCTGAAGTTACTTTTCCACTGCGAGGAAGGCTATTACTGCCAGCAGACACTTAAGGGATGGTAAATAACGTTTCCCTCCAAGCAATTTACAAGTGTTGTGTTTTTTCCCCTTGTACAAAAGACAGATCTAAGAAAAATGTCAAATCCGGCTGGTAAAGATTTTCATTCTTGGGAGACTGCTGGACATTTAGAAATGAACTTAAGTGGAGCAGAACGTTTAAATGTATAAATTGTTCTCTAATGTAGCTGATTCAACCCTCCATCCTGGATCCGCATCGTTACGCATCCGCTAAGTGATTTTCCTAACACTGGCCTTCGGCTGCTCATGACAATGACCTTGCCAGAGCCTGTTTCCTCACGCATAAAATGAATGAAAATAAGGTAACCTCTAGAGTCTCCTCCAGCCCCAAAATTATGATTTTAGAAGATGAGTTCCATGAGGAAGAGGAGGTCTCGTCTCCTTGGACATACAGCAAAACTCCTCACGATAACTGTCCATCTGGATTGTCTCACACTCGTCTCTTCCTAGCCTGTCCCGACCACCACTTCACTGGAAGGTTCTGGAGAGCCTCGACCACATTTACATTTCCTGTGTGTCCTCTCGCTTGCTCGCTTGCTTACTCACTGGCACAGCGTAAAGAATGGAGCAGTCACCCAGATCTGGTTGCATGAATACTTTACGGAGAACCACAAGGGAGCCAAGTGACCCTGTTAATATGGCTGACAGGACCAGCCCTGGATTCAGTCAGACTTAGGTTTAGTGACCCCCATTCTGCCATCTTCCAAGAGCGTAAGTCTGGGCAAATTCATTATTTTCAGTAGGCCCCATTTCTTCAGCTGGAAAAGGGGATAGGACTGGTATCTTTCACACAAAGTTCTTGCAAGGGTTAAACAGGATTTAAAAAAAAAAATGTGGAAGTGCTTAGCACACCCTCAGCTTACCTGTGATTGGAGCTGCAAAGTGGAAGATCGTGACTGAACATTTATCTCAAAATCAACGCAGAGCAGATGGAGCCCTAAACTGACACTCTCCTAACAGAATGGCCTTCCAAACTTCTATACACAAAAAAGAGGGGGAAACAAACCAAACGGCTTCTGGTGTAGCATTATTACATCCCTCTCTGGACAGAGCTCCCAACTTTTTATTAGGGTTGTTGGTACTAATGGAGCCCTGGTGAAACAGTGGTTAAGCATTCGGTTGCTAACCAAAAGGTTGGCAGTTCGAATCCACCAGCCACTTCTTGGGAACCCTACTGTGTCCTATAGGGTCTCTATGAGTTGGAATCGACTTGACGGCAACCAGTTTGGTTTTCTTTTTTGGTTTCAGTACTAATAATTTTGAGAAAAAGGAAAATGCAAAATAAAACAATTCTCGTAAATCTAGTTTAAGTATTTCCACGGACTGTAAGCTTTTACACACACCATGACAGTAATTAGTGGCATGTGAAAATGATGAATGTAAACAGGAAGCTTAAAAAAAAAGATCAAGGTGGCTGTTGTCCCCAGCCTATTTTTGGCTAATTGACTTCTGTTTCAAAATATTATTTCCTATCAATCTTTAAAAGGAAAAGAAAAAGCACCCCCCATGCCCGGATATCAGTAACGCATCTTACTGAAACATAGATATCTATCTTAGAATGTAGAAGTCCTTGTAATCTCTCCTGCCCCAAGATAATCACTGTTAACAGTGTGGAGTATATGTTCCCATATTTTTCCTGGAATACATGCACTTAAAAAACAAGAATAGGATCATACTATAATACTGTCCTCAACCTCTGTTTTTTTAAATGATGTACCTTACAATATTTTTTCCATGACTGGACAGAGCCACCCGGTTATTTTTAATTGTTGTTGTAGTTAGGTGCTGTCGAGTCGGTTCCAACTCATAGGGACCCTGTGTACCATAGAACGAAACACTGCCTGGTCCTGTGCCATCCTTACAATCGTTACACTTGAGCCCATTGTTGAAGATACTGTGTCAATCCACCTCATTGAGGGTCTTCCTCTTTTCCACTGAGCCTGTACTTTACCAAGGATGATGTCCTTCTCCAGGGACTGATCCCTCCCGACAACATGTCCAAAGTATGTAAGACACAGTCTTGCCATCCTTGCCTCTAAGGAGCATTGTGGTTGTACTTCTTCCAAGACAGATTTGTTAGTTTTTTTGGCAGTCCATGGTATATTCAATATTCTTCACCAACACCACAATTGAAAGGCTTGAATTCTTCTTTGGTCTTCCTTATTCCTTGTCCAGCTTTCACATGCATATGATGCAATCAAAAATGCCATGGCTTGGGTCAGGCGCACCTTAGTTTTCAAGGTGACATCTTTGCTCTTCAACACTTTAAAAAAGTCCTTTGCAGCAGATCTGACCAATGCAATGCATCTTTTGGTTTCTTGACTGCTGCTTCCATGGGTGTTGATTGTGAATCCAAGTAAAATGAAATCTTTGACAACATCAATCTTTTCTCCATTTATCATGATGTGGCTTATTGGTCCAGTTGTGAGGATTTTTATTTTATGTTGAGGTGTAATACATATTGAAGGCTGTGGTCTTTGATCTTCATTAGTAAGTGCTTCAGGTCCTCTTCACTTTCAGCAAGCAAGGTTGTATCATCTGCATAACACAGGTTGTTAATGAGTCTTCCTCCAATCGTGATGCCCCATTCTTCTTCATATAGTCCAGTTTCTCCGATTATTTGCTCAGTATACAGACGGAATAGGTATGGGGAAAGGATACAACCCTAAAGCACAACTTTCCTTACTTTAAACCACTCAGTATCCCCTTGTTCTGTCTAAACAACTGCCTCTTGATCTATGCACAGGTTCCTCATGAGCACAATTAAGCGTTCTGGAATTCCCATTCTTCGCAATGTTATCCATAACTTATGATCCACACAGTCGAATGCCTTTGAACAGTCAATAAAACACAGGTGAACATCCTTCTGGTGTTCTCTGCTTTCAGTCAGGATCCATCTGACATCAGCAATGATATCCTGGTTCCACGTCCACTTCTGAATCTGGCCTGAATTTCTGGCAGCTCCCTGTCGATACACTGCTGCAGCCACCTTTGAATGATCTTCAGGAAAATTTTGCTTGTGTGTGATATTAATGATATTGCTCGATAATTTCCGCATTCGGTAGGATCACCTTTCTTGGGAATAGTCATAAATATGGATCTCTTCAAGTCAGTCGGCCAGGTAGTTGTCTTCCAAATTTCTTGGCATAGGCAAGTGAGCACCTCCAGCACTGCATCCTTTTGCTGAAACATCTCAATTGATACTCCGCCAATTCCTGGAGTCTTGTTTTCCGCCAATGCCTTCAGGGCAGCTTGGACTTCTTCCTTCAGTACCATCAGTTCCTGATTTTATGCTGCCTCTTGAAATGGCTGAACATCGACTAATTCTTTTGGTAAAATGACTCTGTGTATTTCTTCCATCTTCTTTTGATGCTTCCTGCATCATTTAATATTTTCTCCACAGAATCTTTCAGTATTGCAACTCGAGGCTTGAATTTTTTTCTTCAGTTCTTTCAGCTTGAGAAACATTGAGCATGTTCTTCCCTTTTGGTTTTCTGTCTCCAGCTCTTTACACATGTAATTCTTATACTTCACTTTGTTTTCTCGAGCCACGCTTTGAAGCCTTCTGTTCAGTTCTTTTATTTCATCTTTTCTTCCTTTTGCTTTAGCTGCTCAGCGTTCGAGAGCAAGTTTCAGAGTCTCCTCTGACATCTATCTTGGTCTTTTCTTTCTTTTAATGACCTCTTGATTTCTTCATGTATGATGTCCTTAATGTCATTCCACAACTTATCTGGTCTTCGGTAGTTAGTGTTCAACATGTCAAAGCTGTTCTTGAGATGGTCTCTAAATTCAGGTGAGATACATTCAAGGTCGTGCATTGCCTCTCATGGGCTTGCTATGACTTTCTTCAGTTTCAACTTGAACTTGCATATGAGCGATTGATGGTCTGTCCCACAGTCGGCCCCTGGCCTTGTTCTGACTGATGATATTGACCTTTTTCATCATCTTTCCACAGATGTAGTCGATTTGATTCCTGTGTATTCCATCTGGTGAAGTCCATGTGTATAGTCGCTGTTTATGTTGGTGAAAAAAAGGTATTTGCAATGAAGAAGTTTTTGGTCTTGCAAAATTCTATCATTTTATCTCTGGTGTTTTTTCTATCCCCAAGGCCATTATTTTCCAACTACTGATCCTTCTTCTTTGTTTCCAACTTTTGCATTCCAATCACCAGTAATTATCAATGCATCCTGATTGCATGTTTGATCAATTTTAGACTGCAGAAGCTGGTAAAAATTTTCAATTTCTTCATCACTGGCCTTAGTGGTTGGTGAGTAAATTTGAATAATGGTCATATTAACTGGTTTTCCTTGTAGGCGTATGGATATTATCCTATCACTGACAACGTTGTACTTCAGGAAAGATCTTGAAATGTTCTTTTTGATGATGAATGAAAACACCATTCCTCTTCAAGTTGTCATTCCCAGCAGATTATTTTTAATGGCTGCATCATATTTCATTTTATGGATGTACCATAACTTATTTACCCAACTCTCTGTTGAGAGAAGTCTGTATTATTTCCAGGTGCTTTTTTTTTTCCTCCTCAGCCTTCAACAATGCTTGAAGGGGAATTGCTGAATCAAAAAGAATGAACATTCAGAAACTTGCAAGCTATTAATAAATTGTCTTCCCTAAAAAGTCAGACCTTGTGACGGTCTTCACGTAATGTTGGCATTACATTTTGATTAAATCTGTATATTTAAATCCATTATACTATAATTCACACAAAATTGACTCCAAATCCCTTGGAAACTGTTTTCTCAAGTATACTAACAAAACAAAACCTTGCCATTATACCACACCAAAGAGAAATGTTCGCTGATGCCAGGATTTTTCAGTCCTATTTTCTGCGCGCCCCCTGCTGGCACTGATAGAATAGGCCCCACAGTAAACTGGTTTCAATAGCAAAGGTTTCAAAATTAAAAAAAAAAAATCATATTTTGTTACTAACAAAACTTTATTCTTGAAATTAATCACTGTTGCTTTCCTTCTTTCTTTTTCTCTCTTTCTGGCTTGTTTCTGAGTCTGTAACATAAGTTCCAACCTAAAAGCCAAGATTCTGATTTCAGATAAGAATTTTAATTAAAAAACAAAAACCCACCACTGATACTCTTTTGGCTTCAACTTACAGAGTATGTTTTTATACCTATACTCTCGGGCACATGAAACGTGATACTCTGTAACCCATGTCTTCAGTGAATAGGTGCTTGAGAACATTTAACCCATACATTAAAATCACTTATTAATCCATAAAACTAAAAAGGAAATGCTCTAGTTGCTTCTGTAACACTGTAAAGCTCCAATGTTAACAAAACGTTAAATTTAGTTCTGCTTCTCTGAAGATACTGTGGCAGACACTGCTGTAGACAGTCTTCCCTTTGTCCTTAATAACCCAACACAAATAATCAGGGCAGCAATAGGTTCAGTTAAATTTTTCACCATCCCAGACTTCCTTAAAGCCAGAGGGGTCTGTGGGATCCACACTTCTGGGTAGGGTTTCTGGGAAGAGTATTTTAAGGTGGTACTCAGTTGGCACGCCCCTCCTGCCCTCCTGCTCTTCCCTCCTTGCTGCCATACCCAGAGATGCAGAAGCCATCTTGAGATTCTGAGGATAGGAGCCACATACACAGGAGGACATAGGAGGAAAAGAAGAGGAGCCTGGGTCTCTGATGACATCCTCAGATGGCTGCCCTACCCTGGGACTGCCTACTTCCAGAGAGAAAAACAAGCTTCCCTAAGGTGCTTCTGAAAGGTCGCAGCCATGTAAACCCTATAAAGTGCCGTTTTTACTCTGTAACACGTGGTTACAACATGAGTTGGTATCAACATGAAGGCAACTGGTAGGTAGGTAGGTAAGGTACTGTAGCTTGTGGCCAATACAATCCTGACATAAATGCTAAAATGACGGTTTCCTAAAAGCCCTAGTATGGGGGCGGGGCCAAGATGGCGGACTAGGTGGACGCTACCGCGGATC
This sequence comes from Elephas maximus indicus, assembly GCF_024166365.1. Lineage (NCBI taxonomy): Eukaryota > Metazoa > Chordata > Mammalia > Proboscidea > Elephantidae > Elephas > Elephas maximus. The sequence goes on from NC_064840.1 coordinate 9,017,867, forward strand.
CCTCTTGCAACAAAGACTCAGAAAAACAAGTGAATCGATCACATACATAACAATCTACGAACTCTGAACAACAAACACAGACTTAGAGACGGAGAACGAACAAATACGGGCAGACAGCGATCGTTTTCAGAACTAGGAGCCAGCGTACCAGGCAGGTGACCTTTGGAGCCCGAGCTGGGGCAGAGCCCAGGGGGGCAGACGGCACAGACAAGGGGCCCAGCCCTACCCCCCCGAACCCATCCCGGGAGGGAGTCTAGCTGGTTGGCATGGGCGGCGTAGCGGCGCAGCCGGTGGGAGAAGCACCCGGGAGGCAGTGACTGATCTTGGAGCGGGGAGAACAGCGTCCCAGCCGGGGAGCCGTCCCGCCGGGAGTTTGGCTGGGATCAGCCATATTTCCCTAAAGCGACCCCGAGGGGGGCCCATACGTTCGTGCGGGGGACGCCCACCCAGTTCGCGTGTGCGGCGCGGCGCACCAGAGGGAAAAATCCCTGGGAGGAAGTGACTGGTCTCAGAGTGGGGAGAGCAGCGTCCCAGCCGGGGAGCCGTCCCACTGGGAGTGTGGCGGGAAGCGGGCGTGGCGCGAGCGTGGGGATCAGCTATATTTCCCTAAGGCGACCCCGAGGGGGGCCCAGACGTTCGTGCAGGGGACGCCCACCCAGTTCGCGCGTGCGGCGCGGCGCACCAGAGGGAGAAGTTCCCGGGAGGAAGTGACTGGTCTCGGAGTGGGGAGAGTAGCGTCCCAGCGGGGGAGCTGTCCCGCTGGGATTTTGGAGGACGGGGGCGGAGCGTGAACGCGGGGATCAGCTCTATATTCTGTGGTGCTACACTCCTAGCTCTCTGATCCCTCCCCCACCCTCCACAGGCGGCTCCATTAACATCCGAATACCCTGAGCCAGAGGGAGAATTCAGATAGGGATCTGACTGCATTTTTTTTTAGCTGATTACCTGGAAAATTTAGTTTCCCAGTGATGGCTCGGAAACAGCAGTCCATATCAAACCACATAAAGAAACAGACCATGACAGCTTCTCCAACCCCCCAAACAAAAGAATCAAAATCTTTCCCAAATGAAGATACAATCCTGGAATTATCAGATACAGAATATAAAAAAACTAATTTACAGAATGCTTAAAGATATCACAAATGAAATTAGGATAACTGCAGAAAAAGCCAAGGAACACACTGATAAAACTGTTGAAGAACTCAAAAAGATTATTCAAGAACATACTGGAAAAATTAATAAGTTGCAAGAATCCATAGAGAGACAGCATGTAGAAATCCAAAAGATTAACAATAAAATTACAGAATTAGACAACGCAATAGAAAGTCAGAGGAGCAGACTCGAGCAACTAGAATGTAGACTGGGACTTCTGGAGGACCAGGGAATCAACAACAACATAGCTGAAAAAAAATCAGATAAAAGAATTTAAAAAAATGAAGAAACCCTAAGAATCATGTGGGACTCTATCAAGAAGGATAACTTGCGAGTGATTGGAGTCCCAGAACAGGGAGGGGGGACAGAAAACACAGAGAAAATAGTTGAAGAACTCCTGACACAAAACTTCCCTGACATCATGAAAGACGAAAGGATATCTATCCAAGATGCTCATCGAACCCCATTTAAGATGGATCCAAAAAGAAAAACACCAAGACATATTATCATCAAACTTGCCAAAACCAAAGACAAACAGAAAATTTTAAAAGCAGCCAGGGAGAAAAGAAAGGTTTCCTTCAAGGGAGAATCAATAAGAATATGTTCAGACTACTCAGCAGAAACCATGCAGGCAAGAAGGGAATGGGACGACATATACAGAGCACTGAACGAGAAAAACTGCCAACCAAGGATCATATATCCAGCAAAACTCTCTCTGAAATATGAAGGAGAAATTAAGATATTTACAGAAAAACACAAGTTTAGAGAATTTGCAAAAACTAAACCAAGACTGCAAGAAATGCTAAAGGAGATTGTTTGGCCTGATGACCAATAATATCAGGTACCAGCACAATACAAGGTCACAAAACAGAACGTCCTGATATCAAGGCAACTCAAATAGGGAAAGCACAAAAACAAACAAATTAGGATTAATTCTAAAAAATAAATAAATAAACAAAATAATACACATAACAGGAAATCATGGAAATCAATAGATAAACGATCACAATAATCAAAAAGAGGGACTAAAAATAGGAGGCATTGAACTGCCAGATGGGGAGTTATACAAGGCGATATAGAACGATACAAGTTAGGTTTTTACTTAGAAAAATAGGGGTAAATAATAAGGTAACCACAAAAAAGAATATCAATTCCATAACTCAAGAAAAAAGCCAAGAAAAACGTAACGACTCAACAAACATAAAGTTAAACATTATGAAAAAGAGGATCTCACGATCTACTAAGAAAAATGTCTCAGCACAAAAAAGTATGTGGAAAAATGAAATGGCCAACAACACAAATGAAAAGGCATCAAAATGACAGCACTAAAAACTTATTTATCTATAATTACGCTGAATGTAAATGGACTAAATGCACCAATAAAAAGACAGAGAGTCACGGACTGGATAAAGAAACACGATCCATCTATATGCTGCCTACAAGAGACACACCTTAGACTTTGAGACAAAAACAAACTAAAACTCAAAGGATGGAAAAAAATATATCAAGCAAATAATAAGCAAAAAAGAAGAGGAGTAGCAATATTAATTTCTGACAAAATAGACTTTAGACTTAAATCCGCCACAAAGGATAAAGGACACTATATAATGATAAAAGGGACAACTGATCAGGAAGACATAACCATATTAAATATTTACGCACCCAATGACAGGGCTGCAAGATACATAAATCAAATTTTAACAGAATTGAAAAGTGAGATAGACACCTCCACATTTATAGTAGGAGACTTCAACACACCACTTTCGGAGAAGGACAGGACATCCAGTAAGAAGCTCAACAGAGACACGGAAGACCTACTTACAACAATCAACCAACTTGACCTCATAGACTTATACAGAACTCTCCACCCAGCTGCTGCAAAATATACTTTTTTTTCTAGTGCACATGGAACATTCTCTAGAATAGACCACATATTAGGTCATAAAACAAATCTTTGCAGAATCCAAAACATCGAAATATTACAAAGCATCTTCTCAGACCACAAGGCAATGAAGCTAGAAATCAATAACAGAAAAACTAGGGAAAAGAAATCAAATACTTGGAAAATGAACAATACCCTCCTGAAAAAAGACTGGGTTATAGAAGACATCAAGGAGGGAATAAGGAAATTCTTAGAAAGCAATGAGAATGAAAATACTTCCCATCAAAACCTCTGGGACACAGCAAAAGCAGTGCTCAGAGGCCAATTTATATCGATAAATGCACACATACAAAAAGAAGAAAGAGCCAAAATCAGAGAACTGTCCCGACAACTTGAACAAATAGAAAGTGAGCAACAAAAGAACCCATCAGGCACCAGAAGAAAACAAATAATAAAAATTAGAGCTGAACTAAATGAATTAGAGAACAGAAAAACAATTGAAAGAATTAACAAAGCCAAAAGCTGGTTCTTTGAAAAAATTAACAAAATTGACAAACCATTGGCTAGACTGACTAAAGAAAAACAGGAAAGGAAACAAATAACCCGAATAAGAAACGAGAAGGACCACATCACAACAGAGCCAAATGAAATTAAAAGAATCATTTCAGATTACTACGTAAAATTGTACTCTAACAAATTTGAAAACCTAGAAGAAATGGATAAATTCTTGGAAAATCACTACCTACCTAAACTAACACATTCAGAAAGTAGAACAACTAAATAGACCCATAACAAAAAAAGAGATTGAAACGGTAATCAAAAAACTTCCAACCAAAAAAAGTCCTGGCCCAGACGGCTTCACTGCAGAGTTCTACCAAACCTTCAGAGAAGACTTAACACCATTACTACTGAAGGTATTTCAAAGCATAGAAAAAGATGGAATACTACCCAACTCATTCTATGACGCTACCATCTCCCTGATACCAAAACCAGGTAAAGACATTACAAAAAAAGAAAATTTTAGACCTATATCCCTCATGAACATAGATGCAAAAATCCTCAACAAAATTCTAGCCAATAGAATCCAACAACATATCAAAAAAATAATTCACCCTGATCAAGTGGGATTTATACCAGGTATGCAAGGCTGGTTTAATATCAGAAAAACCATTAATGTAATCCATCACATAAATAAAACAAAAGATAAAAACCACATGATCTTGTCAATAGATGCAGAAAAGGCATTTGACAAAGTTCAACACCCATTTATGATAAAAACTCTTACCAAAATAGGAATTGAAGGAAAATTCCTCAACATAATAAAGGGCGTCTATGCAAAGCCAACAGCCAATATCACTCTAAATGGAGAGAACCTGAAAGCATTTCCCTTGAGAACGGGAACCAGACAAGGATGCCCTTTATCACCGCTCTTATTCAACATCGCCTAGCCAGGGCAATTAGGCTAGACAAAGAAATAAAGGGTATCCAGATTGGCAAGGAGGAAGTAAAGCTATCACTATTTGCAGATGACATGATCGTACACATGGAAAACCCTAAGGAATCCTCCAGAAAACTACTGAAACTAATAGAAGAGTTTGGAAGAGTCTCAGGTTATAAAATAAACATACAAAAATCACTTGGATTCCTCTACATCAACAAAAAGAACACCGAAGAGGAAATAACCAAATCAATACCACTCACAGTAGCCCCCAAGAAGATAAATCTTACCAAAGATGTAAAAGACCTATACAAAGAAAACTATAAAACTCTGCTACAAGAAATTCAAAAGGACATACTTAAGTGGAAAAACATACCCTGCTCATGGATAGGAAGACTTAACATAATAAAAATGTCTATTCTACCAAAAGCCATCTATACATATAACGCACTTCCAATCCAAATACCAATGTCATATTTTAAGGGGATAGAGAAACAAATCACTAATTTCATATGGAAGGGAAAGAACCCCCGGATAAGCAAAGCATTACTGAAAAAGAAGAAGAAAGTGGGAGGCCTCACTCTACCTGATTTCAGAACCTATTATACAGCTACAGTAGTCAAAACAGCCTGGTACTGGTACAACAACAGGCACATAGACCAATGGAACAGAATTGAGAACCCAGACATAAATCCATCCACGTATGAGCAGCTGATACTTGACAAAGGACCAGTGTCAGTCAATTGGGGAAATGATAGTCTTTTTAACAAATGGTGCTGGCATAACTGGATATCCATTTGCAAAAGAATGAAACAGGACCCATACCTCACACCGTGCACAAAAACTAACTCCAAGTGGATCAAAGACCTAAACATAAAGACTAAAACGATAAAGATCATGGAAGAAAAAATAGGGACAACTTAGGAGCCCTAATACAGGGCATAAACAGAATACAAAACATTACCAAAAATGATGAAGAGAAACCAGATAACTGGGAGCTCCTAAAAATCAAACACCTATGCTCATCTAAAGACTTCACCAAAAGAGTAAAAAGACCACCTAAAGACTGGGAAAGAATATTCAGCTATGACATCTCAGACCAGCACCTCATCCCTAAAATCTACATGATTCTGTCAAAACTCAACCACAAAAAGACAAACAACCCAATCAAGAAGTGGGCAAAGGATATGAACACACATTTCACTAAAGAAGATATTCAGGCAGCCAACAGATACATGAGAAAATGTTCCCGATCATTAGCCATTAGAGAAATGCAAATTAAAACTACGATGAGATTCCATCTCACACCAACTAGACTGGCATTAATCCAAAAAACACAAAATAATAAATGTTGGAGAGGCTGCGGAGAGACTGGAACTCTCATACACTGCTGGTGGGATTGTAAAATGGTACAACCACTTTGGAAATCCATCTGGCGTTATCTTAAACAGTTAGAAAGAGAACTACCATACAACCCAGAAATCCCACTCCTTGGAATATACCCTAGAGATACAAGAGCCTTCACACAAACAGATATATGCACACCCATGTTTATTGCAGCACTGTTTACAATAGCAAAAAGCTGGAAGCAACCAAGATGTCCGTAAACGGATGAATGGGTAAATAAATTGTGGTATATTCACACAATGGAATACTACGCATCCATAAAGAACAGTGACGAATCTCTGAAACATTTCATAACATGGAGGAATCTGGAAGGCATTATGCTGAGCGAAATGAGTCAGTTGCAAAAGGACAAATATTGTATAAGACCACTATTATAAGATCTTGAGAAATAGAAAAAACGGAGAAGAACACATACTTTTGTGGTTACAAAGGGGGGAGGGAGGGAGGGAGGGAGAGGGCTTTTTATTGATCAATCTGTAGATAAGAACTACTTTTGGTGAAGGGAAAGACAACACTCAATACAAGGAAAGTCAGCCTAATTGGACTGGACTAAAAGCAAAGAGGTTTCCGGGATAAAATGAAAGCTTCAAAGGTCAGCGGAGCAGGGGCTGGGGTCTGGGGAACTTGGTTTGAGGGGACTTCTAAGTGAATTGGCAAAATAATTCTATTATGAAAACATTCTGCATCCCACTTTGAATTGTGGCGCCTGGGGTCCTAAATGCCAACAAGCGGCCATCAATTGGTCTCAACCCACCTGGAGCAAAGGCAAAGGAAGAACACCAAGGTCACACGACAACTAAGAACCCAAGAGACAGAAAGGGCCACATGAACCAGAGACCTACATTATCCTGAGACCAGAAGAACTAGTTGGTGCCCGGCCACAATCGATGTCTGCCCTGTCAGGGAGCACAACAGACAACTCCGGAGGGAGCAGGAGACCAGTGGGATACAGACCCCAAATTCTCATAAAAAGACCATACCTAATGGTATGACTGTGACTAGAGGAATCCCGGAGACAATGCTTCCCAGAACTTCTGATGGCACAGGAGAGGAACCATCCCCGAAGACAAATCATCAGGCATGAAAAGGACTGGTCAGTGGGGGGGAGAGAGATGCTGATAAAGAGTGAGCTAATTAAATCAGGTGGACACCGGAGAGTGTGTTGGCAACTCTTGACCGGAGGGGGGATGGGAAGATAGAGAGAGAGGGAAGATGGCAAAATTGGCACGAAACGAGAGACTGAAAGGGCTGACTCAATAGGGGGAGAGCAAGTGGGAAAAGAGAGTAAGATGTATGTAAACCTACATGTGACAGATTGATTGGAATGGTAAATGTTCACTTGAAGCTTAATAAAAATTAATTTAAAAAAAAAAAAAAGCCCTAGTATGTAAAGGTGCAATACAGATAGCAGTGCGATAACTTTATAGTCAAAGGATTCAAGGCACCCCCTGAAATATCTAAACAACCTTAACAAACCAGGGAATACGTGGTCCCCTAAGTTTTTGGGAAACCTCACATAATAGCCACTTTTGTCAGCCAAATAATGAAAACCTCTTAAATATTAGAAACTGGCCAAATATAGAAGTGAATGTTGCATAAGGATAGACAATATAGATCAATGGGGTGGAACTGAGAGTCCAGAAATAAACCCATACACTTAAACTATCTATTTATCTTTTGACAAACATGACAATTCAATGGGGGAAACAACAGTCTTCTCAACAAATGGTGCTGAGACAACTGGATATCTACAGGCAAAAGAATGGAGACGGACACCATATGTGAAAATTAAATAAGAATGGATTAAAGATTTAAATGTAAGAGCTAAAACTATAAAACTCTTAGAAGCAAACATAGGCATAAATCATCAAGACTTTGGATTAGGCAATGGCTTCTCAGATAGAACAGCAAAAGTAAAAGTGACCAAAGGAAAAAATAGACAAATGGGACATCATCAAAATTAAAAACCTTTGTGCTTCAAAAGACACCATCAAGATGGTAAAAACACAACCCACAAAATGGGAGAAAGCATTGCAAATCAGGTATCTGATGATGGATTCATATCCAGAATATATAAAGAACTATTACAACTATTAAAACTCACAACTCAATTAAAAAATGGGCAAAGTATTTGAACAGACATTTCTTGAAAGATGTGCGAACAGCCAACAAGCTTTATGAAAAGACGCTCAACATCACCGGTCATTCCAAGAAAAACCGAACCCATTGCCACCAATTCTGGCTCGTAGCGACCCTACAGGACAGAGTAGAACTGCCTCACAAGGTTTCCAAGGAGCACCTGATGGATTTGAACTGCTGACCTTTTGGTTAGCAGCCATAGCACTTAACCACTATGCCACCAGGGCTTCCTCACCGGTCATTAGGGCGATCGAAACCACAATGAGATACCACTTCACACACACTAAAAGATCAGTTGCCGTGGAGCCGATTCCAACCCATGGCAATCCCGTGCGTGCCAGAGAACTATACTCTGTAGGGTTTTCGACGGCTGATTGTTTCGGAAGTAGATCACTAAGCCTCTCCTCTATCTCTTTGTGGCCTCAAACCTCCAAACTTTTGGTTAGCTGCCCAGCACATTACCCATGCACCACCAGGAACTCTTCACACCCACTAGGCTGGCTGTAATAAAAAAGATGAACAGTGACAAGTTTCGGCGAGGAAAAGCCCTTCCGCATTGCTGGTGGGAACATAAAAGGATGCAGCCGCCGTAAAGACCAGTTTGTCAGTTTTCCAAAAAGTTAAACGTTGAGTCAGCCAGCAATTCCCATCGTGGGTACGTACCCAGGTTTGAAAACATGTTCACACACGATCTGTACATCAGTGTTCATAGCAGCAGCATTCATCACGCCCAGAACTGGAACCACCACACATGTCCACTGATTGACAGACGAACAAAATGTATCTGTCCGTACGACGGGGTATCATTTGGCTGTGATAACGAATGAGGTGCTGATTCATACACCACGGATGAATCTTGAAAACCTTACACTAAGTGAAAGAAGAGACACGAAAGGCCATGTATTGTACGATCCCACTTACAAAAATTTCCGTTAACAGGCAAATCCACAGAGACAGAAAGTAGATTACTGGTTGGTTGCTTGGGGCTGGGGAGAGGGTTGGGGATGAATGGCAAGTGACGGCTCAGGGGATGCAGTTCCTTTCCGGGAGTGATAAAAATGGAATCAGACGGTGGTGAGGGTTGTAAAACTTTGCACTAAAACCACTGAACTGGGCATTTTAAAACGGTGAGTCTTAGTATGTGAAGGGTATCCCCCCAAATTTTAAGTGAATGTCACAGGTGAGCAATAAAGAAAGACACAGAATGTGCGAAATGCCTTTATTATCACTTACTAAGCACCAGCTTAAAACTGCCAAACAAGTTTCAAATTATCCTTCCATGACCTCCCCGAATTCTCGATAAAAAGCTTCTCAAGTAAAGACGTGCTTTCTTCTCTCTTCCGTATACAACTTTATGACACAAAGGAAAAGGACTGTGTACATCTTGCTGCGATAGGCTGCCCGCGGCTGTGGAGCCAGTGTCTACCCAGGTTCCCCTTACTGTCCGGGTCCTGAAAGACTCTTGTTCATGAACTGTCTCTTCACAAAGCAAGTCCACCACTATTGAGGGGGGCGAACAAAAAAAATAAATAAATGGGATCAAATCACAATTTCAAGGGTAAGTTCAGAATTCAAACTTATTTAGTAACAAAATTTCTTACTAGCCTGGCAGCCCTAACGTGAAAACTCCTTGCAAGCATATGGAAAATGTTTTTTTCTAGACTCACGAGTCACTCAAAGAAAGAACAAAATAAACATAATACGTTCAAGATAAAAAAATCCTGCTCTGTGGGTTTACAATCCTCTGACTTAAGAACCTATGACCAGGGGTTTTTTACTGTGTGCAACTCATTGTTCAGTTTGAGTCTGTCAATCTGTACTATGTACTGGCTGCGTACTCAAAGTTAAGTGACATGGTAATGCAGAGACTACAAGTATTCTCACATTGGCGTACCTTAGTGTATTTAACGTTGGCTACAGGGCGAAAACTCATTTATGAATTAAATAGGCAAAGGAGAGGGTCTTACCTTGCTAGGTTTGTCATTCAGAGGGTCAAAAACTTTCTCACAAAGCCTCAGTCCCGTCTCTTGCCTCAGCTGCTGGAGGTACGCCCTCATCACTTCTAAAACGAGCAGGAAGTAGAACATAAAGATTATGTTTAAGAAAACATCCCACACATGCTGGTTGTTGGTCTACCAAACAAAAACCAAAGCACACCCAGTGCCGTCGAGTTGACTCCGACTCATAGCGACCCTATAGGACAGAGCAGAACTGTCCCATAGAGTTTCCAAGGAGCGCCTGGCAGATTCGAACTGCTGACCCTTTGGTTAGCAGCTGTAGCACTTAACCACTACGCCACCAGGGTTTCCTGTTGGTCTACAGGAGGCCCAAATTCCAGTCCATTCCGACTCACAGGGACCCTACAGGACAGAGGAAACCACAGGGTTTCCAAGGAGCAGCTGGTGGATTCGAACTGCTGACCTTTTGGTTAGCAGCTGAGCTCTTAACCACTGAGCCACCAAGGCTCCAGACAATGCCCAGTACATTTCTGTACATTCAAACAGAAGTGACAGGCCAAAGGATTTTATAACTGGGTTTATTTTGGCCCAAAAGATTCTCTGCGTGTTGTACTTGTTGCCAAGAATCTTTCAAGAAAGTGACTAATAAGATAATCTATGTGCTGACGATCCCACTCTCGGTCTGCACAGCAGCAGAGGCAAGAAAAGGAGGAAAGGTACAAAGTTTTATGTCACGTGGAGAAATCTTCTCGGCCACATGTGGAGAGAGGGAAGGGACCCCGTGCTTACCGTCTTCCTGTTTGTTTGCAGGTTTGGCATAAATGGCATTAAGTGGAAAACCAGGCTCTCCAGGAATGGGGAAGTTTGTGATTCCCAGGGTGTACATTTCTTTCTCGCCTTGGCTTTTGGAATTGCACTAAAAAAAAAAAAAAATTTTTTTTACGCGGGTTGTTTTACAGGGAAAAGGATAGTATTTACACTGCATTTTTTTAGTCTAAGCAACTATGGTAGAAGTTATTCATGTTTTTTGTGCCCTTTGGCAATCTGGTGAAGCCTATGGACCCCTTCTCAGACTAATGCTTTCAAATGAATAAAATAAAATACATCGAATTACAACAGAAACCAAAGACCTAATTCATGACACACTCATACGTGTGCCTCTTTATTAATGAACTAAATAAGGAGACCTAGCAGTGGGCCTGATAACTACTACAATTTTAAAGTAGCAATGAGTGTAAACAAAATTTCAAAATCTCCTTAACTCTAATGTCATAGGAAAATATCATGATTTCTAGTGGCAACAAAGTCACGGGTATTGCTAACACTACAGTACATTGGTGCCTACATTAATAACGGAAGTAACTGCTACATTTCCGTTCAAGGTTAGCGAAGAGAAAGATGTCGCTTTTTCCCTCACTTAAGTCCTTGAATTCTATCCTTGGACCCCAGGTTAAGAACTCCCAACCCAAGGACTCAAAAGGAACTTCTTTGTCAAGAGTTCTATCTCGAACACAGGTGAGGAATGTGCTTCTTAACTTAATCAAGCATATGAGGCCAAATGGGCAACACCTGCCCAAAGCCAACGACGAGATGGCGGGAAGGGACAGGAACACTGGACAAATGAACAAGGGGAACCTGTTTGGAAAGGGGGAGAGTGCTGACACATTGCGGGGATTGCTACCAATGTCACAAAACAATTTGTGACTAAATTTTTCAAAAAGAAACTAATTTGCGTTGTAAACTTTCACATAAAACACAATTAAAAAAAAAAAGATTTCCATTTTGGAAAGGTACATTTAGAGCCTTAAAACACCACTATCTTATGTTGTTAGTCAAGGACACTCGGAGTTTGCAGGACTACATTCAGGTTGACCTCTTACGTCCACGCTCTAAGTCATGGACTTAGAGGAAATATTTTCTACTTGTCCTCGAAGTTTCAACAAATCCCAGACAGCCAGAAGGGTAAACACCTCTTAGTAACTGAACGTCCTGGTATATGATCACCCAAGTTTAGTTACCTTCTGGAGTTTCTTCAGGCATTCAGAAATGTAGAGAGTTATATATATCAAGGTCCTATCCGCTTCATTCTACAGGGGGAAAAAACAAAACACAGTCCTGATGAAAACTTAAAAGTTAGGTTCAATAAATGAATCCAAGCTTTTTCTTTTGATTATCTACGGAAACTGTAAGGGTATAGAATTCAGCAGCTAACCGAAACGTTGGTGGTTCAAGTCTACCCTTGGAAGAAAGGCCTGCCAATCCACCTCTGAAAAATCACCCCCTGAACATGCTAAGGAGTAAAGTTCTACCCTGACACACAAGGGGTCGCCATGAGTCAGAATCATCTCAGAGGCAGCTAACCACAGCGGCAGCAACGCAGCATCAAAAACTCTCTTTTTCCAAATCCGTTGCCTTCTGAAGCCCCCTTTCTGCCCATCTCTGGGGAGGCAGCCCCCAGCTTCCACCCTGGGCTGTGTGGCTGCTCAGGTCGGTCTCGGCTCCTTTCTCTCTAGTTCCTGAGGAGCTGAGCCCCTCACTCTGTGTAGGAAGGAGAATCAATAAAGCTGCCTGAAGATCTGAGGCACACCATATGCTTGGCTGATTTTTAAAGCCCCTTTCACTTCAGGATCCCTGCCGAGAACAAGAACATTCACTCCTCTAAAGGAGGAAGCAATTATTTCACAAGTGATTTGTTCTTGAGCAGTTCCAGCAGCCCAATATCTTGGCCAACCCAAAAGGAAAATGTGGAGACAATGAATGGAGGTGGATCAAATGTGGTATGCACTTCAGGTCAAATTTCACACAGCTTTATAGTTAAAAAACAACAACAACAACAACAAAATCACACTTCCCTATTTTTAAGACCACATCACATTGGGGAGTGAATGGAAGGTGGCAGAATTATATTTATTTACATACATTATAAACCACACATAACACTCATGCCCTGTGTGAGGTATATAACTCTGTTAACAGTACAGGATATCTAGACTACAATTTGTAGCCTAAAAGTCTACAAATAAAAAATTCACATACCAGTTGATTCTAAAAGGTCAAAGTCTGGCACACAGACTAAAGCTCTATATTTTAGAACATTATCAAGAAAATTCACTGACATTCCTTGTAACTTGCTCATAGCAGGAGCTTAGAAAACTTTTTTTTTTTCCAATTTTCCCTCTCCTTTTCTGTCACCTCCTTTCAACCTTCTCCTTAATCTTTTTCCTCACAGGAACTAAGAAGCAGGAGTAAGAAGTGTGTGCTTCAGGGTACTGTCAGGGTCATTTGTTTATTTCTCTGCCTTAGGCCCAGAACACAGAAGCATATAAAAAATAACACAGCATACAGGATTCTTTGGTGGCTTTGGACTAGTCCTAAAAAAAACAGTAGGTGCTTAATTAAGGCTGAATAAGTTAAGTCTAGGAATCGGCAAACTTCATCTGTAAAGGGCCAGACGGTAAATACGGCAGATGCTGTGAGCTAGAGAGTCTTTGATACAACTACTCAAATCTGCTTTTGTGGCCTGAGAGCAGCCATAGACAGTATTTAAACAAATGAGCATGACTGTGTTCCAATAAAACTTTATTTACCAAAAAGAGGTGGTAGGCCCCGGGTGGCAGCCTTCAGGCCATAGTTTCCTGACCTCTGGCATAGGCTTTGGAGGGCAAAAGAGAAAGTAATATTTACACAGAGTCTAGCAGTAGGCACTGTTTTGGATTGTAAAAATCACACAATCCTCTTCTCTTCCATTTACTGGGCACAGGAACCTTGACTGTAAGATAGACATTATTCCCATCAGAAAATGAAATTAAATATTAAAAGCTCTGTAACTTACCTTAATTTCATAGTTTTTGAAGAAGACATTAGCCTTGAAGTAATAGATGGCCTCATCTATAATATCTGTATCTTTTGCTATATGAGACATAAGTGGGGGGGGGGCAGAGAACATCAGCCAAATGCAAAACATAACATCTAAAAAAGCTATAAAGAGCTTCTTAAAAAGTTAAATATAGAATGACCATAAGACCTGCAATTCCACTTCTAGGTATAACCAAAAACCCACTGCTGGTGGTATACACTTCTAGGTATGTATCCCCCAAAACTGAAAAGAGGTCCTGAGATAAGTATATGTACGTGCAGGTTCATAGCAGCACTAGTCACAACAGCCCATGGAAGCAGCCCATCCGCCAACAGACAAATGGATGAACACATGGTGGCACACACATACGATGGGGTATTATTCAGCCATAGAAAGGAATGAAGTACTGATACATGCTATAACATGGATGAACTTTGAAAACATTTTGCTAAGCGAAAGAAGCCGGACATAAAAGGTCACATTGTTTGAAATTCCTGGCATATTTATATGAAATTCCAGAACAGGCAAACCCACAGATACAGGAAGCAGGCTGGTGGTTACCAGGGGCTGGAGGGCGAGGAGGACAGGGAGCAACTGCTTACAATGGGTATGGTTCTCTTTTTGGGGGGAAGGAAATGTTTGGGAACTAGATAGAGGTGGTAGCTGCACAACACTATGAATGAACTAAAAATAAAAACCAAACCCACTGCTGTTGAGTCAATTTCAACTCACAGTGACCCTACAGCACAAAGAACTGCCCCATAGGGTTTCCAAGGCTGTAAATCTTTAGGGAAGTAGACTGCTGCACCTTCTCCCTGCAGAGCGCCTGGTAGGTCCGAACTGCTAACCTTTCGGTTAGTATCTCAGTGCTTAACCACTGTGCCACCAGGGCTCCTGGTAAATGTACTAAGTGCCACCTAATTGTCCACTTAAAAATGCCTAATTTTATGTTATATTACCATCACTCAATAAATTAAAATAAAAAAAGCCAAACAGGAAAAAAATTCAAGTTCAACTGTCAATAATTTTGGGATTGGATAAAATAAAACAAAGCTACTGAAATGCGATGTCCTTAGAAACAATAAACATGTGGCTTGTGTTTAGCTTTATTGTTTTTATTAAAATTATACATGTTCATTAGGAAAATACACTCAAACAATACAAAAAAAAAAAAAAAACATTTCCCAGAAAGCACTACTATTAACATTTGGTGAAAATCATTCTAGGCATCTCTTGACGCGTTTCTAAAGACAGACTGAAACGCAGACAGGCTGATTTGAACAAAACGCTTTTTGAAAATAAAAAATATCAATAAAATTTTATTTGAATTTATATATTATGGTTTTGGAAAAAAAAAACATAAATTGTCGCTTGGGAGTTGCTAGGGTTCAGATGGACATCTTCCTTTTTTTGAAACCTCGACCATATGTTTGTACAAGCTGTTCTAGGGGGCTAGAGGCTGAGAAAGGCCAGGAATGCTGTTTGACAAAGATGGATTTCATTACACAATTTCTCTGGCAATTTTTTGTTTTCTTTTTCTTATTTTAAAAAGGTCAGAATCCCAGGGCCCTGGTATCCGGCAGCTGGTTTCAGCAATGCCGAGACAGTTATTTATACTTCGTGTCCATGACTGCTATCCCTCTCACAGAGCAGAAGCACGAAGTAACCCCGAAGTGTCGGTATTCTGCCATTCGGTTATCTAGGTCCCAGCTCGTCACCCTGCTGAAGAATTTCAGTGGAATTCTAACTCCAGACATGTGTTCCCTGCAATCTATTTTCTTATCTGCAAAAAGAAAACTTCCTCAGAGGATTCCATAATGTCCAGAAAGCAGCCAGTTATTCTAAAAGCAATGATTTGGGGGGAGGAGGAGTTCAGAAACTAGAGGAGTGCCTGGTGCACAAAATGCCCAAAAGATACTTGTTGACTCTAAATGGATTAAATCTGAACCCAAAGTTGCCAGTTCAAAAGGTGGGCGTTTCAAACCCACCCAGCAGCTCTGCGGGAGAAAGACCTGGTGATTCGCTGTCAGGTCTGTTCTGACCCATAGCAACCCTACAGGACAGAGCAGAACTGCCCTGTAGGGTTTCCAAGCCTGTAAATCTTTACAGAAGCAGACCGTCACATCTTCTCCTGCAGAGCGCCTGGTGGGTTCGAACTGCTGCCCTTTCAGTTAGCAGTTTAGTGCCTAATCGCTGCACCAGTAGGGCTCCTCCTGTAAAGATTACAGCCTAGAAAACCCTATGAAGCAGTTCTGCTCTGTCACATGGTATCACTATGAATCTAAATTGACTTGATGGCTGTGAAAATGGTGTGGGGGCGTCATCAGACCTCCTCATCTAACTTTACAGGGGGAGGAGACAGCATCGAGACCAACATCAGCTCAAAGCCGATCCCAATGAGGCAGACGTCAGACACACCTTCACCCTCCAACCTTTTTACCAATCCCAACACCAGCCGTCCCTCCCGCAGCACTCTCTACTTCTCTGCTGGGTTTGATAATTCACTGCAGTGGCCACACAGAGCTCACAGACCACACTCACGTGGTTTGTTAGGGAAGTAACAGATTACAATTCAGCATCAGGAGTGACTCAAGATACAGTTCTTTGATCAGGACAGCTTCCCAACTGTGCCTGCAGGCAGGCCTCTCTCTTGGCTCTTGGCCCCTCAGCTGGCCTCCGCCCTGCTTGGGCAAGTGTTACAAAGCTCTTTAGTGCCACGAATAAGTATCTGGAGGCACCCCACTGTGCCAGTAAGCTTTGGTCCGAGGGCACTCCACTCCCTTGCTCCGTAGGTCAGCTAAGCCACTATAGCTGACTCTCTCCATGGCTCAGGAGACCCACTGCACTGTCTTGCATCCGTCGCTGTGTCTCTACCACCACTTCTCTGTTACAGCTCTGTCTCCTGGGTCTAGGAGGTTCTCAGCATAAGGGCCCTGGGTCTAAAGAACGCACTCCACTCCTGGATCTTCTTCTTTATCATACTGAGATCTCCCCTTTAGCCTGAGATTGGCTCATTTTAAGCCTAAGGGTGGAAAACTGACCAATTCCCTACAAGGGTTCCACAAGCACCTTATCTGTACAGTCTCACCCCTACAATGGTTCCATACATCTTATTTGCATTATTAGCAGGCTGTCCAATCCCCTTGGTGGACCACAAGCATCTTATTTGCATAGTTCCACCCAATCATTTTGTAGGGGTCGCAAGACCATGACTAGAAGGGCCATACTACAGTAATTCACTACACTGCAACAACGCATAACAATAACAGTTATCTAGTATACAGCAAAGGCTTTCTCTTTTCCAGGATCCAATTCCATTATAATTTAGCCCTTGAGCAGAGAGCATGAAGTCATTCTTTGTCTACAGAAACCACAAAGATCTGGTTTCAGAGGGTCTCATTCTCTCTTAAGGGACAAAGAACTGCAAAGGTAGTAATTAGATTTATTCTACCCTCGGTCAAGCACATCTTCGCATGTATCAGATGGTATCTGTATACTTCTTTTCAAGGAATCTGAGCCAACGCTGATTCTTAATTTTTCTCTGCACTCCAATGCGTTCATATTTTTCTCCCTTTCAGGTCGTTTTCCATCTGTTCCTTTTCCTTCATCCGGAATCAAGTAAAGACTGTGGTGACTCACCAAATTTATTAAGTTTACTGAGCAATAAACTGGTGTTGAAGAAGAATTAAATTAAGACAAGGTCATGTCAAATAGTTTGGCAGTGGAATGGAGATGGGGTCAGTAGAAAACAGGTATTATAACCGCGGTCTTGGAAACCATGAATGGAACTCAGTTCAGACCCTCCAGGGCTCTGCCCTGGGTGTAGAGAAATCCTATCTAATAAAATACAAATTATGCTATTGGCAGGACATTTCAGAATACGTCAGAAGAGTCTCAGATAGTATATGAAAAAGAATAGGGCTTTCTGAACAATAAAATCGGTTTCAAAAAGCAGAGTACCAAAAAAAGGGGGGGGAGGGGCAGAGTACCAAGAAAGAAAACAAAGACGTAATATCAAATAAAGCAAGAGTACAGATGAGTAATGTTATAAAAGGTATAAAGAGGAATGGATAAAGGGAGTAAATGTAGATAGGGAAGTCATTTTTTTTTTTTAAAGCTTGATGACGAAGAAAGGATGGGGACCTGTCATTCTACAGAGGCAGCGGCATTAGCCGGAGAGAACTGACAGTGAAGGCAGGAACAGTGGCCAGGATCAAGCACATTTCCTCTTCCCTCTCCACAAATATCCTGGAGAAATCAGCAGCAATTATACAGTTTCCTGCTAGATGCAACACATTTAACAGTGATCATGAAAGGCCTAGAACACAGCATCGCCAAGGGATAGGAAGTATAGGAGCAACGTGAGACATAGGACTGAGACGAGAACTGCCTTGATCTGATAATGTCAGAGGGTTGCCAGGCATTCTACGCCCAAATCTGAAAGGGATGGAAAAGCATTTAGACTTACTCTCTCGAGGGGCTGGTCCTTTGAACTGACTTCTGATAGGTAGCAGCGCCATGTTTCCAATGAGTTTGGTGTCAGGGTCCATGAGAGAAGAGTGGTAGGCCTGTAATGGCAAGCCAGGTAAGAATATGGAAGCAGAAAGAGTGCAAATGTCATGAGACCAGACGAAAAAAAAAGGCGACCCCATCCAAGATTAACTAGGGGAGAAAAAGAAGGCAGCAGGGGTATGCTGGAGCTGGCTCTTACCAGCTCATGAGCCAATTTTGAGGAATACTGCAAGCTGGTTGTTAAACACAGCCATTATTAAAAATTAAATTATATAAACTTACAATTAAATAAATTGTATTTAAAACAAAGGTTTTTGTAGGTTTTTAAAAAAGCTCTAAACTGATCACTTCTTAATTATTACATTTTATTATTGCTGATGCCCTCAGTTACATCTTTTGTATCTTTGTGGTATAAATACTATATACTGGGGTGCAACTGTGCATCTTCTCCCAATTCCATGTTCAGTGACATCACACTGGTGGCTGGTAAGAGTATCTACACCACAGAAATTGGCAAACACTATATGAATTAGGGGTAGTCTCCCATCGCTGCTTGTTCAATATTTGCCAGGATCCAAGTACTAGCTTTTCAGCTCTGCCACTTCCAGGCTTTATGTCATTCACCAAGATGTCACATTTCTTCTCTTAGTCTGTTTCCCAATTTGTAAAACGAGAAGAGGTATACTACGTTCAGTGGGTAACCAAACCAAACCCAGTGCCGTTGAGTTGATTCTGACTCATAGTGACCCTATAGGACAGAGTAGAACTGCCCCATAGAGTTTCCAAGGAGCGCCTGGCAGATTCGAACTGCCAACCCTTTGGTTAGCAGCCGTAGCACTTAACCACTATGCCACCAGGGTTTCCCTTCAGTGGGTAGGGGTGAGTTAAAAGAAGAAAAAGAGAGCCACATTTTTGAGAGCAGTCAGCATGCTGATTCTTTGCTTTGCTTCTAACAAGTAAGACAACATGGGCCCCATTCATGCATTCCATGAACAATTACTAAGCACCTTCTATATGCAGGAAACCCTGGTGGTGTAGTAGTGTGGCGCTACGGCTGCTGACTGAATGGTCGGCAGTTTGAATCCACCAGGCGCTCCTTGGAAACTCTATGGGGGCAGTTCTACTCTGTCCCATTGGGTTGCTATGAGTTGGCATCGACTTGTCGGCAATGGGTTTAGTTTTTTTTGGTTCTACGTGCAAGGCACGGTGATAAAAAAAAAAAAAAAAAAAAACCAAACCCACTGCTGTTGAATCGATTCCGACTCACAGCAACCCTATAGTGATACAGTGGCATACAAAACCAGTCTGGTCCCCACCCTGAGAGAGCTTTCAGGCTAATGGAGAAAACAGACGTTAAATAAGTAATCACAGGCGACGCCCACGGTACTCTGGGAGCTAATAAAGGGGGGCACGCCCCGCACGCATCGGGGATCAATAAATGGTAGCCAGACGATTCCCGGAGTTCCAGCGTGGTGCAAACGGTTAACACACTCGCTGCTAACACAAGGGCTGGAGGTTGGAGTTCACGTAAAGGCCCCTAGGAAGAAAGGCCTGGTGAACTAGTCCTGAAAAGTCAGTCATTGAAAACGCTATGAAACACAGGTCTACTCTGACACACCTGGGGTCGCCATGAGTCAGAACAGAATCGACTGGTAACCGGTTTTTGTGAGTTTTCTAAACAGGATTCATAACATATATAGCTATAATTATGGCCTGCTCCTTCTCATAATACAGAGACTTTGTCTGCCCTCCCCTTCACCAGTTACCGTCTTGTTGCCTATTTCCTTCACAGCACTTGTCACTATCTAAAATGATCTCCTTTATCTGTTTACACGTTCACCGTCTCCTCAGTAGAATAGGAGTTTGTTGGACTTACTACTGTAAGAGCGCTCAGCATGCAGTAAGTACTCAATAATGTTTGCTGTATGAATAAACACGTTACTGAGCCTCTTCTTTCCTATCTGCAAAGTGACGATCATGACGGCGATAAATTTAACCCCGTAGCCTGGCTGTCAGAAATGAAGGACAACCAGACCTTCATCAATTTTTACTCCCATTTCGAAGCTCAGGAAAACGGAAGCATTTGTAAATCAGGCGCCGGCCTTGAGCGGGTTCTGGGGGGTGGACGCCACTGCCGAGGCGACAAGGGAGGAGTCCGGGAAGTGGGGTCTGAAAGATGACAGGCAGCGAGAGGGACCGCCCCCAGGCCGAGGAGGAAGTGGGCCTGACAAGGAAAAAGGAGAAGCCGGTCCCTGGACTTGAAAAAACGAAAAGTAAAAAGCCCAGCCCTTGGCTACGGCTCCAGCGAGCCTTTAGGGACTCTGCCGGGCTTGGGGGCAGAGCCGAAGGGGCGAGAAGGGGGTCAGGATTGGAGCGAAGGGGCGGGAAGTGCTGGGGCGGCCTCCCCGCACGCCCGGGACTCTGGCCCACTCCTCCTGGCTCCCGCATCCCACACCCCGGCCGCCCCGAAGCCGGCACCGAGGCCTCCACTCCTCGCCTCCGCTCTCCCCCAGGCCCCCGCTTCCTCTCCGCCCTCCTCGGCCCGCTCCTCTCTGCGCGCACAAGACCGCTCACCGCTCCCCCCAACCCCCGCCGTCTCCCCACACCCCTGGCCCGGCCCCTCACCGGCATCTTCGCGGCGCCCGAGTTTGGACCCAACTGTGCACTATCTGCTGGAGCGCCGCGCTTCCGGCCTGGCTGCCCGGGCGGGGTAGGCGGAAGTGAGCCGGAAGGGGAGGGCGAGGCGCTTCCGGCGTTCTGTCCCGCAGATGGCTGTTGCGGCTGCGGGGAGCCGAAGGGACGCCAGGGGGCGCCCGAGCACTAGACAGGGACTCCGTTGTGCGTGCATAAGGCGCGCACGAAAGGTAGTTGGGTCTTAAGGTTACAGGATCTCGGTGATCAATGACCTGCTGTTTTTGCTCAAATACCATCTTTTCAGTGAAACCTCCCCCGGCCGCCCTATTTTAAATTCAATCCCAGTCCAACCCCGCCTTACCTGTCCTTCTTTCCCACCTTTTCTCATAAAAAAAAATACTCCTCGTATATTCTATTATTTAGTTTACATTCGATGTTTGTGCCACCCCACCACGGAAGCGTCAGGAAGGAGGTTTGCCCCTTCGGTTCCCTGCTTATTCCCCAGGCCCATAATACTGATGGTATATAGTAAACATCTATAAATATGTGCTGAATGAATGAGCCGAACTCTTAAAAATGAGGAAACTGGAGAACAAGTGAAGGGAATCACGCATTTATTCTTTCAAGCTTGAGTGTGCACCGAGTCTGAATTCCAGCTCTAACATGTACTAGCTGCATAACTGTGGGCACGCTGCCTCTTTTTATGGAGCTCCGGTGGTGCACTGCTTAAGAGCTTGGCTCCTAACCAAAAGGTTGACAGTTCTAATCCACCAGCTGCTCCTTGGAAACCCTACACGGCACCTCAACTCTGTCCTATAGGAGTCACTGAGTCAGAATCAATGTGACCGCAACACCTTTGGTTTGGTTTAACCTCTTTGTGCCTCAATTTCCTCAACTGAAAATGGAAATAACAGTACCTACCGTGCTTTCTGACAATTAAATGAATTACATGCAAAATACTTTGAACTTGCATGGCTGGAACATATGAATAGTGCAGTAGTTTTTAGTCCTTTCCTAGAAAGGACCTCACGTAAGCCAAGTTCCTTCCTGCCTTGGAGCCTTTTCTTCTGGCAGCCTTTCAAACTGGAACACTCTACTTGCCACATGTTCCTACAGCTGACTTCTCATCTAGGTCTCTGGCCAAACTGCGCCTTATTAGACTTCTAGTGCTGCTGTAACAAAGTATCACAAAGTGAGTGGCTCAGAATCAACAATTTATTCCCTCACAGTTCTGGAGGTTATAAATTGGAATTCAGGGTGTCAGCAGCACCACACTCTGTTCGAAGGTTCCAGGGGAAGATCCTTTGTCTCTCCCAGTTTCTGGTAGCCCCTAGCATTCTGCTTACAACTGTAGCACAAGTCCGATTTCTGCATCCATGACCACATGGCATTCTGCCCTGTGTCTGTCTCTTCTCTTTTGTAAGGACATCACTCATATTGGATTAGGGCCCACCCTACTCCAGGATGCCCTCATATTAATTCATAACGTCTTCAAAGACCCTATTTCCAAGTGACAAAGGTACCAGGGCTTAGAACTTCAAGCTAGCTAGCTCTTTGGGGGACACAATTCAATCCCTAACAGCAGCTTTTCGAAGGGGTCTACATAATTCAGTGTAGCAAGAATTAAAAAGAAAAAAGTTACATCTTTCAAAATTTTAGTATTTGTTATTATTCAAGGCAAGTACAAAATTTTAAATGCTCAGGCTACAAACTTTGTTTAAAAAAAGAAAAATCACTGCCTGCATTTTGACAAAAGGGTGAAACCTACTCATTCAAAAATGTGCCCTGACTGCTCCAAATTCTGACTGGAAAACAAGAGTGTAATGAAGGGCTAGTGCTACCTTTTTGTTTCTTTTGTGTGTGTGGGTGCATACATTTTTAAATAGTTATTTAAATTTTTTAACTACAGGTAGTCCTTGACTCAAGGCGAGTCCATCGGAAGTCAATTCTGATGTAACTCCAATACCTCTTTTTTTTTTTTTTAAGTTTTCATTATTATTGTCTTTTATTGTCAGTATCTTTATAAATCTGACCTTTGAACATCTGCGAGTGAACTTCTGAGGATGAGAGCACCAGCCAATTATACACTGCAACAGTGTATGCAGTACATGGTACCAGTGATAAAAATGTGATAGGACACACAAAAAAACCAGACTGTCACAAGTATAGTTTGTCCTAACTCCAGCATGTTTTAAGAATCGGGGACTACCTATGTACAAATAAAACATTCTCAATGCAGAAAAACTGAAGATACAGAGAAGCAAAGCCTTATCTATATCCTTCTAGATTTCTTCATTTGGACATAGATTTCTTCATTTGGACATATATACATGTGTATATTTTGTTACAGTAATTCTCGCTGCCCCCAAAACCCTCAAAAATGAAACCAAACAGTAAAAATGTTAGTCTGGTCTTAAATGTAGTCCAGGTGCTAATTTATGTTATATACAAATCTATGTACACTCTTTTCAACTTTTAAAACCTAAACTGATGGAATTAAAACACCACCAAATGATTCCACTTTAAACAGCAGCAGAATAACTCAGAACATGATTCAGGCATCTGCGGACAAAGAGCCAATTACAGTCACGTGTTGCTTAACAACCATGATACATTCTGTGAAATAGGCTGTTATGCGACTTGGATGCTGTGTGAACACCGCATTACACACAGACAGGCCCTGGATTATGGGCCCCAGCCCGCCCACTGTTCCATCGCCTGAGCAGTAGCAGCCCAGGCCCAGCAGCCTCTGCCGCCACCTACCCACGAGACTTGCCTGAAAACTGTATTCACTGGATACAGGAGGCCGGCCCTGCCAGGTATGTGGCTGTGGGCTGGCCTGGGGCTGTACCAGCAGCCAGATTGGGACTTTGAGCACGTTCAGGTGCGGGGTGGGGACAGGGTGTGTAGATGCCACGGAGCATGACTGGTGGTGGCGGCTCTGGCTGCCACTGCTGTTTTGGTGAGGCCGCTTCCTGATCACGTGCAGCCACCTGGAGCCAGGAGCCTGCAAGCACTCCAGACCCCGCCAGCCACCCGCCAGCACCGCGGCAGGAGCTGTGGCAGGCACTGCCCTGTACCTGGAGTGAATGGACGCACAGCTGCTGGACGGGTAAACGAAGCCAGGAGGAGAGGAAGGAGAGGAGGAGACGGAAGACGAGGTGCTGCAGGGGTTGGGATGCGCCCTGGAACCCCACTGCTCATTCACTCTGGGGGTTTGGGGTCTTTAAAGCCATTACAACAAATAAAGTAACAAACAAAAGGAGAGCAGCTTCCCCTTTCAAAAAAAACCCCAACAACAATCTTACATGACCATGGACATATATGCAGTTGGATGTTGCCCGAATGGATGTTACGTGGTACATGACGGTAGTATTTTTTTCCATTAGAGTACGTAGCTTTCTACTACTGCATCCTCTAAAGAGAAGAATGTCTTGTGGGTTCAGCCAGAAGCTCTTCACGTGTACACAGTTAATTTTCAGTAAAATCTTCACTCATTCTGGCGTTCTCGAAAATATTCATCGAACATAGAAGATGACTCCTCTTCATGTTCCTGACCCAAGGGAAACAAAACAGAACACGCATTTCATTTCCTCTCAGGTAGACCTGGTATGTATCTACATATTTTCCCACTGATACTCTCTAATGAGCTAACACCCAACAGCAGCTCTGGGTGTTGCTTACAGGTAACGGCCAAGAGTAACAAAAGGCATGATTGGTAGGATTTTTCCAGGTATGTGGTAAATTAAAGCGCTTATCTGTCATTAGAAGCAGTTCTCCCTTGAGTTTACAGTCACTCACACTGATTCTCAGGTAACAGCCTGACTACCATCAGTCTTTCCACTGATGTATGAGAGGGCAGCCCAAGCTCAACAGCATAGCTTCTTGTCTTTGCAAAACCCCCCAAGCTCCGATTACAAGGAGACTTAGCTGAATCGTGTTGTCTCAACAAAAGGGGGAATAAAGCTGATCTGACTGCTGAGCACAGGTGTGAATTTCAGAGCTCACCTAGGAAAGCCCGGGGCACCGCCACCTCTCAGACAAAAATTAATCTGAGTTGCCTGAGTTTTGCAGGAGGCCAGTGAGTGTCAGGAACCATTGCCACCAAAAGCCATCCAACAGCCCAAGCTTGGAAATTACCTTTGGTTCTTTAAATTCCAAGTCTTCTCCATACTGAATGGCAAAATCAATATGCTGTAATACAACGTTCATGCTTTCTTCATCTGACTGGTCGTAAGGTAAGAACCGCACCATGCTGTAGTCATCGATCTGCAAGTTGGGGAGTTCAGAAAGATCCACTCTGAAGCTGTGCAAGATACATCATTTTCAACCTACATTTGAGCTCTATAACCTTTTGTATTTCCAATTACAAATGTGGGAGGGGGAGGGGAGAGGCAAAGGAGACAGCTGGAAAGGGAACATCAGCAAATCATTATTGATTTTTCTGACCTCTGACCTACTAGAACACTGTTAGCTTATTACTTAACTGGACACTTGCTGCTTCATGGGTATTTATCTGATTTCCCCAACTAAGGGAAATTTCAAAAGGGCATGAACAATTCTAAGATCCCCATATGGCCTGGAATACTAGACATATCAGTTAATTTATTGGCCATTGCCAATAACTACTTCTGGATTAAGCCACTGCCCAGGCAGCCTGCAGTGCCCCACCAATCTCAGTGGGTTGCCTGTGCTTTTCCTAAGAGCGGCCATGGGCTGGATGAGGGTAAACATTTGACCTGGGGTTACAATCCACAGATTTGTCAGCAAATTTGACGCCTACGGCTTTGACCAAAGAAAGCCTGTTTGAGCCCATCAGAGGTGTACTCTCCCTAGAGTTTGACCTGAGAGAGAAAGAGAAAGCAGCCAAATGGTATTGGACACTAGCGACATGAAGTTATGCAACAGCTGCAGTTGTCTCCACAATGACTCAGAAGTTGTTTGAGGACATGACCGAACAGGTGTCTTGAGCAGGGACATACAGACGTATGCTGAGAAATTGAGAAGGCGGCCTACGTTTCTGACCTGATGTTCCCACCTTGATTTCCCAGAAGGCTCGACTGTGCTCTCTGCCCTTCTGTTCTGTGAAAATCTCTGTATCATGATATTGCCACATTCCCCACTTTATCCTCACCCCCCGCTCTACCAAGAAACCAGGAAAATGTCAACATTCAGCACCGGTCACACTAGACACGAAACCTACGTGTTAATAGTATGCTGTGTAACTCCTTTAGAGATCAGACATAAATATTTAAGATTGTTGCAGAGGCTCACGTAGGCGGCACATGGCAGCTCCAGTTACTGTTACTGTGGAAATTCTGGTCAATGTGCTTTTCTCTCAACCAGTCCGGAGTCCAGAGTCCTGGCTCTGTGTCAGTCAGGAGCCCTTCCCCGAGCCTGTCTGTGGTCATAGGCATTCGATGCTCCGACTAGCTGGCCTTAGCCCGTGCCTGTCCCTGGAATGCGGAAGCCAGCACCACTTAAACCTCAAGACTAAGAATTGTGGGAGGGGGTGTTTCCCCAGGGGGAAACACAGGACTGTTCCAAGTAGCAGGACGAAGGGGCTGCCAGGTAGCTGTGTTCGCTACTGTTGCCCCACCAAACAAAAAAAAACGAACCCGTTGTTGTCAATTCCGACTCAGAGCAACCGTAAAGGACAGAGCAGAACTGTCCCACAGGATTTTCAAGGGTATAAATTTTACAGAAGCAGACTGCTACATCTTTCTCCCACGGAGTGGCTGGTGGGTCCCAACCACTGACCTTTCAGTTAGCAGCTGAGTGCTTAACCACTGCTCCACCAAGGCTCCTTGTTGCCCCGTCAGACATTATCAAAACCTTATTAGGGAAAGACCGACTCTGACCATGTAGTCCATTTTCTAAAATAAAAAACCAAACCAGCTGCCATCAAGTTGATTCTGACTCACAGCAACCCCACGTGGGTCAGAGTAGAACTGTGCTCCATAGGGTTTCCAATGGCTGATTTTCTGGAAGCAGATCACCGGGCCTTTCTTCTGAGGCACCTCTGGGTAGACTCAAGCCTCCAACCTTCCAGTTATCAGCCCAATGCATTAACCCTTTACACCACCCAGAGACTCTATAAGCATCTGAGGACAGTTAAAAATCCTGGTGTTCATTTTCTCAACTATTACAAAATCATAAACTGAGCTAAGCATTAAAGCTAAATGCTGACTCTAAAACAGTTAACAAATTCTGGAGAAAGTTCTGTGTGCTGTTGGTTACGGCAACTACAGTATGACCCCTCTTTCCCTGCAGCTCAGGACATCCTTCATACCGAGAGTTGCTTTGGTGGTAAGAAGCAATGACAAAGAACACCAGCAGATAGTCACATTACTCTTCTTAAAACAGATAAAACTCCTTATCTAGTTCTTCTTTACCGTATGAGTTAGAAATTTTATAAAAAGAATCCAGGTCACTAAAAGTATTCTACAAACTTACCAGTCCACATATAGCTTTAGTCAATTTTTTGAATTTTTTGCTTCGTAAGTCACTTGTAGAATCATTTAACAAGGAGTACACATCTGGATCTAGAAACCTTCAAAAGCGAGAAAGAAGACCATTGTTAATAAAGAATAAATCAGGAATCTAATTTATAGACAAATAAAACTTGAGAGGTTTATCTCCGCAACTGAGCTCTGATGATAACACATAGACAGCGTCATGGATTGAATCGTGGCCCTCAAAAATACGTGTTATAAATCGTAACCCCTATACCTGTGGTTGTAATCCCATTTGGGAATGGGTTTTTTCTGTTATGTTAATGAGGCAGTGCCAGTGAAGGGTGTGTCTTAAATCAATCTCTTCTGAGATATAAAAGGGCAGATTGAGCAAGCAAGCAAGCACAGATGGGACAAGAGAGATGCCATGCCATATGAGATCTCTAAGGGACCAAGAAACAGAAGCTAAAAAAAGACAAGGACCTTCCCCCAGAACCGACCAGACAGAGAAAGCCTTCCCCTAGAGCTGGTGCCCTGAACTCAGACTTCTAGCCTCCTAAACTGAGAAATTAAATTTCTGTTTCTTAAAGCCACCCAGAAACCCTGGTGAAGTAGTGGTTAAGTGCTACAGCTGCTAACCAAATCCACCAGGCACTCCTTGGAAACTCTACGGGACAGTTTTACTCTGTCCTATAGGGTTGCTGTGAGTCGGAACCAATTCGATGGCAGTGGGTTTGGTTGGTTTTTCAATGCCATCCACTTGAGATATTTCTGTTATCGTAGCACTAGGTAACTAAAACAGATGGTGTTAAGAACTCACTTCTCAATTTCCTTTTTAGCTTTCTTACTCAGCAGATCCATTTTTGTCATGATGTTAACTTGTGGAATTTCTAGAGAGATCATTGCACTCAGGGCTGCCATGACGCCAGAAAGAAACTGAAAGAAGAAACAAAAAAGAGAAGATGAATTAACTGCACCAACAAAGTTCATGGTCTCTGCGTAAAAGAAGGCTTCTGCTCCTAACTGAAACAAAACTGACCTCAGTAAAAAAGAAAAGCTAATGTTATAGAAAAAGAGACAGTTCACTAGTCAGATGGTTGACTCTTGGCTCCTTAAGGCGAGGATAAAAAGGGATGATACGGATTTAATCTACAGTGATCACAAATCTCAATTCAGACAGATATCTTCAGCCTCCCTTCCCACTGAATAGTCCTCAAGGGCTATTTATAAAATTGGTCGCACATAAGCAAATAAATATTCACACTTCAGGTAATTCATGAACTGGGCATAAGGCTCTCAGTTAATTAAAAATAGACTTTTATAAATATACACCAGCCCCATTCTTGATGGGCAGCTTCTCAAAATTGGTATGACTTTATTGCACTATTTTACAGTTTTCTTCAGTTATAAAAAAGATTACTGTCACTTAGTAATAACCAACAAAATCAGCTGCCCTTGAGTCAACTCTGACTCATGGTGACCCCAAATGTGTCAGAGCACAACCATGGAAATAGGGTTTTTAATGGCTGATTTTTTGGAAACAGATTGCCAGGGCTTTCTTCCAAGGTGCCTCCGGTTGGGCATGAACCCCCAACCTTTTGGTTAACAGCTGAGTATATGAACTATTTACACCACCCAGGGACTCCATCAATGAGGTGCATTAAATAACCCTGGAATGTTCAGGATCATTATGATTAAAGGATACTCTCTCTTGCCTGTACTCCTGACTTAAAATTGACAGTGGATTTGTCCTCATACCTTGAATGACTCCACCATGAACTGAGAGTCAACAAGGAAAACCCCGCAGACTCGGAACTCCCACTGTTCAAGCTGCTGAATCAGCTGTTTCATCACAGGCAGGTGCGTGTACAACTCAATCTGACCTACACAAAGGGCAGCACAAGAAGACAAGCAGGAAATGTGTTAAATCATCACGTTAGAGGAAATAAGCTTTTCCTGGAAGGTCTTAAACAAAGACACCTGGTACTAATATGTCGAATTCTTAAGGAGCCTCACAGCCTCTTGAAACAATCATAAAACCTAAGGTGCTGCCGCCATGGGGCTCCCAAGCAAACAATCCTGTTTTACACAGAAAATGGGCTTTGTCACACTTTAGTCTTCTGCTGATCAAAAGTCAGTGCTGAACGGATATAGGCACACCCATGTTCACTGCAGCACTATTTACAATAGCAAAAAGTTGGAAGCAACCAAGGCGCCCACCAACAGATGAATGGATAAATTATGGTATATTCACACAATGGAATACTACGCTTCCATAAAGAACAACGATGAATCCATGAAACGTTACATAACATGGAGAAATCTGGACGGCATTATGCTGAGTGAAATTAGTCAATTGCAAAAGGAGAAGTATTGTATAAGACCACCATTACAAGAACTGGAGAAATAGTTTAAACAGAGAAGTAAATATTCTTTGATGGTTAGAGAGGGGGGAGGGAGGAAGGGAGGGAAAGCAGTTTTCAGTAATTAGACAGTAGGTAAGTTTTATTCTAGGCGAAGGAAAAGACAACAAACGATACAGAGAGGTCAACACAACTGGACTAAACCAAAAGCAAAGAAGTTTCCTGAATAAACTGAATGCTTTGAAGGCCAGTGAAGCAGGGGTGTGGGTTTGGGGACCACGGCTTCAGGGGACATCTAAGTCAATTGGCATAGTAACATCTACTAAGAAAACATTCTACATCCCACTTTGGAGAGTGGCGTCTGGGGTCTTAAACACTAGCAAGAGTCCATCTAGGATGCATCAATTGGTCTCAACCCACCTGGAGCAAAGCAGCATGAAGAACACCAAAGATACAAGGAAACTATGGGCCTAA
Source organism: Elephas maximus indicus (assembly GCF_024166365.1). Classification (NCBI taxonomy): domain Eukaryota; kingdom Metazoa; phylum Chordata; class Mammalia; order Proboscidea; family Elephantidae; genus Elephas; species Elephas maximus. The sequence continues at coordinate 9,048,136 of NC_064840.1, forward strand.
GAGACAGAAAGGACCACATAAACCAGAGACTACATCAGCCTGAGACCAGAAGAACTAGATGGTGCCTGGCCACCACCAATAACTGCCCTAACAGGCAACACAACAGAGAACCCCTGAGGGAGCAGGAGAGCAGTGAGATGCATAGCCCAAATTCTCGTAAAAAGACCAGACTTAATGGTCTGACTGAGACTAGAAGGACCCCGGAAGTCATGGTCCCCAGACCTTCTGTTGGCCCAAGACAGGAAGCATTCCCAGGGCCAACTCTTCAGACAGGGATTGGACTGGAACACGGGATGGAAAATGATATGGGTGAAGAATGGGCTTCTTGGATCAAGTAGACACGTGAGACTGTGTTGGCATCTCCTGTCTGGAGGGGGGATGAGAGGGCAGAGGGGGCCAGAAACTGCCCAAATGCACACGAGGAGAGAGAGTGGAGGGAGTGTGCTGTCTCATCGGGGGAGAACAATTAGGAGTGTATAGCAAGGTGTGTATAAATTTTTATAGGAGAGACTGACTTGATTTGTAAACTTTCACTTAAAGCACAACGAAAATTACAAAGAAACAACAAAGGTTAGATGAGAAGCTTAGGAGGCAGTGACTTAATGGTGGTGGAATAACGTGAAAAAGGATACCAAGAATGTAAACAATGTCACTGAATGCAGAGTTTGTTGAAATGATATATCCTTTGCTGGGTATATTTTTACGAGAAATAAAATAAAAAAAAAAAAGTGTCACAAAGGAGTGTACGGTTTGGGAAGATTCCTCAAGCCGCACACTTATGATGTGTGTGCTTTTCTGGAGGCACGTTAAGTAAACAGCAAGAAAGAAACATGAGGGTCACAAATGATCATAGTGAGGTTAGGATCAAGCCTAAAATTCATAAGACGGTTTAAGAAGCCTCACCTCATGACATTTTCCTGTTTGGTTACCATGTTCCAGCCATGTTCCATACACCAGCCTTTTCGGTCCCTCCAACCCACCCCGTTCCTTCCTGCCTCAAGGTCCTCAGCATGCTGTGCCCTTGCCTGGACCACTCTTCCCTCTCCTTCACCTTATGGCTCAGCTTAAAGACCGTTTGATCACAAGCTTCCCCTGACCTTCTTGCTACTTCTGCAGGGCACCCGTCACACAACCATGCATTAAATAAACGGATGATTTTTGTTTATACCAGCTGGTACCCCCACTTGACTGTGAGCTCCAGCAGGGCAGAGACCATGCCTACCTTGCCCTCTGCTCTATTCCCAGTGTTTCAAGTCAGCACTCTGTACACCCAATGAATGAATCAGAGCCCATGAATAAGAACTCTTGACCTTACTACAGCACAGAGCTTAGAACTATAAACACTCACTTCACTTTCCCCAATGAGGACAGAAGTATCACGACTTCAAGGGAAATGACACATTGAAATTACTGACTTACCTGGACAATCAAAAAGGATGTAGTCGTCCTCGACATGGCCCAGACAGTTCTCCAGCCAGTCAAAATTATTAGCAAAGTACTCCATGCAAAATACCAATCCTCCATTGGGACCGAACCGCAGGGAGTCATCCTCCATCACATCATCGACCTCGATCAGTTCCCGGATGTCTGCAAAGGCACGACAGGGCCCAGGATACCAAAACTTCCACAGAAAATTTCCTAACCTTACTAGTAAGAATTACCTACTATATAAAAAACTCACACGTATGAAATTACTTATGTACGTGGTGTCCACCGATACAAAATGAATGAAATACTAATAAATACCATCTCTCAGGTATACCGTTAAGTGAAAAATTCAAGCAAGGTGCAGAATTCTGTAAGTACGCCATCACTGGTGTTAAAAAAAAAAAAGATGAAAAATCACTACATATATATAACACACGTATGTATTTGATTGCATAAGACTTATCTGTGGAAGGACACACCAGAGACAGGTGATATTGGCTGCCTCAAGGGAGGGGAGCTGGGATACAGAGCTGGGAGGGAGGCTTTTTCCTATATACTCATTCTATTGTACCTTTTGCATTTTGAACCACGTGAATATGTACTACCTATTCCAAAAAAGTAAAACCAAACCAAACAACAACAACCAAAAAAACTTAGCCGGCATTAAAAATTTTTCTTCCCAACCACCATTCTTTAACATGATGACCCTACCAGAAGTGCTTAACCTTCCTGAGCCTCACTGTCTTATTTGTAAAATCGGGGAGAAAAATCATGTATCCTGAGGTGGAAGAATGAGGGTTATCTAAGAGAATGTACATAAACCACTGATCTTTGTAGCTGTTGTTAGCTATTGTCAAGTTGGCCCCCAACACATGGCGACCCCACGCACAATGGAACTAAATGCTGCCCGGTCCTGGGCCATCCCCATGACTGGTTGTGGATCAGACCATTGTCATCCACAGGGTTTTCACCGCCTGATTTTCGAAAGGAGATTGCCAGGCTTGTCTCCTAGTCCATCTTAGTCTAGAAGCTCTGCTGAAACCTGTTCAGCATCACAGCAACACAAAAGCCCTCACTAACAGACGGGTGGCAGCTATGCATGAGGTGCCCTGGCTGGGAACTGAGCTCAGGGCTCTTTCGTGGAAGGCGAGAATTCTACCATGGAACCACTGCCCCCAAGCCACCTATTAAGGAAAAAAAACCAAACCCTTTGCCAGTGGGTCGATTAGGTTGGTAGTCGATTACAAACTGTTTGTAGGAGCTTAAAAAATCCTGGTATATACGTGGTTCTCTCACCGTTATTAATTTTGACAAATCAGTACTTATAATTTTCTACCTCAGGTTTTTCCTTTGTGCTCAAACCCACAATCTCCACTTATGGAGAACTGGGCTTCATTTTTATACTATAGCAAAACCTGTGAGAATCAGAACTCGACAGGACTGCTTTGTTTTTCTGGGCCTCTCAAGTTTTCTGCCTTTGACAGGGTGCAGCTTACCACTTTTCTATTGCTCTCTGTTAGGAGAAAATATTTTAGTTTTCTTTCTCTGACAGGTTTCGGCCTTACACAGGTTCCAGCTTTTGCAGGTTTTACTGTAATAACATCTTCCTAGGCCCTCCCCCAGGGATAAAGAACTGACCCAAGTTGGGACAATAAAGTTGGTCTCCTAAAAGGATGAACCAAGGACACTAATGGGTCTGAGACACTTGGATCAGAGAGTGATGTGAATCTCAAGTTGAGGAAACCTTGTTGGGCCATATGCATCCCCAAAAAAGTAGGTCTACCAGTGGGATAAAAATACTGAGAGACAGAAAGCCTGCTCAAACATCTCCTCCTCAAGAGACATCATCCATGCCCACCCCACCTAAAGCAGCCTCCTGCAGTTATTCGCCATCATCCTGTTTGCAGTCCTTAATACAAATGTGCAGATGTTTATCACTTCATTTACTGCCTATCTCCCCCACGAAAAGGTTCATGAGGCAGGGATAGTATCGTCCTGTTCTCTGCTATAACTCTGGTGTCTAGTATAAAATAATTCAAAAAACATTTGAATGAATAAATTAAACAAAAAAAAAAGTTTTTTTTAAACCTCAAAAGCCTAGGCTGCTCACTTATAGTGTGATCAGCACTATACCAGATTCACTACAGCTAGACTAAGCATTTAAGGGAGAGAAGGGAAGGGTGATGCGGAAGGAGTTCACTCACTTTTAATTCTTTTCTCAAGGACCAAGACACAACATCAGGAGTGGCTGTCACTAAGCAACATTTTGCCTTTCCAGTTCACCATGTGTGCTAAAATCATATTTTGGAAACCAGGGAGCTGACTGTAATAACTAATTTCTCAACTTTCCTCCTGAACAGCGAGCACCTACTCTACCTGACCTCCCCGATTTTCCCTGGACTCACCGGCCATCACAGAGTAGTTGAAGTGCTCTGCTGCAGGATCTAAGTTCACGACTTGGACAGACCGATTGAGGGCTTCACAGTGCTGGACCATGGTGGCACAGTAGGTGCTCTGTAATGTCACAAGGCCAGGGGAATGAGAGAAGAGGCCAGGGACACCACTATCCCCTAGAAGAATTCTCCAACCCCTTGAGGCAGTGTCCACTAAGGCCAAAACTATGCTTGCGTCAACCAAGCTCTGAAAAACACTGCTACGGTTCTGGAGTTGGACAAAACTAGGTTCATATTCCAGCCGTCACTTACTAGCTCAGTGACCTTAGGCAAAGAACTTAACCTTCTGTACCTTTTTTTCCTTCTCTGTGAAGTAAAAACGCGACCAGCCTCAAAGAGTTGTTGTGGAAAATCAATGAGGCGTTTAGCGCAGTATCTGGGGGCGAAAGCATCCGACAAATACTAGCAATTGTTGCTACCACCCTTTCAAAAGAATGAAATAGAGCAGAAGAGAGTTACCCAGGGTTCCCACTACATACACCCGCTTCTCCATACCTCAGGACCCGAACCCCCAGCGCCCCACGAACTCCGACTTTTCTCTCCTTCAAATCCTCACCTTCCCGCTGCCTGCGGGGCCCATGACCAGTTGCGCATACCGAGGCATACCGGCCCTCGGGTTCCCAGCACCGTCTGCAACACCGCACCAAGAGTGGGACCACCACGCTCCGCTTCGCCTTCGCGCGACGCCCACGGAATTCCGGAAACACGACGTGCGGACCAATCACAACCCAAGTTCCTTCCGGCGTTTCCCGTTCTGCCACACGTCTTACTACGGAGAGGCTCGCGGGCCAAGCCCGTGTGAAACGCGTCCTGAAGAAATGCCTGAAGGGGTGGAGTAGAGCCTGGTGTTTGCGCGTGCGCAGAAGCAGTTGCGGAAGTCGACGGTTGAGTACAGGCGAAGCCTGGTTGCCTAGGTGATAACGGATAACGGATAACGCTCAGCATCCTTGCGCCGGATGCTTTGGCTCTTGGTTTACGAACGAATGTTTGGTCTAGATGGCGACACCCAAGATTTGCAAATTTGCTTAGGGTCTGGAATATCGAGGTGGAAGGCACCTCTTGTTTTAAGAAGAATGTATAGTTCCTTCCCGTGACGCATCCCCTGCACAGAAAAACGCAAACGTGCCAAGGCGCGATCAACTGCGAACCCTCGGCCCCTCCCCCAACGTAGCTCTGGGATCGCGATCAGCCCGCCCCGCTCTCCCGAAGCTCTTCGGGCAGTGTCCGGACCGCGTCGGAGGGGGCGAGACTCCGGCGTCCGCCTCTTCACCCCAATATCTCCCGGCCTGACTCACGAGTGCTGAGGCGAGGGAGGGGACGGCTGCTCCCGCACACGGCTCGCGCTCAGGGCACCGGAGACAAGATGCCAGGCCCGGGGCCAGTGTCCACCTGGACCGAGTGCAACTCTTCCGCAGAGCCTCCCGCAGCGGCCTGGACCGAGGGTGGCGGCGGCGGGTGAGGCTGCGGGGACCTTGGGGTTTGGAGGGCACCGCGAACAGCCCCGGGCTGTGGGGTTCCCGGCTGGAGGAGGGGTGGGAGCGAGCTGCTCCGCGAATGGACTGGTCCCCAGTGCACTGGAGTGAGAGAAGGGGAACGTTTGTTGGGGTCGGGATGGGAACATGGAGGCTGACTGGTTCACCGTGTAGGGGAAGGGCTTCTGAGGGAAGCCTCTAGGGAGGGTTTGCTGCAATGACTGAAGGCGGCGACTCCGACAGTCGCCCACGTGCACCTTTCCGCCCCGAGGGGGCGCTGAGAAACTTGCTGGATAAGTTGCCCTCAGGCTGGGCCGCAGTAGGTCGCTCTATTTAAAGGTTAGGGCAGCATAGGGAGAAAAAGTGCCCGGCCCCACATTCCGAGGGCTTCCGAGTCAATAAACCAGAGCCTTGTGTGTGTCAAACCGGAGTTCATAATCGCCAGGGAGACAGATGACTATTAATATTAGAGGCACCTTGATCTTGACATTTTCTTTACAATGAAGTGCCTTTCTTCGTTAACCCATTTCATTTTGGGCATGTTTTTACTGTTTCCTGGATGGTGAAGACAGCTGCTTAAGTCACTGCTGGAGGCCTCTGCTTTTATGCCTCCTTATCCCTTCCCACCATTATTCCCGTAAAAGCCAGAGCCATTGGCTTTTCGCTGCCCAATTCAGCCCATGGTCATGGCTGCGGCTGCAACCATTTTTTTTTTTTTAATATGTGGTGATTGAAGACTTCTTAAAGTTGGGACGGGTCGTGTGTTTCTTTCCGGTTCTTCACAGTGCTTGAGAAATTGCTGAATTCTAAATATATCAGGAAATCAATAAACCCTTGGTCATTGAGTAAATGAGAGGAAGAGAGAAGGAAGGGTGTTTTGACTTAATCTGAGAAAAGAAAAAAAGAACTTGTACAGAATTAGAGACATTCTGGACCTATTTATCAATTCCAGCATACCTCAATTACATATAACAAAGAATAGAATAGTCTTTTATTTATTGTGCTTTAAGTGAAAGTTTACAAATCAAGTCAGTCTCTCATACAAAAACTATACACACCTTGCTATGTAACCCTCGCTGCTCTCCCCCTAATGTGACAGCCCACTCCTCCTGTCCACCCTGTATTCCCAGCGTCCATTCAATCAGCTTGTCTCCCTCTGCCTTCTCATCTTGCCTCCAGACAGGAGCTGCCCACATAGAAGTTCACTCCTCGTCAGTATCATTTTCTGTCTTATAGTCCAGTCCAATCCCTGTCTGAAGAGTTGGCCTTGGGAATGGTCCCAGTCCTTGGGCTAACAGAAGGTCCGGGGGCCACCACCTCTGGGGTCTCTCCAGTCTCAGACCATTAAGTCTCGTCTTTTTATGAGAATTTGACGTCTGCATCCTACTGCTCTCCTGCTCCCTCAGAGACTCTTGGTTGTATTCCCTGTCAGGGCAGTCATCGGTTTTAGCTGGGTACCATCTAGTTCTTCTGGTATCAGGCTGATGTAGCCTCTGGTTTATGTGGCCCTTTCTGTCTCTTGGGCTAACAGTTACCTAGTGTCTTTGGTGTTCTTCATTCTCCTTTGCTCCAGGTAGGTTGAGACCAATTGATGCATCTTAGAAGGCCGCTTGCTAGTGTTTGAGTGTTTTTACTTACCAAAGTGGGATGCAGAACACTTTCTTAATACATTTTGTTATGCCGGCTGACCTAGACGTCCCCTGAAACCATGGTCCCCAGACCCCCTGCTACTCTGGTCTGGAGGCGTTTGGTTATATTCAGGAAACTTCTTTGCTTTTGGTTTAGTCCAGTTGTGCTGATCTCCCCTGTACTGTGTTGTCTTTCCCTTCACCTAAAATAGTTCTTGTCTACTATCTAATTAGTGAATACCCCTCTCCCTCCCTCCCCACCCTCGTAACCATCAAAGAATATTTTCTTTTGTGTTCATAGGATAGTCTTTTCAGTATCCAGATTACTTAAAACAGAGCAAGAAAATGCCTCGTGATTAGCACAGGAGCCCATACTACTTTACTGAGCGCACTGTAGGAAGTGGGAGGCTGTAAGAGTAAAACCAAAGTAAATCGTTTCTAGTATGGTAAAAGTCACAGATAACTCACTTTCAAAAAGCCTGGCGCTAGCAGAATTTAACAAGAATTACAAGAAAACTTTTACAAGACATTATGTCTGCTGGAAACATGGAAAGTAAAAGCTATATGGAATACTGCCCCTTTTTCATTTTAAATACCTCTTTATTGCCTATAAAGCTGTCTATCATATATCATTTACCCCCCCCCCTTTTTTTTAAACAGATCAGCAGGACATTCTTATTACCAGAATTCCAAAGGTACTGGTGAGTATTGCATATAAAGCCAATAATACCTATAAATAACCTGGTTCAGAGAAGCCAATATGCCTGTAACTACTTACACAATAGAATTTTAAAAATAGGCTTCATTAGCATAGTTGGTGAACTAAGTTTTTAAGATTTTCAAGGAACAATCCAGCAGGTTCTTTCTCTCCTGTCAATATCACATCAAGCATTTTTAAAAAGGTATTTCAAAATCAGCAATGAATTGAATTAGCTACTTTTATAACTGATGTTGGTTGAAAAGCACAGCACATAGCTTGGGGTTTAAACACAGATTAAAGGAAAAATTCTAAATATAACAGCTTTAAAGAATAAAAAATATTTCCCAATGCAGATATTTTCCTCTCACTTGAAGTAAATGATAGTGCTTTCAAAGTATTTACTCCTTCTCTGCTTGGAGTAAACAGAGTAAGACAGGCCCCCAAAGACCTCTTAGTAATTGCTTTTTTGTGGGTGGGGGGGGAGAAGGGAGATGGAATTTACTGATCTCAGAATATATATTTTTTAAAAAGCACAGTAGTTGTAGTTTTTAAATGTCTCATTTCAATCCAACTATATATAAACTTGGACTCACATTTGCCTTTCCTTGGAAAATTTACAGTCCTTAGAGTCCTTATAGAAAAAAATATGTGCATGCATATTGTATGCTACGTGTGTGTATGTGATTAGATAAAATGTATTCATTTTAAATGTGTTTAATTTTGGTCTCATTAATTTAGATTCCTACCTAATCAAAATTTTTACTGAATTAAGAGTTAAATGTAAAAAAGAAACAAAACACAAAATTAATTGTTTCTCATCCCAGACGTGGAGGAAAATGATTTCTCTAAAGAAGAAATTTTAACAATTATCAGTAAATGGAGTAAATCAATTCAATTATATGAAAGCAAAATTTCTAAACATCAAAATAAAAGTTTGTATACTGTAGGACCCTACTCACATTAAAAACATACATATATGCCTAGAAAAATCTCTGAAAGGTAACATTTCAAAAAGTTTTAAATGGTTACTAATGGATAGTGGGATAGTGTTTTTACTTTCTTTTATTATACACTGTACTTCGCAAATCTACAATGAAAGTTATTAGTTATAATCAGGAGAAAAAGGCTAGTACTTAACAAATGACTTATTGTTTTCCTTTGCATTTGGAATTAAGGCCTCACCCTATTTAATATAAACATTACAGTCAACTCTCAGAGGGGAAGCTGGGTATTATTTTGAATCCGATTTAACACAACTAAAATTTGACAGCCATCAAGACAATGAGCAAAACCCATTTTTCAACTAGATTTAGTAAGACTTTATAATCGCTCTAACAATAAACTAAAATCAAAACAAAAACCACTGTCGTAGTTTCCGACTCATAGTGACCCTATGGGACAGAGTAGAACTAACCAATATGGTTTCCAAGGAGCTGTAGGTGGATTCGAACTGCCTATCTTTTGGTTAGCAGCCGTAGATAGCTCTTAAGCACTGTGCTACCAAGACTCCATAAAAATAAACTACTTTCCTATAATAACATAAGACAGTTCATCAAAAATAGCAACTTAATTTTAAAAATTTTGACTTACAGATTTACAGAAAAGTTGTGAGAATAGTACAGAGAATTCCAGGATCCCTTCACTCAGATTCCCGCAAATGTTAACTATATTCGCTTTTTGTCTCTGTGTGTATGTGTCTGTCTACATACCCATACACATCGATAGCCACTGGTCTAAATACCTAGTATTTATATTAAAATTCATGAGGTCACACTGACTGCTGCAACTCCAAGCCAAAAAGCAGAGTTTATTCTGTGCTTTCCCCTTTCCATATTAATAGGTAACTCCTTTCTCCAACAGTGTGAAACCTGGCTCCCACCAACCACAACATATTTACTCATTTGCTCAGTTCTGAAATGTATAATAAATAGCTTCAGAATTGTTAACCCATGCCTTTGCAAAAAAAAAAAATGTCTAGTAATTCAAGTTCAATATTTGCTTAGAGTTCCTTTTGAGGGCATAAAGTTCAAGGGATGTATTCAAAAGTTACTTGGTTTAGTTAATTTATTTTTGTTTTCTGTAAACAACTGCTATCAGTCCTTTGACAAATTAAATTTGAGTCTAGGCTAGAATATGCATCTCAGCAATATGGCCTAGCAGGGACACAAGAGAGAGATTTCTAGATAGTTAGCCCACGATTATGGTTTGCAAAAGGATTTTTTAAAAACAAACTTTTAAAAATGTTATACTGGTATTCACTCTGTTATTACAGATTTGAAATGATGTGTCAAAGGTCATAATAACACAATTTCTAGGTAATTTTCCATTGTTAGCAAGCAAACTAGTTAGACCTCCAGCATGCAAACATAGCTCTTACTTATCTGCACTAACCATACAGTTTGCCAAAATTTGAAGAAATAATTACAATTTAAAATGCAAATCTACAGTGGCTTTTGTTATACTCTGTCCTACAGGGTCGCTATCAGTCGGAATCAACTCGACGGCACTGGGTTTTGGGTTTTTGTTATTAATTAATAAAACAAAACTGTGCTTATTTAATTCACTTTGTTAGCTACAAGCTTTTAACTTAAAATCTGTTCTGCCAGTTTTATTTCCAATAGTCAAACACTAGAAAAACCCAAATGTCCATGAACAGGTGGACAAAAAGTTAAACTGAGGTACACATACAATGGAATACTACCTAGCATTAAAAACAAATGAACTATTATTGTATGTAACATGAATGAGTCTCAAAATAATTATGCTGACAGAAGCCAGACAAAAAAAGTACACACTGTATGATCCACTTATATAAAACCCAAGAAAATGCCTCTATAGCAGCAGAAAGTTCATCAGTGGTTGCGTGGATAGAGGGGTATTTACAAAGAGGCATTTTCTCACTAAATTTTGCTAGATGTTCGTCTTGCCCAAAGTGAAGTTTTTACCCTAGATTAAGTGACTATTCTTAATATGCCTCAAACTGGAAACTAGTTTCTCTTCTTCTGGAAATAGAGCTCAACTTTTCTTTTTATTAAAAGGCCATTCTTTTATTCTGCCCACAGTGTTAAAAACAATGATATAACTGAAACTATGTAAAAATAACTTTTAATAAGCTTATGTGTCATTAAAGGGATAAAATTTGTGTTATTCTATATTGAGACCAATACAAGGAAATCCACCTAAAATTAAGTCTTTCAGGTGTGCTACATCTAAGATAAATGTCTGTGAGGTATGGTATAGTGGCATGGTATACCCTGACTGGTATCTAATATTAATGCTTTCACACCCTAGCAAATAGAATTTTAAAACTACAGACAAAAATCAAATGGATGATAAAATAATATTGTTGTATATCTTTAAAGCACAAATCCTGCATACAGATTGCTCTTTAGCGTACTTCTGACATAGGATAAACTAAAAAACTGTTACTGTCAACAGTTTGCATCTCAGCTGAGTTCGAAATAATGTAGTCCACATATAATTTAACAAAAGGAATCAGCTTTGCCACCTTTGAATCACTTTGAATAAAAATTATTTTAATACTGCATAGGAAGTGTTTGTGAGTATCTTAGTTTGTGTACTCTAAAAACAAGTGATATAAGTAGCTTTAAATTTAACAATCTGATGCAAAATACTCGTAATACTCCTCCAGAATAATTGCTGGTACATGTAAATATACAGATCTTTTAAACAGTCTGTGGAACTGATCTTTGCTTATGAAAGTCACATGATAACGTCCTTGCCTGCAGATAGAATCAAAGATGGACAAAGAGTGGACTCACACACAGCCAAACTGCAGGAGTTATGGAAAACTCCTCCAATTCAGACAATTCACATTCCAAAATCAATGAAGGATGCATCCTTTCTAAAGGTATGCTAACACAAAAAGTGGTATTTTATTTAAAAACCAGTACTCTTTTGTTTTCAGAGCTGAACATTTTATTGAAAATGAGCTACTTAAAGGGTAAGGCACTGCGGATAACAAGGTATTACCAGCGTATTGTCTAGGATTCTAAGTATCTATTGGGTAAACTCATGAGTGATTGTGAGGATTTTGACATTATAGAGTCCTTATCATAAGGATTCTTTCAGGGCTTTATGAGACTTGAGAACTAAAGTACCTTTATTCTGGAAGCTTAATGCCCCAAGCGCAAAGATGTTTAAAGAAAGTACCATCCTAGAGATGGAAACCCAACCTCATAAAGATTTCAGTCAAGGACTGAAAAATTAGTAGATTAACGAAAAAAGGGCAATAAGCAAGCATTTTACTACTGTTAACCTGCACTACTCATTAAAAATCATAGTTGCCAGAAGTATCATCTCTAACTCAATGTGAATTGGTTACTAAAGATCTGTGCAAACTGGTAAATTTTTCAGATTAACATTTTGAATCTTCTCTGGGTCTATTACCCATTTAATTCAGTAAATTCTATGTGTGTGCAGATGTGCATATACACATATATACACACAGAGTGGAGTCTTGCATCTTAAGTAAACATTAACTTCTAAAATCAGCAAGTAAAGTGAAAGTCTCTGTCAGAATTATCTGTGTCGGAGACCCCCATGCCGCTCTGCGGCATGCCCCGCATAGCCAGTTGCTCTTTTGCTGCTGGAAAGATTTTTTAGTTGAGATGAAGCAGAGTAATTGGGTTGCTTTTAAGTACCATGTTATACCTTAAAAAATAAAAAAATCTTAAATACTAGCACCATTTGAGAAGGCAAATGCTCACACTGAGAGGCCTGTGGGAGCTAATACGGAACAGTGGATTCACACCCTCCTTGTTTCTCTAGGGCAGTGGTTCTCAAACCTCAGAGCACATGGGAACCACTTGAGTGGAAAGGCAAGCACAAGCACTTGCATTGTTGAAACAGCCATTTCTCTTCCTCTCTTTTTGGCCAAGTTAACATAGTTGAATCTGTGTTAAAGTTAAACGTACATATGGTGCAACTCCACTGAATACATTCATTCTTTCAGATAACGAATGTTGCCAACCTCTGTTCAAAATGCCGACCAAATCCCCTCATTTATTCCGTGTTTCAGCATCCGGACCTCACCACAGGCCAAAAGCGCTATCTGTGCACCATTGCTAAGATCTGTAACGCCAACTACCTGAGAACACTAATGAAGAGACAGTACATGCACGTGATTCAGCGCAGCTCCCAGAAGCCAGGCAGGTGCACCTCCCATGAGTTTCTCAGGAGGTCTCCCAAGAGAGGGGAGGTCCTTCTAACAGATGATTTGTATGACAGGCGTCCTCACTCATCACAGGAGTCGCCTTAGCTCACGTTACTCCCAGAAACAGCATTACCCCTGCACCACTTGGCGACACCAGCTGGAGAGAGAGGACTCAGGGCCTTCCAACATCACCGCTGCCTGCACCCCTGAAATGATCGTGCCGCATTCCCTTTGGCGACCAGTGAGAAACAAAGAAGGGTCTGTTTCGTATTGTTTAAAAGGGGGAAAAGGTCCTATTTTATTGGAAGGATAGCTGAATATTAAAGGTTGTGTTCCCTAATATGTTCACTTTGTTAAAATTAGAATGGGTTTCAAAAAGCAGGAAAGGATGTAATTTTATTCTTTACTGAGCTGACTGGGATCTGCCACTTTACTTTTCAAAGTATTTTGTGGAATTGTAAATATTTCTTGATCAGCTAGAGAGATGGAAAACTTCCCTTTTCAATATGATTCCTACTCAAATTTTGAATAATACAAACACTTCCAAAAGGAGAAAGCACATGGTTACTTCTGCACAGAGGAATATGATAAAACAAAACAGGAAACAGGGGAAAGAGATTAAGAAGAGTATTCAGTCTGCACTATAATAGCTTTGCATTTCAGGGTGAATAAGTAACAGGAGAATTTGGGGCCTGAAATGATCTCTTTGGTGATGCTGGCAGCTTAATTAGAAGAACTCTGACATTGTTTCCCACATGAGTTAGGCAGCTATTCACTTTGTTGACTCCAGTTAAGATAGTGTCCTTTCTTATAGGTTAAAAACTGGATATGCACCTAAAACAAGATGTAAGTCGCTGAAGATTTTTAGAAGACCAAGCAGACTGTTCATGCAACCAGGTAAATGGGAAATTCAAAAAATATCCATCTATAAAGACTTTATGCTTAAAATATACTAAACAAATATAGTTTAATTTCTACTACCAAACCAAAAAACCAAACCTGTGGCTGTCCAGTCAATTCCAAGTCATGGCGACCCCATGTGGGTCAGAGTAGAATTGTACTCCGTGGGGTTTTCAAGGTTGTGATCTTACCGAAGTAGATCATCAGGCCTTTCTTCTGGGATGCTGCTGGGTGGATCAAACTGCCAACCTTTCAGTTAATAATAGCCAAGTGCGAGCTGTTTATGTACCACCCAGGGACCTAAGTAAATTAAAATTAAACATGAAATACAGGTTTTGCTTTCATTAAAAATAACACACTGCTCAGAAGAGTGAAATTCAAGGCATTTCTACTTCTGAAGATATTTACATATTAAGGTGGTTGTTAGTTGCAACTGATTCCAACTCGCGTATGTGCAGAGTAGAACTGCTCGATAGGGTTTTCAAGGCTGTGACCTTTTGGAAGCAGATCCCCAGGCCTTCCTTTCAATCCGTAGTCCAGTGTTTATGCCATTTACATCACCCAGGGACTCCTAATATCAGGGTTAGAGACTTAATAAAGAATGACTTTAAGCTTAGCACTTGTTTGGTAGTCAACAAACTAGTGAAGGTGAGCCAAGCAGGTGATATCAAAATTTACAGATGCAACTCAAACAAATTCAAACTTGGGTAGGATCAGTGTAAAGGATCCTTCTACCACAAGTATACCCACTGACCACAAGTATAGAATACTGTAAAATGAAAAAGACAAGAGGAAGAGAGACTGAATGTTCAGAAGTCTTCCTCAGAATTGATAAAGTAGAACGGATTAAATGAAAGTTAAGTAATTTCCTAAAGTTACTACCTTAGTGTATAGGGAAGTCAGGAGGCCTTCTGAATTGAAATCTCAGTGCTGTGTGACACCACCACTCAGCTCTGCTGTAAATACCACTGTGCCTATCCAGTGAGGGAAGGGACAGAGGAGAAGGTAAGGCTAGTTCCAAAAAGAAGAGTTTAGGGGAAACCCCAGGTAGGAGAAAAGTTCCTGTGGTCTCAAATACACGAGGAGGAACTAAAGGGAAATGAAGAGATACTTAAGATAGGCAACTGACCACCTTAACTCCCTCCTAACCATAAGATTTTGGCTGAATCTATTGAAGGTTATTGGAGCCCTGGTGGAGCAGCTGCTAAGTGCTCGGCTGCTAACCAGAGTTCAGCAGTTTGAATCTACCCACCAGTCCTTGGAAACCCTATGGGACAGTTCTACTCTGTCATGTAGGGTCACTATGAATCTGAATCGACTCAATGGCAACAAGTTTGTTTTTTTTAATTATGAAAATCAATTATAAAATAAGATTTCGTAACAGAACTTCTGTACAACAACTTCACTAGAATACAGTACTGTGTACCTTATTTTAAAAAGATTTGGGGTGGGGAGATGATTAAAATTTTTGCAAACTGAAAGTAATCTGTTTTTGCTAAAGGCTTAAGAAGCTAAGTCATTCTGAAGGTTATAATTACATGCCAATCTGAATTTTCAGGATGAAATAGAACTTTATTTTCAAAACAATATGAACTCTTATTTTTCCTTCAGTTTCTACAAAAGATTCTGAATCATACATGAATGAAGAAAAAAAGGAAGAAGACTTACTAAATAAGTGTATGCAATCAATGTCAATTGAAGAACAGGGAGAACATCTGATGGTGACCTGACATTCCTGCATATTGATTTCAAACATCAGTTTACATGCAGATAATGTGCCAAAGGTCAGGGAAAGGGTTGTGAAGTGTGTCCTCTCTCTCTGTTTGGGATAGTATTAAGTCATTAAGTAGTTCTGGTTTGTTCAGAAACTTTTACAGCAATGTAATTGGTTTGATGTAGTTCACTGTGCCAATGTATTTGTGTAATAAAATCTACATGTAATACATGCTTGTATTTCTAACTAGATACTATTAAAATTTTTCTTGCCACTAAACTTGAATTATTTTTCTTTAAGCCTAACATGTATTGTCCGCGGTGCCTGTGTTCAAGTAACCCTTATTTTACTTAATAATGGCCCCAAAGCGCAAGAGCAGTGATGCTGGTAGTTCGGATATGCCAAAGAGAAGCCTTCCATTATATTATTAGTTACTGCTATCTTTTATTGTGCCTAATTTATACATTGAACTATATATACTAAACTATACATATATATAAAAATATATATAAACCAGAGTATATAAAGAGTTCAGTATTATCTGAGGTTTCAGGCGTCTACTGGGGGTCTTGGAAAGTATCCCCTGTGGATTAAGAGGGACTACTATATTCTGTATTTTTTTGATTGGTCTGAGGAAAATTCTACATCCTGATACAAAACAGCATTCAACAGAGATTAACACCCTGGCTTGCAAAGTAGGCACTCAATACATATTTGTTGCTTGAATACAATTTTAAAATGGAAATACCAATTTGTCCTATTTTATGAAAATTGCTACACAAACACCTGGCCTCTCAAGCTAGATTAAGTTGGGAGTAGTTCCACTGATGAGAAAATTCTATCATATATTCACTCGTGCTGCTCTGCTAAAGCATTCTAAAAAATACCTTGTTAAACCTTGAAAAATTAAAAGCTACCGCTTAAACAATCACTGCAGATTTCATGTGCAAATAAGTATATTATGTACAAAACAAATATTTAGAAAATAAAATCTGAATTCAACATTATGACACAAAACGTTTTAAGAGATGAGAGCTCTGAAATTTCTTCTCATCTACCTCATCACTTTGATACTTACGTACACAGTTTCATTTGGTCTCTCATTTTTTATGGTTTTTTAAATTAAAAACAAGTTATGAAGAAAGTATAAATGGAAGATAAAAGTTTATTTCTGAATGGAGAAAAGTGTATACAAGAAAGTCTAGATTCTGTCTCCTCATGCACTACTTTCATAATAAAGTTTCAAGTATCAAGTTTGAAGATATTTACCAGGATAAACTTTCTTTGACAGCTGATCATTTACTATGTGGTGGACATTTTTTCACAGACATCATATACTGTGAACTAAATATATTCTTAAAGCTTATAAGAAGCTTACAGCAATTATGTATTAACAGAGAAGATATTATATTTTACTGCAAAATATTATAAAAGTGATACAATTTTGTGGCTTTAAATGTTTAATTACTTGATTTAAACAGGGGAATGGAAAACAAAACAAAAATCATCAAGACAGGCCTGGCTTTAAGACTTTTTGTATTCGATTCGTTCTACTTTCACATCATCTCCAATTAGCTGGTACACGTAAGTGACAACTGTAGAAGCCTGGATATCCATCAACACAAATGAAGGAATAATGTTTCTGGAAGAAAAAATAATAATGTCACTGTTGTGTACAGTCACCGACTTACGATGAACCACACTCAAGACAGTCTTTTTTTTTTTTTTTGTAGATCTTACCATTAGTAAAATGTACTACACACAATTTATTTCACAGTATATAATTTGCTGATGTTATCATTCTCATGCCAACTCCCAAAGACAAAAAAAAGATCAGATTTGTAAAGACACTGATAATAAAAGGCAATAACAATGAAAACTAAATAAATAAATGAGGTATTCAACTTACATCAGAACTGACTTACGATGGAGTCGTAGGGAATGGGACCCTGTCATTAAGTTCGGGACTACCCGTATTGAAGAGCAGCAGCACTCTAAATTTCCATTTAAAGTAATAATTTGGATTCAAGGAGAAACTAGTTGTTACTCACATATTAAAAGAACAATCACCAAAAGAAGATTGCCGAAAAGGCTCAGCATCATTAAACCAGTTGCATTTCTCTTTTACGAAATGTCACATATGCAATTACTAACTTTACTAAAACCCTACAAATTTCTAAATTGTATACCACTCACGTTTCCAAGGCATTATATGCTCCAGTGGCAGAACCTGGGTTAATGTAGAATTTATTTTCATGCTCAAATGCTTCAAATTTGTGCGTGTGTCCCGAGATAAGAATGTCCACATCAAACTGCCTCTGCAACAGGGCTAAGCTGGCCATATCTCCCCATGGAATAACTTGATGTCCATGGATCAAGCCAATTTTGAACTGTCCAACAGTCACAACTTTCTGTTCTGGGTAATTCAGATTCTAAAATAAGAGACATAAGGAAATACATATTTTAGAGATGTTAATGTTCAAAATATCAGCCCACTGAAGTGTTCAGTCTTACGGGGGCCTTTTGACACAGTACCATACAATCAACATACTTGCTGAGTATTTTACTCTCAGTCTTTAAGGCTGCGGCTATGCTTACTTCAGGGGAACGGCACTTATTATGCAATCCCTTTATCTTAGTTTACTTCTATAGAACATTGGTTCTTTTGAGCATGCTGTAGAGAATAATTATTCCCCAAAGTCTGTGATTTTCTTCTACCTAAGAATTCTAGACATATGACCTGTCGGCTAGAGTGTGTATGAATTGTATCCCAGGCTTTACTAGTTACATAGCTTAGAGTAACGGCAGCTAACACACAGTAAGTACTTAACTATGAGTCAGGCACTAATCTAAGGGTTTTATAAATACCAACCTATTTAATGCAAACAACGATAAGAGATGAGTTCTATTATGATCCTCATTTTACAGATAAGGAAACTGAGGCACAGGGAGGTTAAAATAACTTGCCCAAGGTCACACAGCTTGTGTGTGGAACTAAGTGGTGGTTCCACTTGATTCAAACCTTGGTAGTATGGCTCTGGGATCTGTGAATTCAGCATACAGAAGCAGAAAAATAATAAAAAAATAAAATACTCTTGCTAATGAAACTGTCTTTAACATAGCACAGAGACCCTAACATGTTTTTGTTTTCCTTAACCCTAATGTTTCTAACAAGTCTACATTCTAATTACTGACAAGAAGCTTGCCCCTTTCCCTTCTCATTCTGTCTTTCACCTTCGTGCCATCCCTATCGAAACTATTTTTTAAATACACTAAAAAAATAGAAGACACTATGCTCATTCATGTCTTTAGCACCAACCAGGCTAAATAAGTCATAAAAAAGCATACATTTCCAGAAATTTAAAATACGTTTTGCATACTGCAATCAGGTTTACCATGCTAAATTAAACAATGCTGGCACTGGTAGGAATCTTAAAAGTCATCTAGTCCAATCATATTTTACATACAAGGCAACTAGGGTTCAGAAAGAGGAAGTCTTTTGCCTAAAATCTCATTATTAGCTAAAGGGCTAACCTGATGTTTTCTTTAAAGTCAGGTTTCTTGAGGTATAATTTACAGTCAAATCATCCTTTTTAGTATGCAATTCAGTGACTCCTGACAAATGTACACAATCATATACGTACCACCACAATTAAGGTATAGAACAGTTCTATCACCTCCCAAAACTCCCTCATGCCCTTTTAATGCCAACCTCCGAGATAGGGAGCCAGGGGAGGATTCTCAGTGGAGTCATGATATGATCTCACTTCATTTAAAAAGGATCACCCTGGGTGCTATTTGGACAACAAACTATGGAGGGTGGAAGAATAGAATCAGGAAGTTGCAATACTGGAAAGCGATGATGGTAGCTTGGGACAGGGTAGTAGAGGCGGTTATAGTGAAAAGTTCATAAACGAAAATTTTATAAACTAAATGATGGCACTATAAAAACATTGTAATAGAGCCACTTTCACTCAGTATCAATTTATGTATTTAGAACAAGTATTTAATGTTTATCGGGTAGTCCAAATTAGTGATCTTCCAACAGTAAGGGAGGGGCATGTGTTGCTCAAAAAAGCATGTTCAAAAATACAATTTTATATTTGGAGGAAAAAAAAAAACTTAATTGAGAAACCCTGGTCTAAAGAATAAAGCTTATATACACATACATACATATATATATATAAATCAGGAAGGGGAAATATTTGGGCTACATCACCTCATCGAAGTCTCCTCTCACAATATGAACATCGCCAGCCAGAGTCTTGAGATAATCATAGCTCTCTTTGGTGCAAAGGTTCCCAGTGCAGAGAATGTGCTGAATCTTTCCTGGCACCAGCAGTTTTTTGAATTTAGCCGGCAAACTGTTGCAGCGGTGTGGGATGTGCAGATCTCCTAATACCAACACCAACTTTGAAGTGTCAAGTGAGACAACGTATGATGTTAAACACAATGTCAAAATAAGATACAGACTATATCAACCTAGTTGCATGTCTATATTGTCCTCCCATCACTCCCCTTTTACATTAAACTCATCAGAGATTCCAGAACCCAACCGAGCAGAAGTTATTCAGACAGTTCCTATTGTGACCATTTAAACAAGCACACAGAGAGTAACATACTCTGTTCTAAAGCAATCTTATTTTGCTCAAACAGCTGTACATGCACAATACAGGTCATCCCTCTATTTAGCAAGAATAAAATCAAACATTCTAAAGGGATTCATTTAAAAAAAGATTCATTTGGAGACCTATAAATTATGGTGAATAAAAAAAATTATAAAATAAAAAATATACTACTGGGCCCTATGGAATCTGGTATGTTTTAAGACTGATACGGCAATCCTTATTTCTGCAGTTGTAATGTAAAACCTCATATATAACTTCAGGAACAGTAATAAAGGGAACTGTTAAAAAATATAACAATAGAGAAAGAAAGCTAATTCGATAATCTATGCTTACTAAGACTGACACTCTTTGGAGGAATGGTAGCCAAAAATTACAATATTTGTTAATTAGAACTATTAACCATACATTACAGAGGCATGAAAACAGCTGAAGTTCCGGAGTTTCAATGGAGCAAACGTGCTTCCAATTTGTAATCTTTGATCTTTTCTTCCTTCATTATTAAAAATCCTCACTTCCTGCCCTATTGTCTGGATTAAATTTCCTATGTACCCTCAGTACAGTTCCCAAATGTAACAAACAACATTTTCCCAATCTTCATGTGCATTAGAACACTTCAAAAAAGGGGATCAGCTAAATAAGTGAATTTAGCAGGTAGATGGTTCAGAGTTGCAACATTGTCTCAGATGACAAAAATAAATTTTGCTCTTAAATATAAAAAACTCAATCCTGTAAAATTTTAATTTTCAAGATTTGACATATTTAACTTAGCCATTTAACAGAATATTGTCAAAAAGGTTATTTTTAAATGGTATCTGTCTTCCAAAGGACAAGAGAATTTCTTCACACTGGTTAGTTTCAGCCCCACGATTCCACGATAGGATATTTTCTCAAACAGATACCCTATCAATAAACGCATGTGCCTAACTGCTTTTGCAAAAGGCATGACTATTCCTTAATATGATCAGAGGAAACAGTAAATGTTTAAAATACGATAAAACAGAAAATAATTTTGCCACAAAGACTCTGTATATAGAAATTAATAAAAAAAATAAAAAGTGTAAAATTAAAATGATTAAGTAAAACAAGCTTGATTCATTTTGCAACAAAAATCAAAATGAGTACAGAAGACAGAAATGTTATGAGGACCGAGTAACTGAAGTCACATGGGGTTACAATGTTAGCACGTTTTAAGGGAAAATGTTAAATATATTTCTTCTTTATAAAGAATGCTAGTTTCAGCTGGTATTTGTTCAATGTTTCAGTCCAGATCGTAGTAGGCCTGACAATCTGTACAACTAAAAACTACCATGACGCTTCCACCCTCATTGGTAATCAACACAAAAGTACCTGGAGACAGAACAATCTTCATCTTTAAAGGGGGGGGTCCCTTCAGAAATGGATTGAAGTACATAGTTAATGTGCGAAGCTGGCACTTGTAAAAAAAACATAAAAAATAGATTTCTATATTTAAAAAAAAAAAAAAGAGAATCCAAATTCATAAAAGGAGATATGCGCATAACAAATTGAAAATATTTGGGACTAATACTCAACAAGCTGTTTCAATCTGAATCTGCTAAAAATAACGCTAGTAAGACATGGTACCTCACAAGGACTGATGACGTAAATTCTAGAAAGTATTGTGGGATACCCTCATGTGTACCAAAACGCTTAAGTCTGAAGGTATAACTGTATGAATGGCCACACAACTGATACCAAATTACTAAGCAGCCTTACTAAAGCAGAACGCTGGTTTCCAGCAGGGAGCCAAGTTTTAGGGGAAATAGTGTTGCATAACAAATGTCCTTTGAGGAGTGTCCTTGTCCAAATTTCATAGTCTTTTGACAGGTCAGGTTAGAAACAAATTATGTTTTTTTTTAAAAAACAGCAATAGATCCCAGAAATGGCAGTCTTGTTAAATTCGAATAAGGAACCAACCCAACCAAAGCATGGGAATTTGGTTCCAATTTCCCATTTGACAGACCTTAAAAGGGTGAGAAACCCAGTAATCAGCCACCCAACAACCACTGTTAGTAGGAGCTAAGAGAAGAAACTTACTCTGTGCCCAGCCTTAGTGGAATGAAGAAGTTGATTGCAGACAAGGGGATGAAAAAAAAAAAAAAGGGTGAAACATGACCAATGTTAAAAGAAAGCAACTAAAAGAAACAAACCAAAAAAATTAAAAAAAGAACCCATATCCAAATGAAAATGTAACAATTGTTAATGATTTTTGAGTGTTATGAAAGAAAATGTTAAAAATCAGCTTGCTCAAATACCAAAAGAACTATTTGCTGTATTTTTAAACAAGACACACAGGCACTTACTAAAATTCTGCCTTGCCGATTTGTTCTATTTTCCATAATTCTGTTCTCTACCTTAACTCCCATCCCTTTTGCTCCCTGTTCTATCTGGGATTTTATAGAACAACGAAGCTTATATGAAGGCTGGCATTTTCTGGATTCTTAGGGTTTAATTACTCCTCAGATATATGGCTTTAGTTCTCCTATGTTCAAAATTATAGCAGTTGGAAAATTATACTGTAGCTAGGTCATTATTTCTTTTTTTGTAAAGGATCTAACAGCACAGTGAGTACATGATAAGTAATAAAATTGCCAACTAAAGATGAGAAAGATAAAAAAAACAAACACCCCTTTACCAGCTAGAATTGGACCTTCCCCACATGCGAATTTGCGGCCCACAGACTGCGGACACTAAATACTAAGTGTTGAATTTCTCTAGTCTCCTTTGCCAAATAATGCTTCTAAACATAATCAGCTAACAATGAATTTTGCATGATTCTTTCACACACAAAGTGATGTACCACTCTGGCTAACCTAAAAAAGTACGTTTACCTCTCAAAACAGCTTCAGAAACATGATTCATATGTCCGGCAATTACTTCCCTTCCCGTGGATAACTGTTTCAAAATTACACAGAAATTTGACAATGGATTTGCTGTCCCTATAAATGGGAAATTATCGCACAAAACAGGTATTTCAAATCTGTACAAATTCCAAACGCCTCTATCCCTTCTTTCTTGGCTCCAGAGTGACAGCAGGACAAGGTTAACAACTGGAGTCTTTAGAAGTCAAAGGTGAATTTAAAGCCTTTTATAAAGAAGTGAAAAAAACCACAGATCATACATCTTTGGCTATCTCCTCTATACGCCAATTCTTGAAAAGGCAATGTTTGTCCCAGAATCGTGATAATCTTAAAAATGCAACGGATGTCCATCAGAGAGAAAAGTCCTTTTACATGTAACCTCATCAACACAAATACCAGGATAATCAGAGCTCCTTTTGAAACAGTTCTTAAATTTTTAGGAGATCAAGGGCAGCCTGAAAATCTGATGGCAGCTATGGGCCCTCTCCCGTAGCAGATCCCCAGTTTTTATGTGGGAAGGTCTGGAGCGGTAATAAATCTGTTGAGAGGGCTGGGGTAATGGGAGGAGCCTGGAGGAACCCAATGAATGGGTAAGGTAAAGGCCCCCTAACTAGCCCTTAGCACCAACACTGGCCCTCTCCCCGTCACAAAGTACATACTCACAAAAACTTCCAAACAATTTCAGGGAGTTCACATATGATTAAAGAATCCTATTCTATGGGTTGCAGTACCCTGAGGAGACAAGGACTTCCAGCAATTTTAAGTACCAAATCCAGCCCCCTAAGGGCCCAGTGCACATTTCAACGACAGCTGCACGTTATCTGAGGGGCGAAGGGGTTATTTTTTACCCCCTCTCCCTTTTTTTCTCCCTAGATGGCAGACCTACACGCACAGGGAATTTTGTTCTCTACTTCCCGTTTTACGTGCGAGAGGTCTATTTCACAACTTGGGGGTGGGAACCAGCACACCCCACCAGCGGGAGGTGCTTTTCGCCAGGAAAGAGCAGGGAAACGTCTGGAAACCGAGGGGGACCGTGCCCTTTTCTCGGGGACGCTCGAGGCACAGGCCCAGGGCCTTCCTGGCTGCGGGTGCGGGGTCTCCTGACATATCACGCAGCTGAGAGGCGCCCTTTCCCCTCGGACGTCCTCTGGCCCCGAGGGCTAGGGTGCCGGGTCAGTGCCGGCCGCACCGAGAGGTGGCCGCTCCCTTTCCTCCTTCGCCCTCCCCCCGGGCCAGGGCACAGGCCGCGCCCGCCGAGACGTCCAGGACCGCCCAAGCCCTGGCCCAGAGACTCCCCGCGGCCCCTAATGGCGCAGCTCCTCGACCGAGAGCCAGGCCTCGGTGGCTGCCGCCGCCGTCCTCACCATCCTGTCACCGGGCTTCGCTCAGTCACAACAACCGCCGCCACCCTCTTCCTCAGGCTCGTCGGCTCCCCGCCCACCCTGCCCACAGCCAATGGGAAACGAGTCGACTGGAGACGGCCCTACGGAGGTCCATACAGGTCTTTCCAAGCCGTAAAGCGAAGCTGCCCTGTGGGAATTAGAAGGGGAGGGTGGGGAGGAAGAGGGATGAGATCGCGAAGCTTCGAAAAGCGCGGGCAACATCCGGGCACCTGGGGCGTCGAGCTGAGGCGCTCCCTACGCCCTGGCTTTTTAGGGCTTGCAGCCATGCTGAAGTGCGGAATGAACGGTAGTCAAGTGAAAGGTGGAGTGGCCTTTCTTGCCTTCCTACATAGAGGGGGAAAGCGTAAGGTTCATGAGTACATCTCCATCATCTTGTTTTTTCTTCCTCTTCTTGGAAAGCGGCTCAGGACGCCAGGCCTGGGCACGGTCAAACCCTACAGCTCCCCGAACCCTGTTAGCTTCTGAGGGGCGGATGAAGGCCCATTTGTTTTTATTAATGCAAAATATTTAGCAGTGGGGTATCCATGAGGAAATGAAATTGCACCATCAGAACACAAATCGGGGGTGCAGGCTTCAAAGTCGGGATGAGGAAGAGTTGGGAGGAAAAATAGTGTCTTGAACAGTAAAAATATTTTAATGCTGTGAGTACAACATAGACCTGGTTTTGATTTCACATTCTACTGTTTTCATAGGGAGTGGGGGAGGGCCGGATCCCATTGGGTATCATTTCTGCATCTGTAAAATAGGAATAATAGCACCTTTGTCAAAGGACTGAGATGGAAGTGCATGTAAAGAACTCAGTAATAAACGGGAAGGCACAGGAGCTATTATAAATGGCACTTTAAAAATCTAAGTTATTCAAGAAATCTCTTTAGAAAGACAATGGCTTACTACAGATTGTAATCTGAACATGGTCATGGAAAGGCATCTGTTGTGGCTGACTGTGCCGGGTGTTGAGGACAAGTATGCAATAATAGTATTACGGTATTATGAACAGGCACGACCCCCTTGTTGAGCACTAGGAATTTCTCTTTTGCAGTGTACACCTCAGTTGTCAATAAGTAACTATTTGTATGATTGTTTAGTTTTTGTTATTCCCTCCAGAACTGTTAAGTATTGTGACAGCAGAGACTGTACCTGCTTTCAGTACTGTATCCCCAGTGTTTTGCTTGTCCTTGGAACACAGTAGCTACTCAGCAAATATTCATTGAATGAATGAAAGGTCTGTATTAGGCAGCTCCAGGGAAAAGTGGTGAATGTGAAGTGGTAAAAAGGGACAAATGCCCTTATCTTTTTTTTAGGGAGTGTATATTTCTCATCCAAGAGCCCTGGTGGCGCAGTAGTTAATTGCTTGGCTGCAAACCGAAAGGTTGGTGGTTTGAACCTACCAGCTGCTCTGTGGGAGAAAGTTGTGGCAGTCTGCTTCCATAAAGATTACAGCCTTGGAAACCCCATAGGGCAGTTCTACTCTGTCCTTTAGGGTTGCTATGAGTCGGAATTGACTGACTTTTTGTTTTTTTTTTAATCCTGTCTTTCTCAGTGTGCAGTCTTGTAGTTCTTAAGTATTGTAATCTTGATTTTATGTTCTGGGATTCTTTTTCTTTTTTTCTGTTTTTCTATGGTGCAAACAGTTAACATGCTCAGCTGCTAACCAAATGGTTGACACTGGGAGTCTACCCAGAGGCACCTTGGAAGAAAGGCCTGGCGATCTACTACCTAAAAATCAGCCATCGAAAACCCTAGCGGGGGGGACCCTGTGGAGCACAGTTCTCCTCCGACACACATGGGCTTGCCATGAGTCAGAATCAACTTGACGACAACTTTTTTTAAATTACTTTTCCGTGGATTGATACGGCCATCTATTTTTACTGCTGCAGGGTGTACCGTATCTGTTTGCCACAATTTTTTCTTATTCATAATAAATAAGAACATTAGCAATGCCCTACCAGGTCAGCCTTAGCCTCTCTTTCTGTTAGGGTACCTAAGCGTGTTTGGTGGGAAAGCCTGGTGTCTTCCAGGCTATCCTCAGACATCAAAGATGCGTCTTATAGATCCCTAATTTCCCTCATAACTTGTTTTGACTTTGCCATCTGTGAAGTTAGTAAAACCCTTTAACTCATTCCCTCTGTGCTCTGTTTTCACACTTTATGTTTTGCAAATACATTTAAACCAAGTTTAAAAATACACATTTGTATTGAAAGTATGTCCATGTAGCATTGGGAACACACAGAAATGAAGAAATTTGTTGCATTTTATCATTTCATGAACTCATTTTGCAAATTTATTGAGTTCTTATTTATGTCTGGCATTTTGCCAAGGGTATTATATTGTGTTTCTTAAAAGCCATGTAACGTCAGCTTATACAATACTTTGAGTTTATCTTGAGTTCTCTGAAAGCTACGGTAGTCTTATGATTTGTTTTTTTTGTTAGCGAGAAAGAAATGTGAAAGCATCTTTCTTTTTCTCCATAGTATTTGGGAAAGCAGTCCAAGCTTTATCACGAATTAGCGACGAGATGTGGCTAGACCCGTCTGAAAAAGGCGTAAGTTAAGAAAATTAACTAATAAAAAAATTTAAAAAATAGATCATCTATTAAGGCAAAAGAAGGTGTCTAAACGTCCCTGTCCACGTTGAATGTTAACCAGGAAATCCAGATGTTGGCATCATCCCTTTCCCTGTTCTTCTTTATTTTATATATTTGAGTACATTTGGAACACAGTGAAATTCATGCAGATAAACATAATTTATTTAAACCAGAAGTTACAAATTGGTTATCTTCCAGTGGCCAAAAAAGCTGGACATGGCCTGCAGAAGTGTTTCCTGGGGCCTGCACCGTGTTTTTTAGAGATCCTACATAATTCCCAGTGCTTAAACTTTCGATGAGTCCATACACAAACCTGAATTTCCTGCTTTTCTTGAAAAATTAGAAGACCTGAAAATTTGGGGCCTGGATTCCCAAGTGGAAGCATTTGGCTGAAGTTGAGTAATGGTTTCTCCAGACAAGGTGGGAGATGGTCAGTTTGCTGCAGTCTTTTTCTCCATTTATAGTGCCTTCTGCCGCTTCATGCATTTTTGTTAACTACCTGACCCCTGTAGGCACTTAGAGTTTTACAATGTACACACACAAGATTTAGATTTAATATATATACGTAATTTAGTATAGATATATGCACCTATGTTTATATACGTATGCGAGTTCAGTACACACGGTATACTAGAGTCCATAGTTAACATCCCATGGTCTTTTTTTTTTAATTGTACTTTAGATGAAGGTTTACAGAACAAACTAGCTTCTCATTAAACAATTAGTACACATATTGTTTTGTGACGTTGGTTGCGAACCCCACGACATGTCAGTACTGTCCCTTCTCGACCTTGGATTCCCAATTACCAGCTTTCCTGTCCCCTCCTGCCTTCTTGTCCTTGCTTCTGGGCTGGTGTGCCCCTTTAGTCTCATTTTGTTTTATGCGCTTGTCTAATCTTTGGTTGAAGGGTGTACCTCAGGAGTGACTTCATTACTGAGCTAAAAGGGTATCCGGGGGCCATACTTTCAGGGGTTCTCCAGTCTCTGTCAGGCCAGTAAGTCTGGTCTTTTTTTGTGAGTTAGAATTTTGTTTTACATTTTTCTCCAGCTCTGTCTGGGACCCTCTCTTGTGATCACTATCAGAGCAGTCAGTGGTGGCAGCCGGGCACCATCTAGTTGTACTGGACTCAGTCTGGTGGAGAGAGGCTGTGGTAATTGTGGTCCATTAGTCCTTTGGACTAATCTTTGCCTTGTGTGTTAGATTTTCTTCATTCTCCCTGGCTCCTGATGGGGTGAGAACAGTGGAGTAACTTAGAAGGCCACTCACAAGCTTTTAAGACCCCGGACACTACTCACCAAAGTAGAATGTAGAACTTTTTTTATAAACTGTTATGCCAGTTGAGCTAGATGTTCCACTGTGACCATGGTCCCCACAGCCCTCAGCCCAGCAATTTGGTGCCTCAGGGAATTTGGATTTGTGTATGGAGCTTCCACGACCTTCCTTGCCTTGTTCAAGTTGTATTGGCTTCCCCAGTATTAGGTACTATTTAGTTTTTTTCTATCCCCACTCCTCTCCTCCCCTCCCTCGTAAACATCAAAGATTGTTTCTTTTTTTTTTAACTTTAATTGAGCTTCAAGTGAACATTTACAAATCAAGTCAGACTGTCACATATAAGTTTATATACACCTTACTCCATACCCCCACTTGCTCTCCCCCTAACGAGTCAGCCCTTCCAGTCTCTCCTTTCATGACAATTTTGCGAGCTTCCAACTCCTTCTATCTTCCCATCCCCCCTCCAGACAGGAGATGCCAACACAGTCTCAAGTGTCCACCCGATACAAATAGCTCACTCTTCATCAGCATCTCTCTCCTACCCACTGTCCAGTCCCTTCCATGTCTGATGAGTTGGCTTCGGGAATGCTTCCTGTCCTGGGCCAACAGAAGGTTTGAGGACCATGACCGCCAGGATTCCTCTAGTCTCAGTCAGACCATTAAGTATGGTATTTTTGTGAGAATTTGGGGTCTGCATTCCACTGATCTCCTGCTCCCTCTGGGGTTCTCTGTTGTGCTGCCTGTCAGGGCAGTCATCGGTTGTGGCCGGGCACCATCTAGTTCTTCTGGTCTCAGGATGATGTAAGTCTCTGGTTCATGTGGCCCTTTCTGTCTCTTGGGCTCATAGTTATCGTGTGACCTTGGTGTTCTTCATTCTCCTTTGATCCAGGTGGGGTGAGACCAGTTGATGCATCTTAGATGGCCGCTTGTTAGCATTTAAGACCCCAGACGCCACATTTCAAAGCGGGATGCCGAATGTTTTCATAATAGAATTATTTTGCCAATTGACTTAGAAGTCCCCTTAAACCATGGTCCCCAACCCCGCCCCTGCTCCGCTGACCTTTGAAGCATTCAGTTTATCCCGGAAACTTCTTTGCTTTTGGTCCAGTCCAGTTGAGCTGACCTTCCATGTATTGAGTATTGTCCTTCCCTTCACCTAAAGTAGTTCTTATCTACTAACTAATCAGTAAAAAACCCTCTCCCACCCTCCCTCCCCTCCTCACCTCGTAACCACAGAAGTATGTGTTCTTCTCAGTTTATACTGTTTCCCAAGAAAAGATTGTTTCTTTTTACGTGCACATCTTTACATGAGTTTTTATAGTAGCGGTCTCATACAACATTTGTCCTTTTGTGACTGACTTATTTCTTTTTTTTTATTTCACTTAGCATAATCCCCTCCAGATTCATCCATGTTGTGAGATGCTTCACAGGTTCATTATTCTTTATTGTTGCGTAGTACTCCATTGTGTGTATGTACCATAGTTTATCCATTCATCTGTTGATGGGCATCTAGGTTGTTTCCATCTTTTTGCTATTGTGAACAGTGCTGCAGTGAACATGGGTGTACATATGTCTGTTAGTGTGACGGCTCTCATTTCTCTAGGATATATTCCTAGGAGCAGGATTGCTGGATGGTCTTCATATCTCTAGCTTTCTAAGGAAGCGTTGTATCATTTTCCAAAATGGTTGTACCATTTTGCATTCCCACCAGTAGTGCATAAGAGTCCCAATCTCCCCACAGCCTCTCCAACATTTGTTATTTTCTGTTTTTTTTTTTTATTTGTGCCAGTAATGCCTGGGTGAGATGGTATCTTATTGTGGTTTCAATTTGTATTTCTCTAATGGCTAATAATGGACATTTCCTCATGTGTCTGTTAGCCGCTTGAATGCCGTCTTTGGTGAAGTGTCTGTTCATTTCCTTTGTCCATTTTTTAATCGGATTATTTGTGTTTTTATTGTAGAGGTATTGGATTTTCCTGTAGATTTTAGAGATTAGACCTTTGTCAGATTTGTCATCGCCAAAATTTTTTTCCCAGTCTGTAGGTTCTCTTTTTACTCTCTGGGTGAAGTCTTTTGATGAGCATAAGTATTTAATTTTCAGAAGATCCCAGTTATCTAGCTTATCTTCTGGAGTTTGTCTGTTGTTAGTTATGGTTTGTATTGTGTTAATGCTGTTTATCAGGGCCTCTAGCATTGATGCTATTTTTTCTTCTGTGATCTTTATAGTTTTTGGTTTTGTATTTAGGTCTTTGGTCCATTTTGAATTAGTTTTTGTGTATGGTGTGAGGTATGGGTCCTGTTTAATTTTTTTGCAGATGGACACCCAGTTTTGCCAGCACCGTTTGTTAAAAAGACTGTCTCTTCCCCATTTGATAGACTTTGGGCCCTTGTTGAACATCAGGTGACAATAGGTGGAGTAGATGGATTCACATCTGGGTTCTCAATTCTGTTCCATTGGTCAGTATATCTGTTGTTGTACCAGTACCAGGCTGTTTTGACTACCATAACCGTATAGTAGGTCCCGTGGCATTATTTGAACACACTTAACTGTAAAAAAAAAAAAAAAATTTTTTTTTTTTTTTAACTGTGATGAGGTGCCTTGGTGGCACAATGGTTAAAACTTATGGTTGTTAACCAAAAGGTCAGCAGTTTGAATCCACCAGCCGCTCCTTGGAAACCCTATAGGGCAGTTCTACTCTGCCCTGTAGGGTTGCCATGAGTCATAATTGACTCCGCAGCAATGGGTTTGTTTTTGGTTTTAACTGTGAAGAAGGAGCCCTGGTGGTATAGTATTTAAGCACTTGGCTGCTAACCGCGAAGTCTGCGGTTTGAACCCACCAGCAGCTCCGAGGGAGAAAAATGTGGCAGTCAGCTTTTGTAAAGATTACAGCCTAGGAAACCCTATGGGGCAGTTCTACTCTGTCCTGTAGGATCAGTGTGAGTCAGAATTGACTTGACGGCAATCAGTTTTTAACTGTGATGTAGAATCCCTGGGCGGTGCAGCAGTTAATGAACTCAGCTACTAACCGAAAGATTGGAGGTTTGAGTCCACCTGGAGGCACCTGGGAAGAAAGGCCTGGTGATCTACTTCTGAAAAACCAGCCACTGAAAACCCTTTGAAGCAAAGTCCTACTCTGACGCACATGGGGTCGCCCTGAGTTAGAATTCGCTCCGTGGCAACTGGTAACTTCGTGTTAAACATGTGGGGCGTTTTGAATTAAACTACCATTCAGAGAAAGTTGATTTTCCTTTAAGTAGCTATTAATTCTTTTTTTCCCCAGCTTGCTCTAAGATCTGTGAATGCTTGTCGATCAGCGTATGGATGTGTCCTCTTGTCTCCTTTGTTTTTTCAACATTATCAATGGTCGGCTTCAGTGGAAATAAATGGTAAAGCCACACCATCGAATTTAAATTGCCAGTTGGCAATGAAGGTAAATAGAAGTGACCTTGGCTTTCTCTTGTACTGTGGGAATATTTATTATATATCATATCCATTCCATGCTTGATTTAAATGGCATACAGGATAAGTGTATTCACTGATGAATATGCATATTCTTCATTTGCTAGCTTTTTTTAAAAATAATATTGTATTTTCAGTGAATGTTTACACAGCAGTTTAGGTTCCCATTCAACAATTTCCACACAGATCGTTGAGTGACATTGGTTACATTCTTCACAATGCATGAACATTCTCATTTTCATTCTGGTTGTGCCATTTCTATTCATCTAGTTTCCCTGCCCTCCTACATTCTCATCTTTGTTTTAAAGTAGTTGTTTCTTGGTCACATACAAGTGATTTTTTTAAAGGAGAACAGTGCTTATGGGTAATATTCCTTATTTTGTCAGGCAGTTTGTTATTTAGCTACAAGGTGACCTCAGAGCTTTGTTAACTTTTAAAAAACTAAGTGAACAACCGTATTAAGTATGTGCTGTTCTATAACGTATTTGTGTTACAGTCAATTCTGCCCATCTTTAGATGTCTGAATTCCCTTGAAAGGAATGTAGAGAAGTGCAAAATAGTCACCAGATCTGACAAGTCCGAAGTACTTATTCAATTCTTCTGCAGACATGGTAGGTGTAATTAAAACTAGTTTAAAATATTGTATTTTTTTCCTTATTTCTCATGTTTGGAATATTCATTATTCAAACTTCACATCAGGAATTTCCATTCGCACTGTTACTTAGGATTTGTATAATTTTGCGATGGGCCATTGGAAGTACTTGAAAAGTATTATTGTACCTGTCACCTTAGAGATACCTTTCACCGTAGAGATATAGTGAGATATTTGGTATTAAATAATCATTTCCCTTTATTGACTTGTCAAGGCGCAAGGTTTGCTGCATACAAACCAGTTTTTTTTTTTTATGTCCATTTGAATTTAAACAGTTGGCTGTTCTCAGATGAACTGGCTGCTTCATGATACTCTGTAAGACTGCTTTGTGTGTGTTGACTGAACCACAAATACTCCTTGGTAAGAACAGAAAATAAGAAAACCTACCCGCTGAAGAATGCCTAGCACGTTCCGTTGAAAGCCTTCTAGGAGGCAGATCTTATCATGTCTGGGGCTGAAAGAAGCTTGGTGACTGGCCCAAGGTCACAGAGCTAGTAGGTCTCAGTGCCTGGATTTGAGTGCAGGCTCTTATGAGTAGGAGCCTACATTCCCTCTGCCTCACCTATGGTAAAATAGATTTTCTGACTCCTAACCTTGCATGCTGGAGCACTGGTGGCGCAGTGGTTAAGCAATCAGGTTGCTAACGAAAAGGTCAGCAGTTCGAATCCAACAGCCACTCCTTGGAAACACTATGGGGCAGCTCTCCTCTGTCCTCTAGGGTCGCTATGAGTCGGAATTCACTTAATGGCAGCAGGTCTAACCCTGCATGCTAGATATTAACTTGTTGTGCTTACAGGACTATCACATGCTTAAATATGTACAGCATAGCGATTAATCCACACAGCGGGACCAATAAGCAACATCATGAAAAAGGGAAAAAGATTGAAGTTGTCAAGGATTTCATTTTGCTTGAATCCACAATCAATGCCCGTGGAAGCAGCAGTCAAGAAATGAAATGACGCATTGCGTTGGGCAAATCTGCTGCAAAAGACTTCTTTAAAGTGTTAAAAAGGCAAAGCTGTCACTTTGAGGACTAAGGTGTGTCTAACCCAAGCCATGGTGTTTTCATTGCCTCATATGCATGAGAAAACTGTACAATGAATAAGGAAGACCAAAGAATTGATGCGTTTGAATTATGGTATTGGTGAAGAATATTGAATATACCATGGACTACCAGAAGAACAAACAAATCTGTCTTGGAAGAAGTACTACCAGAGTGCTCCTTGGGAGCGAGGATGGCAAGACTTTCTCTTGTGTACTTTGGATGTGTTGTCAAGGAGGGATGAGTCCCCGGAGAAGGATATCATGCTTGGCAAAGTTGAGGGTCAGACCCTCAACGAGACTGACACAGTGGCTGGAATAATGGGCTCAAACACAGAAACAGTTGTGAGGATGGCACAGGACCAGGCAGTGTTTCGTTCTGTTGTACGCAGGGTTGCTGTGAGTCAGAACTGACTTGACAGCACCTAACAACAAAACGATTAAAAGCATGGACCCTGGATCCCACCAAGTCTGCCAGATTCTGCACCTTCCTTGGTGTGACCTTGGGCAAATTATTTTACATCTCTGTGCCTCAGTGTTCTAATGTGTAAAATGGGGTTAATTTTAGTACCAGCCTCCTTGGGTTGTTGTGAGGATTCAATGAGTTATTCGTGTAAAGTGTTTAGAAGAATGCCTACCACATTCTGTAAGTATAGTTATACTTATTATGATTCTTGCTGTTTTATTTGAAGTTAACAGGTAGAATTTTATGTTTTACAAAATCTGTGCTTGTGATAGTGGTCCAAATCTTTTTTGTAGCGGTATGGTCTTACGAAAGATAACCTTAATGCTACAATTTGTCTTATATTTCTTTATTTAATTTGCGTTTATCTTAATCAGATCTTTTTTAAAATAATATTTTTTTGTGTTTTTGGTGAAGGTTTACAAAGCAGTCTAGGTCCCCATTCAACAATTTCTGCACAAGTTGTTCAGTGACATTGGTTACAATCTTCTTGTTGCGTGAACATTCTCATTATTTTCATTCTGGTTGTTCTGTTTCCATTAATCTAGTTTCCCTGTCCCCTTACATTCCTATCTTTGTTTGAAAGTAATTGCTGACCGTTTGGTCTCATATAGGCTAATCATGTCTTTTTTTATTTTAGCTTATATTTATATTATATTCTTTAATTTTTTCCTCTACAAAATACCACTGATTTAGCCTTCTTTTTCCCCTTCCTTGAATTTTAGTTCATGTAATAGCAGAATTATGCAAAAAGCATGATTAAAAGCACAATAAGCCTTGGAGTCACACAGACATACATGAGTGTGAATTCTGCTCTACTTATTAGCTTTGTGACAGGACATAAGCCCCTGAGCCTTCATTTTCTTCTCTGTAAAATGGGGATCATCTTACCTTCCCCCGTATTGCAGCATTGTTGTGAGGGTGAGTTGTTGAGATCACACACGTAAAGCACGTAGCATGGTCCCTGACGCAGAGGGAGTGCTCTCAATGGTCAGTGACTGCTGTGACTGCTTATCCTCATCCCTTATCTCCAGCTAGATTTTAAACAGTCAATCTTCAGTTTCTTAAGTATCTCTCAAATGGCTCAATAAATATGTGTGATTGGTTAATTTTTTTTTTAATAGTCTTTGTAGGGTAGTTGTATGATTTAGGATGTTTTAGGTCACAAGTAACAGAAAAAGCAAAATTCAACTCAAACTGGCTTGAACAGTAAAGAAGAATATTGGCTCATATAAATGAAAAGTTCAAAGTTAGATCAGGCTTAAGGAATGATTTGATCCAGGCTGCAGCTTCATTTTATTTATTTGTTTTTTACCCAGAGGTGTACTCTATACCATGTGTCAGTTTTATCTTCCAAGTGAGGGCCAGTTTCACTTAGAATAATAAGGTGACCTCCAGCACCAATGGGAGCTACTGGCTTCCTTATTCACATCTAGGGGGAGAGTCTCACTTCCTATATCTGTTAGACAAAAGTGCTTGACTTTGCTCTGATTGGACCAACCTAAACTAATCCTGGTGACCAGGGGGAATGCCATTCTCTGTCTTGGCTTATTGCAGGGGGATAAGATTACCTGGCAGGGCCCACCCCTAGAGCTGGAAGTGGAGTCATTCCCTCCCAAACCTCATGGCTGCTACACACTGGAGAAAGAGTGGTTCAGGAAAGAAGGGTGAAGTAGGAGGATAGAGGCTGGCTAGGCAGCTGCTACAGTAATTGGGTTAAGTGGCTTATTAGCAAATTATGCTTACAATTTTACATTAATAATCTGGTTCAACTTTAATTGAGAAAAGTCACTCAGAAAGAAATATCTAATAAGCTGCTAGAAGTACAGATTTGGAATTTGGGAAGAAATCACAGATTGTTGTTGTTGTTAGGTGCTGTCGTCGGTTCCAACTCACAGTGACCCTACGTATAACAGATGAAACACTGCCCAGTCCTGTACCATCCTCATAATCATTGTTTTGCTTGAGCCCATTGTTGCAGCCGCTGTGCCAGTCCATCTCCTTGACGGTCTTCCTCTCTTTCACTGACCCTCTACTTTACCAAGCGTGATGTCCTTCTCCAGGGCTATTCCCTCCTGATAACATTTCTTTAGTATATGAGATGAAGTCTCGCTATCCTTGCTTCTAAGGCGCATTCCGGCTGTACTTCTTCCAAGACAGATTTGTATGCTGTTCTGACAGTCCATGGTATATTCAATATTCTTTGCCAGCACCATAATTCAAAGGCATCAATTCTTCCTAGGTCTTCCTTATTCATTGTCCAGCTTTTCATGCATGTAAGGTGATTGAAAACACCATGACACGGTTCAGGCGCACCTTAGTCCTTAAAGTGACATCTTTGCTTTTTAACACTTTAAAGAGGTCTTTTGCAGCAGATTTGCCCAATATAGTATGCTGCTTGACTTCTTGACTGCTGTCTCCATGGGTGTTGATTGTGGATCCAAGTAAAATGAAACCCTTGACAATGTCAGTCTTTTCTCCATTTGTCAAGATGTTGCTTGTTGGTCCGGTTGTGAGGATTTTTGTCTTACAGATAACCTCGGCTATCTTTAGACTTAGAAAGCAATTGCTGAAACACGAGCTGCTGAAAAGGGATCTAACCATAAACAGTAGAACAGTGATTTCTTAGATGATTTTTTTTTAAAAAAAAAAAAGATGATTTAGCATCTGCTTGTAGAAAAAAAGGATGATCTCATCTCAACAGTACAGAGTCATACTGCCTAACCTTTTTGAACTTGCATTAACTGCCTTAAATTTACTCCTTGAGAGTACACCATATTCGCGCATTACTATCACAACTGCTTGCAAACAAGGCAAGTACACGTAAGTAACCTCTGTGTTGCTGCATAACGGAAGGAAACGCTGCCTGTTTGTGTGCCATCCCCATGATCAGTTGGGGATAGAGCTATTGTGATCCATAGGATTTGACTCACAGAGTTTTCCTTGGCTGATTTTTAGAAGTTGATGGCCAGGCATTCTCCCTAGTCTGTGTTAGTCTGGAAGACTCTAGCAGTACGCAAGCCTCCACTGACAGACGGGTGGTGGCTGCGCATGACACACATTGGCTGGGCATGGAACTTGGGTCTCCTGCATGGAAGGTGAGAGTTCTACCACGGAACCACTAATGCCTCCTCTCCTTTGCTTCCTCTCAGAGGGAAATAATTCACAGACCAGATACTCAAGTCTAACTGCCCAGGTCCCATCCAGAAATATCAGTCCTGGATAAAAGATAGTAAAGGAGATTCATAGATATGTGTTCTGTGGTAGGCAATCACTATCTTACACAGAATCACTGTCTTAAAACTGCCTATGTGTACTGTACTGCCTGGTTGGTCAGATGGTCTGACATGTTGTCTGGTGTCCACTAGGGAGCAGTAAACACATTTCACTAAGGAATAGTCCTGCTCCAAGCTCTGTGTACCTGCCAAATAAGAAACGTCACTTTAACTTTGTTATTTTAACCTGGATGTGGAATTTAAAGGAGTCCTGGTTGCACAGTGGTTAAGCACTTGGCTGCTAACCAAAAGGTCAGCAGTTCGAATCCACCAGCTGCTCCATGGGAAAAAGATGTGGCAGTCTGTAAAGATGTACAGCCTTGGAAACCCTATAGGATCACTATGAGTGGGAATCAACTTAATGGCAGTAGATTTGGTTTGGCTTTGGGTGGAATTTAAAGACTTTTTTAATCAGCTCATTTTGTACTTAAAATTATTAACAGGTTTCTTTCTTATTTTTAAGGTATTAAAAGAACTCATAATGTGTGTTTTCAAGAAAGTCAGCCTTTGCAAGTGATTTTTGAAAAGAATAGGTGTACTAACACACTAACGATTCAACCAAGGTAATGAGTTCTCTGTTGTGTTTCTTTTTCTGAATATAATATGATCACAGAGTAAAGAATCAGTGGCCTAGAGCTTTTCCATTACTTACATTTTTCTTTTTTTAAGAGCTGAAACTTGACTTAGAGAAATCACTTACAGGGGCAGGGGGGAAATTTTGAGAATAGTAGATAATACTTGGCCAATGGTATCAATAATAACTTTAGTGGCCAAGAAAGTTCTAAAAATATCCAATCAGTGACTTTCTATATCATTAGGTAATATCAAAAGAGAAAAATATATTATCTAAATAATATGTTGCATTTGCATGGTACCTTCCGTCTGAGTCTTAGAACGCATTAATGATTCGGACTCATAGCCACCCTCTAGGATATTGTAGAACCTCCCCCATAGGGTTTCCAAGGAGCGGCTAGTGGATTGAAACTGCCGACTTTTGGGTTAACATATAGCACAAGGAAATTTTAACATTTCTGATGTGAATTGATTTAATCCCTAAGTGTTTCAGTTTTCATTTGTTCTAGAGAATGAGTGGGGCCAACTTGTCAATGAAAGTCCACCCAATTTTTCAGCTAAGCATTAAACCTTAATTAGCATTACTTTATGAGCCAAAAGATAGCCTTCTTGTCTTTCAAATTAAAAAAGCAATACATGCTCCTTGCAGTACATCAAAAACATTTAGAAGAGTAGAAAGGTGAAAAACGGAAGCGTTTCCCCTTTACCTGCCCTCTGTGTCCCACTTGGCAGGGGTAACCTCTATTAACTTGGTGTGTATCCTTCTAGGCTTTCTTTTATTTGTAGCCAATCTCTCTGTAACCCTCCATCTCCCTATGGCTATGGAGATCGCTTTTTATCTGTCTCTCTCACACATACAACACACACATACACATTCCTATCATACACTACAAGCATAGTTTGTTTTTTTAAAGAAAACATGGCTTGGTGTAGGGGCACAGTGGGCTTCTGCTTTTTTCCCAGACCTTCCTTACCCAGGCAAGGCACTTTTGCCTGTCTTCAAGTGTTGCTATCTATTTTTATATTTCTTCTGCCATTTCTTGAGCCCTGGGGAGGAGTAAATGCAGTAAACGTATGACTTCTCTCTCTTGAACTGCACAGTCAAACAGTTTTTCATCATAGGTTTGTCCACAGTGTTCACTTTGGTTTTTCCACCAGGCAAGAACTTGCATGAAACAGAAAATCAGAGTGAAATAGTAAGTCTAGGCAAGAAGTGTGGAGCATCTGAAGGCAGGCGTCGAATGCATCTTTTAATTGTGAAGTATTTCCAACTAGAGAGCAGGGCAGAAAGTAGTAGATGCAGCACATTCACGCACCTATTTAGCAAATTCTGACATTTTACCATGAAAAGATCTTTTTGTCTTTCTATTTTTCTTTTTTTTTTATTTTTCCAGAATATTCAAATTTCAGGGTAATAAGGAACTTCCTCCTACTTCTTCTCCCCACCCCCAACTAAATACTATTTATTCAAAAGGGCCAGTTCAAGTGGCAGAATTTGACTGGCCTGTTAGTTCTTCTCTTTCCGTGCTTCAGAAATTCTCTTAGACTTCCCTCCCACTCCTTGACCACTTTCCAGATTGCCAGTCCTCATTATAACATAGTTAGTTCTGAGTGTGGTTCCAGCTAATCATGAGTTCCTCTAGGGCAGAAACAGAGCTTTTTTCTACTTCGTTTGCCCAGCCCCTAGCACAGTGCCTGGCATATAGTAGACTCTGAATAAATATTAAATGATTTAATCTGGCCCTCTCCTTTCAAGAAGGAATTGAGACCCACAGAGATCAAGTGAGTTACTTGTGGTCAAAAAGTTAGTTTACAGCAGAGACAGAACCAGGACCGAAGCCGCCTCCTTCTTTGTTCTTTGTACTCTTGCCTGCTGTTGGGATCTCTGTTAGCAGTCACAGCCTCTCTGGAGTCTTAGGATGATGTACTGAGAACAGAGACCAGTCTGACTTGTGGAATCTCAGGAAGTGGGATTGACTTCATGATGAGCTTGGGCGTCCTGAGAGCAGGCAACGTCACATGCCAAGTCTAACTCAAAAGAGTAAACTCACACGAAGGTTACATAGTTCCCCCCACCTCCACACTATAGATAATTCTCTCCTGCCTAAGCCCGCTCCTATCACAGAAGCCTGCATCCCGTAATAACTATCAAGAGGAAAGGTGGAATTAAGGATATATGTAGATTTGCCCTGATTTAAAGATGTTTGTCTTGAAGGGTCTCATCCAATTACCTATTTTTCTTTATGAGCTCTTGGTATCTTGCAACACACAACACCTCCCCCTTTACACTGGAATAGTTCCCAGACAAATTTGGTAGGTGTTCCTGACATTTTGACATTAAGAAACACTGCTAGGCTAATGTCTAGCATCAGGCTAGCACCAAGATTACATAAATTCTAAGAATCCCATTTTTATCTAACAACATTTCAATTTCTAAAGGAGCCCAGAGCTCATAAGTTAGAAAAAAAAAAAAAAAAACAACTAAAAAATGATGGAGGATTTAAATAAGACATTCTCCAAAGAAGACATAAAAATAGCCAAGAAACACATGAAAAGATGCTCAACATCATTTGTCATTAAACTAAACCCCTGCGGCAGAGTCAATTCTGACTCACAGCAACCCTGTAGGACAGAGTAGAACTGCCCCATAAGGTTTCCAAGGCTGTGATCTTTATGGAAGCAGACTGCCACATCTTTCTCCCACGGAGCAGCTGGTGGATTTGAACCCCTGACCTTTCGGTTAGCAGCCAAGCACTTTACCACTGCGCCACCAGGGCTCCTTTCATGAGTCATTAGGGAAATGCGAATCAAACCACTTTAAGTGATGAATTGTATGGCGTGTGAATTATATCTCAGTAAAGCTCTTAAAAAAAAAAAAGGGAGAGCCCCTGAAAGGGGATATTTGGAATGTCAAGAGAACCTTAAAAGTAGTAGTGTAGGACAAGGAAGGAAGAAAAAGTAACATAAGCAGCAGACTGCTGACAGACCTCCACCCCTAACCTCAGTCTCCAGTATAGTTCACCCCAGTTTCATCTGAACAGCTGTTTTCTGCTATCTTCCTTTGGAGTACGGTCCCAGGCCCATTTTTTCAAAATATATCTGGCATACCGAAACAGAGAATTATAGACGTTTTGTTCTGGTGTTTCGGTCGTCCTGCAGCTTGCCCGTGTCTTTAATTTAACAAGAGCACTTCTTTGGCTTTTCGCTTGGCCTTCAAATGAAGTTGCAATTTATAAATATACTAAAAATATAATGGTTCATGTATTGGAAAGAAGATAGGCAATTTTTTCTAAACCCAGGCCAGCTAGCCTGTTTATTTCCAGGCTAAAGATTTGAGTCCCAGTTAACAGGGTTTTTTTTTCCATATGCTTTTCAAACGTAGTTCATATTCTTGTTACATTTTCTAGAGTGCTCGCCGAGGCAATTGTTCTTTTTACATCAAGTCAAGAGGAAGTCACTCTTGCTGTGACTCCACTGAATGTTTGCCTCAAGAGTTCTCATGAGGAATCAATGGGTAAGGATTATGTTTGTCATGGTACTTTGATGGCTTATTACTTCTTGACTTTCTTGATTATTAACCATATAGTAAATATAAGTGGCATGATATTTATTACTAAAAAAAGAAAAAAAAATTCTTTTTTTTTTTTTTTACAAAGCAGTAAGGTTTAAAAAAGATAGTTAAAAAATTTTAACAGATCCAGGAAATGTCACACACCAGCAATTAAAATACTTGCTGAATTGCTGAATTGAAATTCAGGTTGTTTTAAAGTCAGAATGGTTATTGAGGAAAACATATTTTCAGTTAAGAATTTATAAGGTCTGCTTCTCATCTTTTGCTGTCGTTTGTGTTTAGCATGGAGCACTGGTGGTGCAGTGGTTAATCACCCAGCTGCCAACCAAAAGGTCAGCAGTTGGAATCCACCAGCCGCTCTTGGAAACCTTATAGGGCAGTTCTACTCTGTCCTGTGGAGTTGCTGTGAGTTGGAATGCCTCATGGGCAACAGGTTTGGTTTTTTTTGGTTTGGTGTTAAGCATTAAAAAAAAAGAAAAGAAACTGAGGCTAGCAATCAAGTTAAGATGATTTTTGACCACATAAGAAAAAGTAACTTTGAATTAGAAATGTAAAAAATATTCCGGATGGCCAACAGATAGGGCACAAAATAGGAATGCCCCTTAAATCAGCTCTCCCAAGAGTTATCTAGATGGAATGGAAAAACTAAGGCACAATTAACTCAGGAGTTGGGGATCAAGGAAATTTGCTAGGCAAATTTTTTGGCACAATAAGCTCTTGGTGTCTCTTTGAGCTTGGCTAATGTTTTTCTTTTCAGTGATAGTAGTAAAGGAAGAATACAAAGGAAAAAAAAAAACACAAAGGAAGAAACTATTATTTTAAAATGAGAAACCAGTAGAACCAGGGCTTAAGTTGGGTCAGATGACTTTTGCAGTGCTTAGGATGTGCCAAGTACTGTTCTAAGTGGTTACATTTTTTAATCTATTTGCTCTTCATAACGAGTCTGTGGGCTAGGTACTCTGTCATCCCAATCCTACATATGGAGAAATTGGAGAACTGGGAAAGAAGTGACGTGCCTGATGGCACCCAGTTAGGAAGTGGTGGGTTAGGATCTGAATATAGGGGGTGTGGCTCCTGAGCACTGTTTTTATTGCCTCTCTCAGATCTCATCTAGCATTCTTTTTTGGCATTTAGGAGTGCGTGTCTGGAAAATATGTACCTGGCTAGTGAAAGGGTCTGTTTTTTTTCCATAATGCCATCACTGAATAAAGATGGCCAATGAGTAACCAGGAGACACTGTCCCTAGTGAGCAGCTTTCTAATGAGTAGTTATAGTTATGGTTGGCCAGGGACCCAGTGGTTTATTATTGATCTTAATCTATGCTAGTGCACTGGGAGTGACATGAACCTTCTTAAGATGAATATTGTTTTGTCCTTTTTAAAAAAATACATAGCATTTAACTTTTATTCTTTATGTAATTCATCGTTAATCAACAAAATTAAAAATACAAAAAAAAAAAACAACTAATTTACAGAGTCACCTGAAATCCCACTTTCCAGAGGTAGTCTGAGTCCACTCAGTGGCAGTTGGTCATACATGGCTGTAAGGAAATATTGATGGCCACTATTGGCTAGCACTGACAGACACAGATGTGAGAATGGGGCTCTTAAAACAAAAGCTTGCTTAGCTGACAGGTGTGAAAATAAAATTTTGATTTCCGAAATTGGCCCCACGTACCAGTACCAGTTGCAGGCGAGTTGATTCTGCTTCATGGCGACCCCATGTGTGTCAGAGTGGAACTGTGTTCCATATGGTTTTCAATGGCTGATTTTTTCCAGAGGTATATCACCTGGCCTTTCTTCTGAGGTGCCTCTGGATGGACTTGAACCACCAGCCTTTCATTTAGAAGCCGAGCACTTAACCATTTATACCACCTGGAGACTCAAAAAACAGGCCCTACCTATAGATATAATAGGGTTGCTATGAGTTGAAACTGACTCGATGGCAACAGGTGATAGCTGTAATTATCATTGATATCTTTGTGTAACAAGGTTTTATGGAAGATATTGAATGACAGTTTCTATCTCCATATATGGTTACCTCATACATTGCTAGTGGGAATGTAAAAGGAAGCAGCCTCTGTGGAAAACAGTGCGGCAGTTTCTCAAAATGTTAAACATAGAGCTACCATATGACCCAGCACTTCCACTCCCGTGTGTATAGCCAGAAGAAATGAAAACATTTTCACAGAGAAACCTGTACATGAATGTACATAGCAGCATTAGTCATAGCCACAAAGTAGAAACAACCAGAATGTCCATTAACCGATTAATGGATAAACAAAATGTGGTATATCTATCCAGTAGAATATTATTCATCAATAAAAAGGGATACTGACACATACTACAACATGTATGAACCTTGAAAACATGCTGAGTGAAAGAAGCCAGACAGAAAAGGCCACATATTGTATGTTCCATTTATATGAAATGTCCACACCAGGCAGATCCGGAGAGAGAAGAAGATGAGTGGTGACCAGGGGCTGGGGATAGGGGAACGGGGAGTGACTGCTAATGGATCTGGGGTTTGTTTTTGGGGTGATGAAAATGTTCTAGAATTAGATAGTAACGATGGTTGCATAACACTTTGAATATACTAAAAAAACATGGATTGTAACACTTCAAAATGGTTAAAATGGTGAATTTCGTGTTATATAAATTTTATTTCAATTTTTAAAACTTAAAAATGAATTTTATGATATGAATTATATCTCAGTAAAAAATTATAAATTCACTTAAGCCACTTTTAAGTATGGTACATCTATATTATCTGTTATCTCATTTTTGCTAATAGTTTTTGAAACAAGATGGGATATAATGTTTTATATGTAAATATAAATTTTTTTCTTAGAATCAATTAGTTCTTATAGTATTCTGGTTGTTACTTTGTAACAAACCACTCCAAAACAGAGTGGCTTAAAATAATAACTTACATATCTTATGGCTCTGTGGATTGATGGGGCTCAGCTAGACAGTTCTTCCTTGGGTTCCCTCATACAGTTAGTGTCTGGGGCTGGAATCATCTGAAAATG
Organism: Elephas maximus indicus; assembly: GCF_024166365.1. Lineage (NCBI taxonomy): Eukaryota > Metazoa > Chordata > Mammalia > Proboscidea > Elephantidae > Elephas > Elephas maximus. The sequence goes on from NC_064840.1 coordinate 9,092,440, forward strand.
TCCAACATGGTTCACTGATGTGGCTGGTAGTTGAAGCTGGAGCTCAGCTAGGCTGTCAACCAGTGCCCACACATATGTGGCCTCTCCATTTAACTTGGACTTCATACAGAGTGGTGGCTGTGTTCCAAGAGACAGGAAGTGGAGGCTGCCAGTCTCTTCAGGCCTGGGCCCGGAAACTGGCTCAAAGGCCTTATCTTGACCTTGGTACCTTACTGGTCGGAGTAGTCATAGAGCCCCCCCAGATTCACTTAGTGAAGAAGTGTCAAAGAATTCGTGGCTATTTTTAATCTACCACTTACAGTTTTACCTTAGTATTAAAATGTAACTATGGAACTAATTTTATTATCTTTCCATAATATTGAGCAGATTTGACTAATTCTGTGTACAGTGAGATGTCTGTTGGCCCAGATGAGTTTGACTTTTTTCAAATTGGAGTTGACACTGAGGTAACATTTTGCTTCAAAGAATTAAAGGTAAACACAAGTATTTGCGTCAGATTAAAATCCAACATTTCACTGGTAGCTTATAAAAATTTCAAGTATTTTTCTTGTTTTCTTCTCTCAGGGAATGCTGACATTTTCAGAAGCTATACATGCTCCTATATCCATTTATTTTGATTTTCCTGGAAAGTAGGTCCTTGGAAACTTTCCGAGTTTGATTATTTTCTTTTGTTACATGTTTTATCATAATAAAACTCTTTGGATCATTTTGAAAATAATTCACACTTCAGAGATTCTGTAACTTTACCAGCAACGTTTATCCAACTAAAAATATAAAGGATGCTAAATTTATAACATGGTTTTTGTTAAATTGGTAACTTGATTGAGAAAGATACATTCTTCTGCAGAGCGAAAGCAGTTTTAATTTGACACTGCTCAATAAATTGTCTAATTAGAAATTTGCATGGGGCTTAAACAAGTTAAATCTCTATGAAACTATGGTATTTCATGATATTTCAGAACTAAAATTTCAAATGAGATTGGGTTAAAATGTGTTTTATGAAATTAGATCTGATGATTTTCTGAGGGCCCTTTCAACTCTTAGGACTGTTAATTTGTGAAAAGACACAGGACTTCTACATTTTTTTTCACGCCAGAATTGTAATATTCTAACATTTTCCTAATGTCTGTAAGAAAATGACTGTCATTTTTGCTCTGATTTTCCATTTGTAGACCTATGGCTTTAAGTATTGATGATATGTTATTGGAAGCCAACTTTATTTTGGCTACATTAGTTGTTGTACCAAGTAGGACATCTTCACCGCAATCACTGTGTCTTTCACAAAAACTAAAAAGGTAAGGCCATGTTTTAACTTCTTGAATGGTTGGAGAAAAGCCATTGCACAATCTTATTCTGAAATAATTCAGTGGCATTCATTTAGGAAACAGTTGGGGATAGAACATAAGAAGGTCAGAAATTTGAATCAGGAGAAGCTACAGTAAGATCTAACTAGCATAGGACTGTCACTAATCTTGCCTCTTCTCTTCTGACCAAAATTTAACATTTCCAAATTATAGGTTTCATTTTTTAAAAGTGACACAGTGTGAAGGTTCATAGCAAAGTCAGTAATTTACTACTTCAAACTCTCTTCCTCAGACATAAGGACATTTATTATTATTTTTTTGATTTTATGTTAACTTTCTGCGGGGGCTTCACTGTAAAAATACACAGTTACTGTGGGAAATTTGGAAAATACAGAAAAGAAGAAAATAAACATCATCTATAATTGCGCCACCCAGAGGTAATCACTGTTAACATTTTGGTTCACTGTATTTTCTTGCAGAGTTTTATTTATATTTTAAAACAAAATTGGGATCATGCAGTGTATGTAGCTTTTTTTGTTTGTTTTTCAGGCCCAACACTCTTAATTTTAATGATGGCTAAATAATATCAGTTGTATGGGCAGACCGTATTTTGTTTACCCATTCGTCTGTTGATGGGCACTTGGGTGGCTTCCCCCTTTCGGCTATTGTGAATAATGTTGCAACAGCATATGTAGTTTTTTATCCTTTTTTTCCCCCCAAAATATTGTATCATGAGCATGTCCCAATATCACTGATTATGCTTGCAGATATTTTTAATGACTGCACATTTTATCATATAGATGTATCATAATTTATTTAACTGTTTTTCTAACTTGGTCCTGTTAACCATAAGACAAATAGTGTCCATGCACTTGGGTTGCTTTACTGAAAATTTTTTAATCTGTTGAGAGAATTTTTAAGCAATCACATACATAAATCTTAGCTTTCAACAATTTGTTCCATGTTATTTCAGTACCTTCTCCAAACCAGTGCCATCACTGTCATCTCACAATGATTCATTTGTTAGATTAAAAATATATTTCAAAGACAATAGTTCATTCATTTAATCCCTGTTAATCCCTCAGGTCAGACTTGATCCAGTCAAATTCAAAGACGGGTAAAAATGTGACCAGCAAGGCCCCAGAGTGTGTCTCGAGAAAAGCAGCACCCGAAAGGCTCCATCCTACCAAGTCTTCCACAAAGACCTCTGCATTGGAAAACTGCAGCACCCCTAGGATGAAAAGAGCAGAAGGAGGCATCAGTGAAGTTCCAGAAAGTAGTGCTGGCACGGCAGAGGAAGCACCAGGCTCCCCTTATCTCAGGAAGGTAAAAGGAAAATGTTGAGATGGGACTACGTCTCAGTCAAGAATTCTCATCACCTGTCTCCCTTCCCAATCTTCCTGTCACAGCCTACCTCCAATAACCTGTAAGATTAATTTGCTTACTTTTTGATGGAGGAGGGGATGAAGCCAGTCTGAAATGGAGAAAAGTCTGATTTATAGAGTATCAATACACAATAGTTGAATTGCTCATTCAGTGATTTCTAACAAGGCATATCCAAGCAGAGATTGAGTCACTTGTGTTCCACAATAAATTATGATTGTTTATAGTATCAAGTATAGTATAGACCAAGAGGCAGTTGTTCAAACAGAGCAAGGGGATACGGCATAGTTTAAAATCAAGAGAGGTGTGCATCAGGGTTGCATCCTTTCACCATACTTATTCAGTCTGACTGCTGAGCAAATAATCTGAGAAAACTGGACTATATGAAGAAGAATGTGGCATCAGGATTGGTGAAGATTCATTAACAACCTGTGACATGCAGATGATACAACCTTGCTTGCTGAAAGTGTAGAGGACTTGAAGCACTTACTAATGAAAATCAAAGGCTACAGTCTTCAGTTTGCATTACACCTCAACATAAAGAAAACAAAAATCCTCGCAAGTGGACCAGTAAGCGTGGAGAAAAGACTGGCGTTTGTCAAGAATTTCATTTTAGTTGGATCCACAATCAACACCCATGGAATCAGCAGTTAGGAAATCAAACGACACATTGCATTGGGCAACTCTGAAAAACCCATTGCTGCTGAGTTGATTTCGACGCATAGTTACCCTATAGGACAGAGTAGAACTGCCCCATAGGGTTCCCAAGGTGTGGCTGGTGGATTTGAACTGCCAACCTTTTGGTCAGCAGCCTAATGCTTAACCACTGCACCACCGGGGCTCCACAAAAGACCTCTTTAAAGTGTTAAAAAAGCAAAGATGCCACTGTGAGGACTAAGGTGCACCTGACCCAAGCCATGATATTTTCAGTTGCCTCGTATGCATGTGAAAGCTGGACAATGAATAAGGAACATCAAAGAATTGATGTCTCTGAATTATGGTGTTGGTGAAGAATATTGAGTATACCATGAACCGCCAGAAGAATGCACAAGTCTGTCTTGAAAGAAATATGGCCAGAGTGTTCCTTGGAAGTGAGGATGGCGAGACTTCATTTCACGTACTTTGTTTGGACATGTTATCAGGAGGCATCAAACCCTGGAGAAGGACACCATGCTTGGTAAAGTAGAGGGTCAGCAAAGAGGAAGACCGTCAACAAGGCGAATTGACACAGTGGCTGCGACAATGGGCTCAAACATAACGATTGTGAGAATGGCACAGGACTGGGCATTGTTTCGTTCTGTTGAACATAGGGTCGCTATGAATTAGAACTGATTGGATGGTACCAAACAACAACACAGTATTCTCTATCCTTGAATACAAATAACATGCTAAAGTCATTTAAATTTGTGATTTCCTAAAATAAGTTTCCTTCTTCTAATTTTATTTTTCAAATTTGGGAAATCGTTTATTCGTAGTAGTACAAACATAAACTTCATTCCAACAATCATCACAAATTCCTTCATAGTGGGGTCCCAATTACATTTTATTATACTACCAACATTTTACTAGATGGATGAGAAGCTTCACGGACTACTATGGTGTTAAACCTTATGAAATCTATTGAATTGAAAATAAACTTTATTAGAAACTGAAGTATCTCAAATAATGTTTCTTAGTTACAATTAGAAATTTGAAAGGAGAAATAATATTCTTCAAAGTCATCACTTTATGCTGTATAAAAAGCTTTGAGGACAGAATTTAGATGGTAAGATCTACTTATTTTTTAATTCAATGCTCTAAGTGTTTACTGAGTACTGTTACAGGTCGGTCCCATATTCCATCTTCCACAACTGGTTTGGGTTTTTTTTTTTTTTTGGTTGGTTGGTTGAACTTTCACTTTGGAATAAACAGCACGGTTAACTTTTTTGTCTCTACAGTTTTCTTGCATGTTCTTTGGAGCAGTTTCTTCTGATCAGCAACAACACTTCAAGCACCCTTCTGACGGTCTGGCAAATGGCAGCCAAGAGGACATGAATGATGGCAGTCTCTCCACATTCTAACATTTAAGCACGGGTACCGAGCTGGTCCCCAGGCCATATACTGGCTCACTTGCATTTCAAACATGTTTTTACACTTAGTACATATTGTTTTAGACTTGCAAGATGAAATGGAGAATGGGCTTCTGCTCTTCTAAATGGCATCTTATACAACAACTTTATCTAGAAATAAGTGCCTGTCAAGCTGTAATACAGTTCACCTTAAATCCGTGATGCTACTTGGGAGGGTCCAGAGTTCTCTCTGCAGAGAAAACCCCACTAGAATTCTTTAGTTCAATGCAGGCTCACTCTAGAGCTTTTCAGTTTCATCAGCTTCATAAAGGTATTTAACCTTTCATCAGCAGACATTTGGAGTGCATCAGTATAGCTGGAAACAAATTTTGTGATTAGCAGACAGGTGTATTTCATACTTGATTGCAAATGTGAGCTTTGGTGCTTTCAGAAATAGTAAAAAGGTATGCAGCCTTTTCTCATGTAATGCCATGACTTTTTTTGTACATTGCTGCTGATATTTTGTTAAAATATTTTTAGATTAAAAAACCCTGGGGGAAAAAAGGCCAAAAATAAAAATATAGAGCCACCCTTACTTTAGTCTTTCTATATATTGTAAAATTTTATTTCAGAGTCTTAGATTTTTCTGATACGATTTTTTTTTTCAGTGTGATGCAGAAAAGAATTTAATGGAAATGATGCCAAAAATTTTTGTATTATCTGACATAGAGCAGCAACCTCTACGTGCAAGAGAGCCTAGGTATGGAAGGGAACAAGGTGGAAGATAAGTGTCTGTTCCTTGCCCTTTAAGAATTAGCTTCTCACCTGCAAAAACAGACTAAAAAGTCTGGCACAAAGACACCGTTATGTAGTATTGTATACTGTGTGCCTCTTCCTTCCACAAACCTGTTTACAGTCAGTCATAACCTAACACACTGGACTCTGTAACATCTTGTTAAGTCTTTGAAACCACCAGATCACAAGGAAATGTTAGCTGGCAAGCAACTATGCTTTAGACTTGGTGAGAAATTCATAAACAAAGATAGCTGGGGGATTCGTATGGTTTTAGAACTGTGAACAGAGTTCTAACTGAAACCAGAACAAATCTGGCTCTTGTAGCTTAGTAATGAGTCACAGCTACCCACAATAACCTAATAAAAACTCAAGTTCATACCAAGATGTTCCTCAGTGAATGAAAACGGGCTTTCACCAAGCTTTTTGGGGAAACTGGCAATGCCCACATAATTTTAATTTAGTCCTTTCACACAGTAGGCTGAACATTTATGTATCTTTTGCTTACACTGATGATTAACACTGAAATCCTAATATTCTTAGCAAATGAAGATGACTACACAGAGAACTTTTATGCACAAGAGTAACGGTAGGTGTCTTTGTTGAAGTTTCCAGTTCACTCATCGTAGTAGGCAGGGGACTGAGGTCATGAACACTTGATGCTGAGTAGTAGCCTGGATGCTGCACTGGTCTATACAAGACAGTCATACTGTAAAATAACATACAATTTGTATTTTAGGATCTGGATACAGAATGCTAAATTTAAGACACCAGGTTTTTCTGTGGCTCACTCCATTACCATTTGGAAGGTGCAAAGCAGTTTTGGTTAATCTGTGTTGATGGATTTCTGAAGAAGCTAAGGTCATATAATAAATAAACCAGCTGGTGAAAAAGAGCCAAAGCAGAAAAACTAGTAGACCGATAACGACAGCTACAAAGTGTAGTCACCAAGAGCCTTAGAAATGACCTGAAGGAGACCAACAAACTCAATGTCAAGGGCAGGGTCTTGTTGGATGATATTCTATTTTTACCTAATACTGAAATTAAAAAAGAGTACACAGATTAGTATAAATACTATATTTATTAAATATCTTTACAGTTTATTTAAATGTATTTACAGAACTATTCCTGCATAAGTTATATTTCAGACATCCAATTCAGGTAATTGCCTCTTGGGTAAGACAAATAACGATAGTCTCAACAGAAAAAGCAGCTCATTAGTATATACAGATTCAAACTTGCTTCCGTTATTTAGCCATCTTTGACACAAACTACCTGGTTACAGTTAAAATTTTGACATGGACAGTTTTTAATAGGTTCAATTTTGCAAAAGATTGAATTTATTATGTATTTATTTTTACAGATAGAATCCAAATACTTTTTGTTCATAGTTTCATTTTATAAGCAAATTTTGTTTCTTTGATACTGTAAAATTTGTTAAATGCAAAAATGTGATACCGTTTCCAGGGAAATTGGGTGCTGTAGCTTCTACCAAAGATAGGCGATCTAGGATGGCGGAGAACCATGAACTCACCCCAAAGTAGAGACACACGTACAGCCCCAGCCAGTCTGGTTCACAATCTCGGAAACATCAACAGCGACTCGGGAAACTCCCACAACTCCTGCCCTGTTACTGGTGTGGTAGGTTGGTGGTACTGAAGGCGGTTTCCATCTCTGGGCTAGTGTTCTACCCAGAACAAAAGCAGCTGATAGGAAAGTCTTCTCCCAGCATGCAAAGCTTGAAATCTAGTTTCTAATCTAGACACAGGCCAACCCCCAGACATGCACACCTGGAATGAATTCTTTTGTGACTTAGTACCCATCAATCACGTTGAGCCAGTAGAGTAATTCAGGACAGATAACTTGTTTTTTCCCTTCATTCCTTAGTTCAGTTTTCAAGAGCCTATGGACTCTACTGCATCTCCATTCGGTAAAAAAAAAATTTTTTTTGTGCGCAGGCAGCTTAAGTTCATAGGAAGAAATTAGGTTCTGATATGTTTAGAGTGCACATTTTAAAACAGAACAAAATAAAAATTTCAAGCATGTGATAAAAATATTGACTTTTATAATACAGTATTGCTTTATAAATATAGATGGAAAAGCTATAAACTTTACTGGTCTTTGGTGCATCCAGAGAGGGATAAATAATTTGCCATATGTAAATTAGAAATCCAATTTTTCTCTTGTTAAAAAAGTCCCATTACATGAGGCAAATGTGTGTGTGTGTTTATAGTGCTTGACTTAAAATATAACGAGCACACACATCAGGTTCAGAGTCAGACCCACCAAGTGGTACAGCACAGTCACATCCCCAGAGGCTGGGGCCCTGTGACCTGGAATTCTAGTGTGGGTCCAATGCAGCCTCTGACCACTGAGAGGGAGAGGAGCTGCTTGGTAAGTGGCACTCCAACAGACCCCCGACAGTCACAAAATTAAGTGCATGATACAAAAAGGACAGAGAGGAAAAGAAAACAGAGAAAATACTTCATGTTACTGACCTACAGGCCAGGTCCAAAGTCAATTCCGCTGTGAAAATCAATTCTTGTCCCACTATTTTCAACATCACTGGAACACATCGTCAATTTCTAACGACCGTTTCTCAAAAAAGGAGTTGATTAAAGGAGCTGTGTAAAACCACCAAGCTAGCTGTACAACGATTGTGTTTGATGGGTTAAACAAGAGCAGAAGAAAACCAGTAACCTGACTGGCACTGCTCTTCCCAGGAATTAAGTGTAGGCATTGGAAAATTAATGCAAAATATATCCAGGTCATAAGGCTACGTACCTCTGACCAGAAATAATGAAAAACCCCAAACAAAAGAAGTTGTCGGCCCAAGTATAAATGTATTCCTCCCAACAAAGCCCTTCTGGATGCAACTTTCTTTACTTTTTAAATACAAAGACTGTGAATAGTTTGTGCAAAATAAATACCCCGCCACTTGCC